>NC_138869.1:23038197-23420697 GCF_965194805.1 Balaenoptera borealis
TTTTCAGAGCCTTCGTTTCCTCATCTGTAAAATGGGGAGAATAATGATACCCACCTCACAGGGTTATTTTAAAGATTAAATGGGTTAACATAGGTAAGGTTCTGAGAGTAGCACCTAGACCATAAAATATGGTCTATAAATGTTAACCCCATCGTCGTCGTGATCACCCCGGGCTCTTGATTGCCTATCCCTCGTTACATGCCGTTTTCATAATGCAGCCTGGAGAAGTGGGAAATGCCTGGCCGTGCCCCAACCCCCCCAAGCAATAGGACTTTTTGAGTAGTAATAAAAAAGAAGAGGGAGAAATTTGTCAGATTCTCCTTCCACAGTCACATAGCCACTGACTTCTCCGGTTTCCCCTTTGACTGGGGGATCTGCAGCCTGTAAGTGTTGATTTAAAGTGAACTCTCTAAATGGTAATTTGTGCAGGCGCCTCGGGCTGTGCAGACAGAGCCCTCCTCTGCAGAAGGTTCCAGGCCGGTGGCTTCTTTCCAGCCCTAACCCTGCACATACTCATAACCCAAAACCGACGGAAAGTGATTGAAATGCAAGTTTTTGTTGAGCTGAGATGCTAAATTCAGGATCGGGAGCATATGGATCGCTCCATATTTGTTTTCTGCGTATCTGATGTTAGCAATTTAGAACATCACTGGGACGCTCCCTAGAGAATTTCAGTTCTGTAAATGAAACAATTATTTTGGCAGTTTGGGAAAGATATATTCATAACTTTCATGGTATTTAAAGGGGAAATACACCTTCCCCGAGTCCCTTTTTCCCTTGCCAGATACGAAGAATGAAATCAGAGTGCAGAGGGAATAGATGGCATAAATAGAGAAATTGACAGTCAGTGTGCTGCATTCACAATTGGATTTCTAGGATTGACAGCGAGACAGGAAGTAAAAGGGTTTCTCCAAATCTGGGCACAGGGAAGTTGTAGAGAACACCATGCCTGGGGCATTATGTTCATTCATTCAATCATCAGCTGTCTTCCAAGCACCTCCTATGTGCTCTTGGTAAAGTCTTAGATTAAAATGCCCAGTGCTTGCCCTTGGTAACTGTTGACAGTCTATAATACTTGGGTTGCAAGTAACAGAAAGCAACTTACAACAAGCTTAAGGGAAAAAGAGAGAATTATTGTAATGATGAAGGGGTGTCTTGCGGAACCCAAATCAGGGAACTCCTAGAGGTATCAACGGGACCTGGACCCAGGAATTAAAAGCTGCAGGACCCAGGCAGTCTGTGTCCTGTCTGTGTCCCTCATCTTGCATACTTGCTCAATTTTTCTCTGCCTCCTGGTCTTTCATTTTTCTCCATCCACATAGCAGAAAATGGCTATCCCACAGCTTTTGAGTTTTCAGATCTGTCCACATTTGAGAGATCATCCCAGAAGGAAGAGAATCTATCTCAAAGCGAAATGTCTGGAATGGAAGCTGATTGGCTCAGTTTGGTGAGGTGTTTACTCCACGTCCAATGAGCTATGGTCAGTGGGTGGAGTTATATACAACCTGTCACTCAAAGTGTGGTCCCTACATCAGCAACATTGGTATCATTACAGCACTGCGTTAGTGATGTGGACTCTTGGACCACCTCAGACCTGTCAAATCTCCACGTGTGCAGGATCCCCAGATCATTGGTGTGCACCCTGAGCTTTGAGAAGCTTTGGCATCTAATGTACGGTGGCTGCCCACGGTCACTCTGTGTAGGAGGAAGGCAGGTAGGACGGTTGCTGTGAGCTGAGCACACAGCCCAGAATATTTCTACGAGAATAGC
Organism: Balaenoptera borealis; assembly: GCF_965194805.1. Classification (NCBI taxonomy): domain Eukaryota; kingdom Metazoa; phylum Chordata; class Mammalia; order Artiodactyla; family Balaenopteridae; genus Balaenoptera; species Balaenoptera borealis. The sequence continues at coordinate 23,039,968 of NC_138869.1, forward strand.
GTAAAAATGCTCAGCTCTGGAGGCGACTTCCTGAAACATAAGCTCTTAAGAATAGCTGTAGAGGAGAGTGACTTAGAAATTTATCCTGATATAAATGAAATGTTCCATGTCTATGTGATAGTTCTAAACAATTGCTTGATTGTCTCTTCTCTCCTCTGGAGCTGTGGCAGCCTTCTCAGAGGGCTTTTCTGATCTCAGATGAAGTCTGGACAGTTCACGCTCCCCAAGCTGGCCATGGGGTTGGTCAGTGAACCCGGGTAGCTCTGTAACTATGATTGACCATGATCTTGTAGGAAATGCCCTTGGACACGAGCCACGAAGACCTGGATTCCTAGCCTGGAATTTCCGCAGTGGGTAGCAGGGCAGGGGAGAAGGGCAAGCTTTTACTGTGAGTCTTAGAGTGCTAACGTAGAAGAAGACCACGCCCGTCTTCTTGAGAATCTCTCTTTCCCTGACACCACTTGCACTCCAGCACGACCCCTCTGTCACGGATCCTTGAGTGGCAGGCTTGCGGCCAGGTTTTTAGTCTTAGCTTCTCACGGCCTGAGTTGTGTTTAGGACCATAGACCTCATCTTGTATTTTTTTCCTGGCAGTAGGGCACCCGGTAGGTGCTCACTGCATGCTTGAGAACACTCAGAGCGTCGCATCTTGAATGAAAAAGGATACTGACAAGGGTCCCTTTGCTGTGCGTTTGCAAAGCCGTCTACTTACGCTCAACCAGGCTCGCCCAGCTGCTTTCACTGGAGGTCTGAGACCAGCATTGGGTGATGAGCATTCTGAGCTCAGGACGGTGGAGGGGAATCAAGGCAACAGGTCTAACTTCACTCCCTATTTATATCCCAGCTTTATGTTCATCCCAGAATTGTTTGCCCACCTTAAAACGAAATACATTAGAACCATAGTACATGTGTGTATACAAGTATATAAACATGGGGATTGCATGTTCAGAATTTTTTTTTTCTGATAAGGATGTTTGCTTAGAAAGTCTGGAGACCCCTAGTTTAGGGCTATAGTTGAAAAAAAAATTTAAGGGCAGCATAAAACTTTCTTTACTTAAACCCGTCTGTAGTTTGCCACATGCCAGACACTGTTCTGCGTGCACTACAAATATTAATGTATTTAGGCTTCATAACCAGTCCAAGAGAGTAGGTACTGTTCAGATCTCATTTGTGGAAACTGAAGCCCAGAGAGGTTAGGTCAACCAGCAAGAAAGTGGAAGCTGGGAAACACACCCAGGCCGGCTGGCTCCAGGGTTCAGACTCTCACACGCTAATTAGGCTGTTCCTTCAAACAAACTCTGACGGAGAGCCAAATGCACAAAACAAATAAACAAGCAGAGTGGAGAGGAGCTTCTTGGCCTTCCCCTCAACCCTTTCCTTCCTCCTCTCCTCAGACCTTTTCCCCATTTCCCTGGGGTGCAAAGTTCCCCCAGGGAGCAGTTTGGGAACCATCAACCTAAGCAAACCTGTTCATTTTATGAATTGGGACTCACCTCTCTGGTGGTCAAGTGGTGCTGTGTTTTACCCAGGGTCAGCCAGCTTCTGAATGGCCAAACTGGGAGAATCTCACTTCGAATTCAGGGGTCTTTCTGCCTCCCCAAATGACACACGTAGGGGCTGAGTTAAGTCAACCTTTCTCCAGAGTCTGTATCTTCAGGAAAAGCTTCCTTCCCACCACCTCCTTTTAAGAAAAGCACATTTAGAATGCATGGGTATCCTTGCTGAATTATAGTTCTTCCTTTCTTTATCCTTGTTGAGTGTTGCATGATTTACCTTCCCGGTAATTCTTTTTGCTCAATTCATTGATTTCACCAAGTTTCAGATTCGAGCTTACTTCAGGCAGCTCCATTTTGAAGAGGCCAGAGTGGGCTGTAATGAGACACAGTTGTGAGGCTGAGGGTCCTCTCGGGCTGAACTGGCCTTTCGTAGCTGCTCCTGCTGAGCTGGCGGGGCTGGGAACGCCACAGCGCATACCGGATCCTAGTCGCCCACGTGGAGGTGCAAGGGACAGCCCAGGACCAGTTGGATTTGCTTGCACACACTGTGACAGCCCACTTAAAAAAATTATTTGTGATTTGCGCTTGGCTATCAGTGGAGATTGAGAGTATTGATCCCAACTGATTGCTGAGGACCAAAATAAAGTGAGAGGGTAATTGACTGCCGTGTCCCCCATCGATCGACTGCCGCAGTTCGTCACCACTGAAATTATTTTCAAGTACTTTGGTTTATCATTCCTAATAAATATAGAAATTGAGTAATCAAAATGACTCATATTCACATCGAACCAAAGCTTTTAAGGAAGTGTCTGTGTTTAAGTGAGTCCATATTCTATGCTGGTTTTCCAGTCAAGCCCCCAGGGTCCATCCTGACAGCGCCGGGATAAAGCCAGGCTTTAGAAAAAAGTAAAGCGTCATTTCTCAGAAGCAGGAATCCCAGTCAACGGCACTTTTCCAGTGACGTCATGTAATCGTGGCCCCTGGGATTTTAAGGACGTTCCCTGTTACGTAGTCACACTGTCCCATCTTATCCTGGACAAAACAAAAAAAAACGTTTTCCCCGAGGCAGCAAGGCTTCTTATTTATTTCACTCCCCTGGCACTGTTCATAAAAGCACAACGGTTGTTTTCACATTTACAGCAAAGTTAGCAATCATGTTATGAAAGTAATCATTAGCCATGTTCGTGTAGGTTCTATGACATTTGCCCCTACAGTACCTTAGAATCATATTGCGTTGTTTTTTTTTAAAAGATTGCTTTAAAGGAAGATCCGGCACCCTGTTAAGCAGGTGTCTTAAGGGTAGGACTGAGAGGCTAGTGTTTGCTTTGGGAACCGAGGTTCTGCAGCACAGTCCCGTCCAATAGAGATACAGCCATAGACGTTACTGAAAAATACCATGAGATGTAAAATCTTGCAATAAAAACTGCAGGACTTAGGAAGTGGGGTGAGGGGCATAACACTAAAAAGTTTGTCAGTGACACATTAAAAAAAAAGGAACGTAGTAAAAACAGCCCAGTTTTGCATATGTTCACTGATTAAGATTGCATGAGTACTAAACTACATATTGCATTTTACCTTGGAAAAGACCTGGCATTTGCTCGGGAAAGTAGCGTCCGCAAGCAGTGGGTAGCTGCCTGTGAGTTATGGTAAGTGGTGGAAGGAGGGTTATCTGAAATTGGATGGAAAGTTGTAGCACCAGATGTGGGTGCGTGTGATGTGTAATCCATGTGGTGAACTGAAGTAGCTGGTAGATGTTTGAGGTCTGTGCACGTGTGAGCGTTTTGTGTGTTCCCAAGCCACAGCTGGGTGCAGTTTTCTGGATTCACCTCGTGTTCCTTGCAGGCATAAGTAGACACCTTATTTGTGTTATGCTAAAAATCACTTCTCAACATATCAATCGCGTTGGAACAAATTCACATTTTCAAAGTAAGTGTAACTTACTTTGTGTAAGTTATATACAAAAGAACAATACATATATATACTTATATTGTATGTAAATATATGTACTGTGTATATAACAATATAACTACTAGAACCGACTGTGTAATAGGAGACACAAATATGAGCCATATATGATTTAAAATTTCCTTTTAGCTACATTTTAAAAAGTAAAAAGTAACAGGTGAAGTTAATTTTTTTTTTTTAATATTTTTGCTTGTGGCCTTTTTTCAAGTTTATTTATTTATTTATTTATTTTTGCTGTGTTGGGTCTTCGTTTCTGTGCGAGGGCTTTCTCTAGTTGTGGCAGGTGGGGGCCACTCTTCATCGCAGTGTGCGGGCCTCTCACTGTCGCGGCCTCTCTTGTTGCGGAGCACAGGCTCCAGACGCGCAGGCTCAGTAATTGTGGCTCACGGGCCTAGTTGCTCCGCAGCATGTGGGATCCTCCCAGACCAGGGCTCGAACCCGTGTCCCCTGCATTGGCAGGCAGATTCTCAACCACTGTGCCACCAGGGAAGCCCTGAAATTAATTTTAATAAGATATTTTATTTAACCCAGTATACTCAGCATAGTGTTATTTCAGTGTGTAATCAACATAAAAAAACTAATGAGATACATTGTATTCTTTTTTATACTAAATCTTGGAAATTGTATTTGCCTTTTACACTTACAAGCACATCTCAATTCAGACTAGTCACATTCAAGGGGTCCATAACCACATATGGCTCCGTGGCTACCATATTGGACGGTGAAAGTATAGAGTATAAAAATATTGGACAGCGAGGCTCTAGAGAATAAAAAGAATCTGCAGTGTAAAGTGGAAGTCCATTGTAGGGTGTAGGAGCTCCCTCTTTTTTAAAAAAGTTTATTGAAGTATAGTTGATTTACAATGTTGTGTGCTAATTTCTACTGTACAGCAAAGTGACTCAGTTATACATATATATACATATACATTCTTTTTCATATTCTTTTCCATTGTGGTTTATCACAGGATATTAAATATAGTTCCGTGTGCTGTACAGTGGGACCTTGTTGTTTATAGGATCTCCCTCTTTCTGTTGACCAAAGCTAAAGATAAGGCCCATACTCCAGAACTTTAAAATATATATATATATATATTTTTTTTTTTTAAGAGACACTAAGACTATGTTTAGAAAACAGATCTCTGTGCCTAACCCACATTACAAATCCACTTCATTTCTGCCTCACTTTTGATAATAGTCATTTAAGTGTCAAAGCACAGTCTTAGATGGTCATGCAAATGTCACTTGCCTTTGTGATTTTCTCCAGGCCAAGAGCCAGCTCTGTAGATCTATTGCGAACGCTTAATTAACACATGTTTGGCCTGTAGTAAATACTCAATAAATGTTTCCTGAGTTCAGTTTAACTCATTTGTCAAGTTGTCATCTGCGGTATAGTGGAAGTCCTTGAATGGCAATATTGAAGGACTAGAAACGTTAGATTAGAATTTTTCTCATTTTGGCTTGTGTCTCTCATCACCAATTCATTCATTCACTCATTCATTCCCTAAGCATTGATTGACCACTTAAGCCTCATCTCTCACCACGTCCGTTCTCATACTCTATGCCTTGACCAGACTGAGTTTTTCAGTTCCCCAAGCACACCATGCTCTTTCCTCCTTAGCCTTCTGTATCTGGTTAATTCCTACTCCCCCACTCAGGCCTCAGCCTATGCATTTTTTCCTGACCCTGTCTAGGTCTGAGTTCCCAATCTCTCCGCTGCACCAATGGTACCCTCCACCATCAAGGCCCTGTGCTATCATTACTGCTTACTTTTCCGTCTCTGGATTAGCTTATGAGCTCTGCAAGGGCGTAGATCATATTTGTTGTGCTTGCCTGCAGCTTGCACACCTTTAAGGGGAGAGTTGGAGACCCTGAAAATATTATGGACAAGCCATGATGGGACTCAGAATGAACCCTGCGTGGAAGACAGGTCAGATTACAAGAACCTCTGGGCTTCCACGCTTCCAAAATAATCCTCACACAGCAGTCAGAGGGAATTTTTTGTAACACCCTCACTGAAATCCTTTCAGTGGTTCTTAGAATAAAATCCAAAGTCCTAATTATCACACAGAAGGCCTTCCGTGGTCTGGCCCTGGCCCACCTCTCCCCCTTTATTGTATATACTCTTCATTGCCTCTTGTCCTTCACCTCCTCTGACCTCCTTCCCTGTCCTCGGACGGGCAAGCTCCCTCCTCCCTCCAGGCCACTGTCTATGCTGTCCCCTCTGCCTGCAGTACCTTCCTCCACCCACAAATCTTCACGTATTTGGCTTATTCTCCGGGTTCCAGCTCCCGTGTCGCTTCCTTCCCTGCCCACTTTAACGAATATGGCTTTCCTCAATTTCTCTATCTCGTCATCCCGATTTCTTTCTTTCATAAAACTCCTCTCTGCAGGTGATAATGTTGATGTATTTGTCTCGCTTTTTGTCTCTCTTCCCCGTTAGAGCTTAAGCTTAAGCTCTTGAAGGCCGGGCCCTGACTATCTTGTTCACAGCTGTATCCCTGGCACCTGGTGTATGAGGTTCCTGGTGATACTTTTGAATGAATGAATAAGGTTGTATTGGGTGGGCGCGTGCGGGGAGGGTCATTTAAACCTGTAAAAGAGAGGGCGTAAGATCTAGCTTAGGATCGGGAGGCATTTTGCCTCAGTCTGGCTACCCCCATAAACAGACCCTAATGCGAGGATTCCTGTACAAGTCGTTTCCTTGGGAGGTGATACTAAGAAACACTGGCGAGGTAGTGGAAAAGTGAGTAAGGCTAGGGCCGTCAGCCAGTTATCAGGGGCGTTGCCATTGCGGTAACTGGAGCTTCTGCTGGGGGACTGTAGAAGTCAGAGCCCAACACGTGCCTCTGTGTGATGCCTGGAGAGGGTGCCGCCTTTGGGTGAGGGCTGTACCTTGCGGGGAGTTAATTCTCTGGCACTTCTGGCCCATGGGGTAGAGCGGGCTTCAGATCCCACAGCCAGCCCGTGGGCCGCGGGAAGCCTGTAGGCTGTGCCACGCCAGATAAGACCCAAGGAAATAAGAAGTGGACACCACCTGCACGTGTTGATCAGCGAGACCCAGCCCACAGAAGGGGAACATCTGGATGGCAGATAATAAGTCAGGCTTGGGGAATTTGAGCAGGCATCACCTACAGGATATCCAGGTGATAGCCAATGGGCACCTGCAAACACGGGTGCAGAAGCTCAGGGAGAGGTTGTAGCTACATAGTGTTTGCCGGTTGTTGGCTGGTGAGGGCGTGCTCAAGCCATGGGGTTGGATGAGGTGACCCTTTACTGAGCCACGTGACAATATTTGCCGTCGTTGATCATTTCATTTGTCTTGAAGTGATCTTTTCGTGTGTCCTTTATGACCTTGCTGCGCTCTTCTTTCCCTCCTGCCTTTCTGGCATCTGACAGATATTTATGGACTGGACGGAAAGAGGGATGAGGAGGGGTAGGGGGAAGAAGCTGCCCCAGAGGCTGAGCAGAAGCGATTCAAGATGTAGGTGAGAGTGAAGGAAGCAGATGTGGGAGCTACAAGCAAAGGAGGGAAATGATGGATTCAAGTCCCTCAAGTCCATCCTTGAAATCAAGAACTTGCATCCTGAGGTTTCTCTTCAGCCAATAAACAAATATTTTCTGTTGTATTTCAAAAGTTAAAGGCCTTGAAGAGTAGAAGGGATGTGTCTTCCTATTGGGCAGCAGCCAGGGAATGCAGGATGGGTACCGTCACAGATCAGCTATGTTGTTAGCTACTGCCAAACAACAGGTAATAACAAAATGTTGGTGGCATTTAAAGAAGGGCATCTGTTGAGCTCCCATGTCTGCAGCATGGCTGGGGGTTAGGTGACCGAGGCTGGAGCTGGCTGGGTGGGTCCTCTCCTCCTCCTGGGGTCCTTGGGTGACTAGGCTGGGCAGTGCCAGAAGCACAAGAGAACATGTCCAGTCTCACAAGTGCTTTTTGAGCCTTTGGTCGTGTCATACCTGTTAACATCCTGTTGGCCAAAGCACGTCACGGAGCCAAACCCAAACTCAAGATGTCCCTACTCTGTCCATGGAACTGATGGGGATAGGAAGTGAGTATTCCTGAACGATACTGTGATCTACCACATAAGAGGGGTCAGAGAAAAAAAGAAATCAAGGGAGCCCACATCTAACTTCTTTCCTGGGCTATGCAGCATGATTTTTCTTTCACTCTTGAATTTTCCAAGCCCTAGCAAGGGTGCTGTTGATTTGGTTGTGGTCACTGGTGTGAGTGGATTAGACAGAACTGGTTACGAGGCTTGGCTGCTCAGGAGAATCCAGATAGGGATTTCAGACAATTAGGGGAAGACCCACCTCACAGGGGGCGTTAGCTTTGAACCCCAGTCTTTTTATGCCAGCGTCAGGGGTGTAATGTGAGAGGCCTTGCAACTTCTGCCTACAGTCTCACCCTCCACATGGCTGAAGAGTTGACAGAGAAGGAATCAGGAGAAATAGGGAGAATCAATAACTTATTTAGAACAGTTGTATCTCGTCTTTTATCACTAACATTCACAATTCTGCATCTTCTGAATCTTAAGTTTATTAATCGCCATGAGGAAAGGAGATAAAGACACATTGATGCAATTACAGGGGGTGAGCCAGTAATTATCATCAAAGAGTACAATTGAAAACACACTTTATTTAAATATTTATCTTGGAGAATTGCGGTTTGCGAGTTTACAGTGCTCCTAGCGAGCGCAGCGGTTTGGGAGACAGTGACCTCTCCTTTCTGGTTCTTTTGATGCGTGTCAGAGCCTGGAAGTTTTCTTCCTGGAATCCATCTTCCCCAGCAGTGCCAGGCACATGGTAATGACTTGATACGTTTTCATGGAGTGAATAAACTGTAAAATTGGAACAGAACGGTCCGTGGAGATACGAAGGATATGAATGAAATGACATTTAAAAAAATCTTGAGTCTTAAAGGTAAAAAAATCCTGGATTCTTCCCGCTTTGAATGGGATTTAAATTCAAGAGTATGTGATTTTGTACAATGTAGGGATTGTAAATATCCCCAAATTACATAAATAAGCTTTTTCTTACCCCCTGCAACCTCAGGTACAGAATTTTGTGGGCTGTTCCAAATAGAATACGTTCTATGCAGAAAGGGTTTTGTTCTTAGCATTATATATTTTTTATTGACAGTTGAGATGATTCAGGGCTGATTCCTATGTTAAGAGTGTGTCAACTACTTGGTTAATTACATTTATGGCCCAGGATTCTTTATCTGTTCGTAGCAATTGAGTATTTGGAGTTTTTGTGTGTTACGTGTATATTTCCCTTGCCGGCTTTTATATTTATGTGAAACTGCTAATGTGTTGCTTGCTAGATCATGAGCAATGGGCTTCTGACAGCTCTGTTCATTAGTCAGTGTGTGGGGGGGGGGAAATAAAAGAAAACACATTGATATAGAAACAGAGTGTGAGCCAGCAATTACCATCAGAGAGCACAATTGAAGCCACATTTTATTTAAATATTTATCTTGTGAATTGATTCATACAAAACAAGAAGCCGTTTTTTTATTTATGAATGACTTCACCACGGAAATTTGAAGAGCAAGATCGCTGTCTGAGTTGGGTTTGATGCAGTCCATGGCTTAGAGTACAGAGAGTTAAATAACACCAAATTATTCATCGTGATGTATCATTAAGATTGCTATGTGTGAATGTGTAGAAAGATGATAACACCGTGCAGCTGTTCACTTCGGAATCCCAACTTTGCATAGTAAGAAGAAGGGAAAAAAGCTGGTAGATAACTTTTAGTACCAATAATAATAATAGCAAATGTTTAGAGATGCTACCCAAGGGCCAATTGTATGTTATGTATTAACCCTGTGAGGTGAGTACTGTTACCACTTTACTGGTGAGGAAGTAGGGGTACAACGAGATGAAAGGATTTATTAGCCAAGTTCACACCAGAGCGTGGGACAGGACTTCTGGGAGTCCGTGAGGGAGACCCCACTCCTTGCCAGCCCCACTTCCTGTTTGGTACCTCTCGATGGAGATTGACCACTACAGCCTACGCATCAATGGGGGCAAATTTGGGTCCTTTGTCTTGCAAGGACTTCAGTGATGGCAATTCCAAAAAGCTTCCGACTAGCTGGCATCCATTTCATTAGCCCATCTGGGAGGATTAGGCCAGGAGAGCTCTGATGATGTGGGGACCCACCACCCATCTCCCTCCTTCCCCAAACAGGATTGTTTGACATTCTGCCCCCTGACCTCCCTTCCCCCCACCCCACCCTATACACAAGGGAAGAACTTCTGCTCGCCTCTGACAGCCGGGTCGTGGACCAGAGCTTATTTGCCAGTTGCATTAGATACTTCCTGGACTATATACTTTAAAAAAAATTGATCCTCTTTCATTAGACCTTGAGTTTATTTACAATTTGCCAATGTTATCAACACTGCAAACATCTCTGAATGGACAACTTTGCCTACTTATCTTACTGCTCTTTTAGGATTCATCCCTGGATGAGTCCCTGGATGGGTGATCACTGGATGAAGTCTCTTTATATACTTTGTGTTTGCCCTCCCAAAAGTTTGAACCTGCTTAAATTCCAACCAACAAGGAGTGTGAGGGCCACTCCTGTTGTTGTTAAATGTAATGCAGTGATGGAGCGAAGTAGGTAGGTCATTGAACGTATGGATTCAGCAATAAACAGCTAGGTAAGTGTGTTGTTCAGACCTTTGGTGTTATGGCAGCAATTAATTTGGCAAAACAGAGAACTTTAAAAAGAAATGGTATCAGTTTAGAAAGTTGTGTGTAGAGAGAAATGCATAGAGCAGCAGATAAAGGAGCTCCAAGTACCATTTTGTGTGAGCACTTGGGACCAGTGGGAGAAACCCAAAGCAAAATCTTAAAAAGAAATATGGGCTTATGGAAGGGAACATGAAAAAGGAACACTAACTGTAGATATTGTATAGGAGAAGATGGAGAAAAAAATGAAGTTGCAAATAAGGGAAGGAAAGATCCACCTTTCTGTCGCACACATTGGAAGGAGATCTACAGACCAGCTGGGTTTAACCACTTTTTGCTATTTAAAGAAGTCCTGCCTTAAAACAGTGCAGTGTAGGTGTGGCATGACTTCATTCCAGGGACTGGTTGGAATATTCATTTTGCTAAGTATACCCAGATGTGTTAAAACCTGGACACTGACTCACGGGAACCAAACTCACGATAAACTGATGTATAAAACCAGAATACAATTCATTTTTAATACTCTCTGTAGCTACAAAAAGCATCACATTCTTATGCTCACTGAGCTCTGTATTGTCTCCCTGGGGGCAGAGCTTCATGGAAAGCCATATTAGGATTAGAAGGTTGCTTCATGAAGCATGGTCATAGGAAGGAAAATTAGTCTTGTGACTTTAGAGGATAGTGCGTTGAGACCATCTTAGAGGCAAATGATTAGAAATCAGACTTCAGTTAGCTTAGGCAGAGGCGGATCTTACTTGCTCATGGGATGAGGAAGTGAAAGGGTTCTGACACGGTTGGATCCAGGAGTTCAAACAAGGTCATCTAGACTCTGCTTCTCTGCGATTTAGTGCACGGTTGGGCTGTCAGCTCTCTGCTGGTAAGGAGATGTGTCTCTTCTAATGGCTTGTCCCTTGGCCAGTGCTCAGTGAGGATTTGTTGAATATCCAGAGAACAAGTTCTTGAGCCAAGACACTTTCTCCCCAGACAGTTCTAGAAGGTAACTGCTAAATTTTGTTTCTCCGTAGAAACGCTGTAGTTTCCCCAATCTTCTTGATCCTAAGAATCACTTTACTATCCATTCCTAGCCCTTTCTCCTGGAGAGTCGAGGCAGCAGTTTTGGTAGGAGCCAATAATGTGTGTTTTTAACGAAAGGCGCAAGGATTCCTATGTTTAGGAGGGGAGAGCCACTGGTGTAGATAGATACTGATCAAATTTTAACGTGCACAAGAATGACATGGGGATCTTGTTAAAATACAGGTTCAGATGCGGTAAGTCTGAGATGGGGCCAGATTCTGCGTTTTTAAGAGGCTCTGGTAAGTCTGAGATGGGGCCCAGATTCTGCGTTTCTAACAGGCTCCAGGGTGATGTTGATGCTGCTGGTCTGGGGGGGACACACTAGGAACCACTGATCTGCAGGCCGGTGGTCCTCAACTTGAGTCAGTTTTATACACCAGAGGACATTAGGCAATGTCTGGAGGCTTTTTTAAAAAAAAATTTTATTGGAGTACGGTTGATTTACAATGTTGTGTTAGTTTCAGGTGTAGAGCAAACTGAACCAGTTATACATATACATATATCCACTGTTTTTTCTTTTTTCAGTTTCTTTTCTCATATAGGCCATTACAGAGTATTGAGTAGAGTTCCCTGTGCTCTATAGCAGGTCCTTATTAGTTATCTATTTTATATATAGTAATGGGGCTATGTCCATCCCAATCTCCCAAATTATCCCTCCCCCCCCCTTATCCCCTGGTAACCATAAGTTTGTTTTCTACATCCGTGACTTTACTTCTGTTTTGTAAATAAATTCATTGGTACCCTTTTTTTAGATTCCACATATAAGTGATATATGATATTTGTCTTTCTGTGTCTGACTTACTTCACTCAGTATGACAATCTCTAGGTCCATCCATGTTGCTGCAAATGGCATCATTTCGTTCTTCTTCATGGCTGAGTAATACTCCATCGTATATATGTACCGCATTTTCTTTTTCCATTCCTTTGTCAGTGGACACTTAGGTTGCTTCCATGCCCTGGCTATTGCAAATAGTGCTTCAATGAACATTGAGGTGCATGTATCTTTTTGAGTTATGGTTTTTTCTGGGTTGGAGGCTTTTTTGATGACCACAACTGAGGGAGGCATACTACTGGCACCTAGTAGGTGGGGACCAACAGTGCTGTTAAAGATCCTACTGTGTGCAGCATAGCCCCAACACACAGAATTATCCAGCCCTGAACGCAGCATGACTGCCGTTGAGGAAGCCTGCTGAGGAGGTGTCTCGTCTGTGTAGCACATGCTGGACTTGATTAGGTGCAAGTTTTATGTTCTGCCTCCACAGTCTAGTCTAGTCCCCCCAGGGTCCCACTCATGATTCCTTATTTTGATTTTAACTATTGTTGAAGCACTTTAATCACATACTAGCCAAATAAACAATAACCAAGGCAATCACGCCTTGAGACCTTTTCTCTGCCAAGTGCTGTTCCAGGCACCTCATGCACTGAGGGTAAGGTACAGTTGACCCTTGAACAACAGGGGTTTGAGCTGCATGGGTCCACTTGTATGCAGATCTTTTTCAATAAAGATGTACTACAGCACTACACGATCCAAGTTGGTTGAATCCCGAGATGGGGAACTGCAGATACAGAGGGTCAACTGTAAAGTTATACATGGACTTTCAACTGCTCGGTGGGTTGGCGCCTCTATTCGCCCGCATTGTTCAAGGGTCAACTGTAGTTTTTATTGTTATCCCCATTTTCTGGATGTGAAGCCCGAGGCTCCGAGAGGTTCAGCAGCTTTCTTGGGTCATTTCTGCAGCTGAACCAAGCTGTTAAAAAAAAAAAAAATCACAATAATTGTAAAATCATTGATTTTCAAATAAATAGTACGTGAATGTAGTACAAAAGTGAAAAAGCACGAAAGAGCATGCAATGAAAAATAAATCTTTGTTCCTCACCTTGTTTGTAGCCATCACTTCTCTTTCCCAGAGGCCACGTTTGTTCTCAGTTTCTTGGGTATTCCTTCAGATAGAGTGTCTGTATTAAAAGATAGATAGACAGATAATTTCCACAAAATGATAGGCTACTGTATTAGTTTTCTAGGGCTGCCATAACAAATCACTGCAAACTGGCTGGCTTGAAACAACAGAATTTATTCTCTCATAGTCTGGAGACTGGAAATCCAAAATCCAGTTGTTAGTAGGATATGTTGTTTCTGGAGGTTCTGAGGGAGAATCTATTCGATGCCTCTCTTCTAGCTTCCGTGGCTGCATCACTCCAATCTTTGCTTCCATCTTTGCGTGGCCTTCTGTGTCTGTACCCAAATTTCTCTCTTCTTATAAGGACACCAGTCATTGGATTTGAGCCCACCCTAATCCAGTAGGACCTCATCTTTTTTTTTTTTTTGAATTTTATTTATTTTTTATACAGCAGGTTCTTATTAGTTATCTATTTTATACATATTAGTGTATATATGTCAATCAAAATCTCCCAGGACCTCATCTTCTGCAAATAAGGTCACATTCCAAGGTACCAGGGATAAAGACTTCAGTATATCTTTGAGGGGAACACAGTTCAACCCACAACAGCCACCAAACTTTGCTTCGTATCTTACTTTTTTCACTTAATATGTCTTGGGTATTGGTCCATGTCTGTAGCTAGAGCATTGCCCTTTTGGTGGCTGTGTAAGATTACAGTGTGTGGATACACCAAAATCTTTAATCTGTCCTCTGTCAGTGGATGTTTAGGTTTAACAAACCTTCTGCCATTTTGTTGTCATTTCTATTTCTTCCCTTTTATTTTTAGAGAATAATTAAGCAACATGGGAAACTAAATTACTCCTCATATATTCATATGTCTAGATTGCTCAGAGTCAGGAATGACCGATAAAAACCTATTGTAGAAAATCCAGAAATCTCTTTTCTTTCCCAGCTTGGAGGAGCACAATTTCACAAACTCTTGTTGAGTGATGACTTTTATGGTTCTCAACCTTGGCTGGATGTGAGCACCACTTGAGGTGCTGCTAAAAAAATACAGATTATGGGGCTGTACCCCAAACCATCTCCCGAGGAGGTATGGCCCTGGGAGACTTATTTTTAAGAAACTACCCAGTGATTCTAGTAGGTAATTCAGATTGAGAGCCTCCAGACTATGTGCCTTGAATTGTGTCAAGTGCTGGGAAGATGGCGATGAATACAGTTCAGTCCTTACCCTCAAGGAGCCCATGGTTTCTTAAGGAAAACAGAACCTTGAGCAGATTGTTATGATCTAAATCAACACGAGGCGCCGTCAACACAGCCCAGGTGTAGAGGTTGGACGGAATACGAGGCAGAGAGGTGATGCCTTCGCTGAAAGTTGTAAGGTGAGTCGTAATGAGCTGAGCGAAAAAGTAGGAGAAGGGCGATCTAGGTAGAAGGCACAGAGTGAGCAAAGGCACAGAGCAGAACAACATGTGATGTGTTGGGAGAACCTCCGGTCTGTGGGTGTCGTTGAAACATGGTGAAGGAGGTGCGAAGGGAGGATGTGAGCGTAGGGAAGGCAGCCAACGTTACATCACAGTGGACTTCTGTATCCCTCCTGGTCCACTCAAGGCTAAAATGAAGTAGCAAGTTGATACATGCTTGGTCCCCAAAGTCCCCTCAGGCAAACTTGCTCACCCAGCAAGGCAAACGTAGAAGTCTGAAGAGGCTGATAAAGTGTCTCTCAGGGGTACTCCTGACAGCCTGAGCGCTGCGACCAAGATGGTGACGGAGGAGAAGCCCAGAGCCAGTAAACATTAGTGCAGAAACAACGAACAAGAGCAAAGGAGTGGACGTGGGAACAGCATCCCTTACAATCCCATCCTTGTATTTTAAGAAAACTGATGATGCAGAACTTGGGAAGAGGCTGGGGGAAGGTGAGAAGAAATGGGAGCCGTGGCTGTATGGAGGCTAGCCATCTGGAGCCGAATCTGCCTCATCAAACCATCCCTAATTGTTTTTAATAAGGTGCATAAGTTATGTTTGGCTTCCTTTGCTCTGCGCAGTCTCCCTGTTGAGACTGGTTTTTATTTTTTTATGAAACAATAAGGCCAATATCATTAAAAAGCAGTGAAGGTATTCCCCTCCCAGTGACTGGGGCAGGTAATTACGAGCTCCTTCATGGAGGAAGGGTGGTTGTTTTTCTTCTTCGTGTTGCAATTTTAATAAAGAAGGAGATGGCAGAGGAAGACGAGCGCTGGTGAAGTTCCAGTCTTCATTTGTCCTTCCATTTACGGAAAAGAAACGTTGCAGACGCGAAGAGGGCAAGGACAGAGACACCTGTCTCTCTGGCTCACTGTACATCCCCACGCCCGACATAGTCCCTGGTACTTAGAGGACACTTGGTAAATAATTGTTGACTGACCATCCGCAAGAGAAGGAAGGACAGAAATATTCTTGGATTACCAAGTCGGCAGCAGGAACCATAGAAAGATGGTCACAGTTGTCCCGTTGCACTTTCTCCTGTAGAGTTGGGGACCTTTTATTAAATGACCAAGATTGGCAAGTGGGGAATAAAAAGGGGAGAGTTGGGTGTCCTGGGACAGCGTGCTCAGGTTCAGCATCATGATGTAAAGGAAGTAAAAAGATGATACACAAAATTTTAAATAGTAATTTTCAGGGAGAAACAAGGGAGCAATATAGCATACCAAGATGGAAGACTGACATTTCCAGACCTAGGAAGAGATGGAAAACAAATAAGCACCTGGAATATAATCCTGAAGACTAGAAGGACCAGTGAAGTGGGGAGGGCAAGCGGGAATCATCTTGCACAGGATATGGGATCTCAGACATTTTCCTTTGGCTGCTGCTTCCAGAACACATGCTACTTGTCATGTAATGAGCGAAATGCTTCGCGTGTGCTGGAATGTTTACACGTCCTGGGCACCCTGTGAGATGTGTTCTAGAAACCCCAGTTTACCAATGAGGAAACAGATTTTGGAGGCTGAGAAACTGGCCCAAGATCCCACAACAGTGGCAAAGCCAGGCTCTAAACCCAAACTGAGTTGACTCCAAAGCCTGGTCCCTGATCTCTGCACTTTATTTACATCCCATTTTACCCAAACTTCTCAGTTCATCTTCAGATTCCGGCAAGGTGGTTCCTTATAAGTGATTCTGTGCCTCCTTCTCATGATTTCTATATTGGCAGTATAAAAACGGATCCTACTTTTAATAAAACAGTAGCAAAATATCCATACATGATCATATGCATTCAACAACATCTTTTTAGTGCCACAGGGAAATAAGGATGAATGAGATGTGGACCCTCGAGAGACTTAACATTTAGCAGCTGGACCAAGGACTTGGCATAAAGAACCAAGTCGCCTGTGACTATGCTGGTAATGAGAGCATGTTCTCGAACGCTTGCTGTGGGCCTGCACGCTGCATCACACTTTCCCTGTGCAGAGAGGTGTGTAGGCAACAAGCCGCAGGAGTTCAGGTGAGGGAGCCGTGGCGTTAAGCCGGTGGCATCACAGAAGACTTGACGGAAGGGGCGACATGGAGTGGAGACTGGAAGACTGGTGAGGCAGACAGCGGATGGACAGGCCACGAGGGGACTGGTGGGGGGATTCTGAGGGGGGATGCAGGATACCAAAAGGGAGGGGTTGGGGAAAGGTTGACCCAAGTGAGTCACACCGGGTTACTGCAAGCTTGAAACGTCAGGCTAAGGAGATTGGGATTGAATAGATGACAAGAAGCTGTGGAAATCTTCAGCCGTCTTTTTTAGGAACGCAAAGAAAAGGATGTTTGGAAATGCGCAGGGAATTTGGGGAACGGCAAACTGTTGATGATCAGAGGAGCCCCGTGTCTTCTACACCTGCTGGGACCGCTTCAGTTAACAGGGATAGGCGCTTACTCCAAACTGGCTTAAACGTAAAGGGGTCAACTGGTTACAATAAGTCGGGAGTCCAGAATAAGGTTGGTGGCTTAAGACAGGACCAGATTGGAAACTCAAGCCAGCCCGTGGGGTCTGGGTCACGCTCCATCTCGTGGTTTCTCTCTCTCCTCCGTAGGTTTCTTAGGTTGCTCCCCTGGCCCAGCCCAAGCCCTGTCCTCTCAGCAATATTCGTTACGGCAGTCGATTTCTTTCAACAAAAACGCTGTCCTCCTGGAACCCAGCCTCTCGGCCCAGGTAGCCTCATTTGCCCATCTTGGAACCAATCTCTGAGGCCACAGAGTCACACGGCTCTGCTGAGCTAACCCTGCAACCCACACCTGGGGTTGGGGGTGGAGTCAGGCCCACCTGCACCTCGAGGACTGACAGTGGGAAGGAGGGGTTCCTTAGGAAGCAAAAAACCAGGGTGGTGTTACCAGAAGGAGGAGGAACGTCGGCCTGGCAGACGAAAGCATCACATGTCCATGACAACAGCTCTAAGGAAGCAGGCAGAAGGACCATTGGGAGCGTATGGTGATGGTGTCAGTTCTCTGAGGCTCAAGGAGCCTCAAGAGGCACCCTCCAGGATCCCATATGGGCTGCTTGCTGTACTCTGGTGGCTGGGCCCACGATGGGATTAGCAGTTGCTAAGAGGAGGCCTCAGGAGGAGGGAACGCGGGTCTCGGAGTGAGCTGGGGAAGCGGAACACGGATTGCAGGAAGTAGGAGTTGTAGTTTCTCCCTGGGTTTAGGAGCCGAGAGCCAGAGGAAGCAGTTGATGTATTCACTTCTGTAGTGTTAGGCCTGCAGTTGCCAAACCAGGGTGAAATTTGCATGCCTGGGTTTCCATGCAGAATGTTTTCTCATGCATATAGAGTTGCTGCAGACACACATCTGCCCAACTTATGAATAAATCCTGTATCTCAGCCAGTCTGCTGCTGAGGGCCAGGAACACCCAGGCCTCCTTCTGACAGGGGCACTGATGGGAGGAGGATGGGGCTTCTCTGCTTGACCCAAGTTATCTTTGAGGGCCAGGACTTTAAGGGAAAGGGGGTGGCCCTTCTTGATCACAGATGGATCCCCCGGTGAGCAGTTTCTCCCGAAAGTAGTCTAGAAGTCATCCACATAAGCTCTGGGACAACCCGCAGCTCTTCAGAGGGTCTGGTCTAAAGTGCATCTCCCTAGAGATCCATCCCTAGCCTGACCCTGGCTGCTTATAGATGCATCTGGGGAGGTTTTTTTTTTTTAAAAAACAATACTGGGGGTGCTGGGAAGGGAAGGATTGGGAGTTTGGGATTAGCAGATGCAAACTACTATATATAGGATGGTAAACAATAGGGTTCTACCGTATGGCACAGGGAACTATATTCAATATCCTGTGATGAACCATAATGGAAAAGAATATGAAAAAGAATATATATGTGTATAACTGAATCACTTTGCTCTACAGCAGAAATTAACACAACATTGTTAAATCAGCTATACTTTAATTAAAAACAAAAAACAAAACAACAACAACCAAAACCTAGGCTGCCATTAAATCGAGTACTTTGGTTAGACAGTCCTCCTGTCTTGGGTCTCAATTTCCTAATCTATGTAATTGATGTGCCTGGGCTACTTAATTCCTCTTGGTACTGTCTGCGTGTAAATACCCTGAGATTTGAATTTCTAAAACGTAGCCAGCCCATCTGGAGGATCCCAAGAAGTCATGGAATCATCACTTGAACATCAAATATGCAGATCTTCCTCGACTTCTGGTGGGGTTATGTCCCAATAAACGCATCACAAATTGAAAATACTGTGAGTTGAAAATGCATTTAATACTCCTCACCTACCGAACATCACAGCTTAGCCTAGCCTCCCTTAAATGTGCTCAGAACACTTACGCTAGCCTACTGTTGGACAAAAGCATCTAACACAAAGCCTATTTTATAATAAAGTGTTGAATATCATGTAATTTATTGGCTACTATATCAAAAGTGAAAAACAGAATGGTTGTATGGGTACAGATTGATTATATCAGTTGTTTACCTTAGTGACCAGGAGCTGCGGCCTCCGCCTCTGCCCAGCATCACAAGAGAATATTGCTAGCCTGGAAAAAAGATCAAAATTCAGAATTCTAAGTGTCTACTGAATCAAGTATCACTTTTGCACCATCGTAGTGAAAAATCGTTAAGTGGAACCATCGTAAGTCGGGACAGTCTGTAATCCAAATTCATACCTGAAGTCAGAAGTTCTCACCTGGCAGTGATTTTGCTCGCAGGGGACACTTGACAACTCTGGAGACTTTTTCGGTTGCCACGGATGCAGTGCTATGGGTGTCTAGGGGGCAGAGGCCAGGGATGCTTCGTGCAGCATATAGTATTGTATATCCCCCTAAACAAAGCATGAGCCACTATGCTTTTCTGTACCGTCGAGGTTGAGAAACTTTGCCTTTGAGAGTTCAAGTTTGTCTTCACCGTCAAAACCCCAACCCCTGTGTCATGTTACCATCAATCTAATTCTCTAAGGTTCACACCTACTTGGTTCAGCTGAGAAGCTGCTAGAAGCTGTTTTTCATGATGCTCTTGAACTAGCTACATATTTTCTGGTTTTGCATTTTGACTTTCCCTTAATATATGAACCACTTTCTATACTGTGACACATGGTTACCAAAGCATTTCCCCCTCTTCCCTCTTGTGTTTCTTCACGCCACACCAGTTTGAAGTGGGGGCGACAGGGACATCTGTTTGGGCCTGAGCCTCTGGAGGAGGTCCTAAAAATGTCTTGAGAAGAACTGAGTTGGAGACCAAAGAGGCTGCTATGTGTGAAGGCCCTGGGCAACCCTCTCAGCTCCAGAAAGATATGCTAAAAGAAGCGTTAAGCGCTCCCATCTTGTGTTTATACTATTCCTATTTCATAAAGCGAAAAAAAAGAAAATTAAGAGGAGCTTACCAGCCTTTAGGAATTGGAGATTTTTTGTAATTTTTCAGAGCCAATTGGCCAACCAGAGGGCTTTGGCATTTACGAGATGAACACAATGTACATGTGAAATGATGGTGTTTGAGGTACGAAACTATTTATTTCATTGAAGTCTTTCCCATTTTCCCCAGTTGATGAACTTTTCACGCATGACTTATCTTGAGTTTGGTTTGACAAAGTCTGCGTGTTGCTGGAAAAGGAAGGAAGGAGAAAACTAATCAATAATACAGCAGGCTCAATCTACAAATGACCCATCTCCCAGCCTGTGATTTTAGGAGTATTGTGTCTATAAAAAGAGTTGGTGAGATGACGACTTTGGTTGAAATGCACTTTAGAGAGATTACATAAAGAGATTTTCTGTAATGGATAAATAGAAGTACCTTGAAATTTCAGTCTCGTGACTATTCAAGAAAAAAGATTTTCTAACAAGAAATATGTATGCTAAATCAAGCTCTCTATGGAGAGCTTGTTAGATAAATAAAATAAGTATAAAATTTTGAAGAACTCTAGAAGGAATATAGTTGCTGTAAGCTATTTTGAAATCAAGACACACATGTGAGAATTAGTTTCATAGTTTTTAGGGTAATGTACAGTCTCTGCATCAAAAGGTACCTTAGTGTAACTTCAGTTTGCTGTCATGGAGGAGGAAAGGAGGGAGTTTGGCCAGAAGCATCAAATCCCCTCGATGCTGAGGTTGTTCTAGATGAGTGAGGGCTGATTCTAACTTGTTCATTTCCTTGAAACAACTAACCAACCAAGATGTCTCTGCTGTCCTCCCTGACAAAACACAAAGACAACAATCCCAGTGAGCCCATCTCAGGAAGCACTGGCTCTTTATCAGTGGGTTTCTTTCTATGCATTCTCTTGACCAACATTTTCTGATAAAACCCCAGTTTTGAAAGTGTCTTGTCCAACAAGCACATGATTTCTAAGTCAAATGTTTTATGTGACGTCTGTCCTGATCAGTTTACATAAGCAAATGACTTGTCCCAGACTGGTGACAATATTTGCTTAAGTATTTGAGAGGGCATTCTCCAGAAGAAATCTAATAGGAAATGGGTTTTTTTCTTTTAAAAAGAAATGAGAAAAAAATGAAAGAAGTGAAAGAAATGAAGTAGATGGATAATTGCAGCTTGGCCAGTTGGCAGGCAAGCGGCATCAATTGAAGTGCTGGGTGTGTTAGCGGTGTAGGAAGGT
Source organism: Balaenoptera borealis (assembly GCF_965194805.1). Classification (NCBI taxonomy): domain Eukaryota; kingdom Metazoa; phylum Chordata; class Mammalia; order Artiodactyla; family Balaenopteridae; genus Balaenoptera; species Balaenoptera borealis. Next base: position 23,061,169 of record NC_138869.1, read on the forward strand.
GCTTAAGACATCAGAGACAGGAAATAGTTGGGAGGTATTGAAGTTGACCTTTAGGATCAGATTGGCCTGAATTCAAGCTCCCACTTAGGCAAATATCACAACCTTCCAGAACTGCAGTTTCCTCATCTGCAGAATCTGATGAACCTCGTTAGGATTACGGGGAGATGCATGTAAAGCCCTTATCATGTGCTTGACGTATTGTAGATGCTCAAGGAATGGGAGCTACTGCAATTATTTTTAATATCTACATAATCCTGCTACTTGTGATATCATGCATTATGATTTTTAATAGTGTTTGTGACAGGAAGAAGAAAGCCCTTTCCTAAATACGTCCACATGCTAATCCTGAAACCTGTGACTGTATTACTCTACCATGCAAAAAGGACTTTGCAGGTGTGATTAAGGCTTGTGGTTAGGGAGATTATCCTGGATTATCCCTGTGGGCCCAGTGTAATCACATGGGTCCTTAGGAGCAGCGAATCTTTCCTAGGTGAGATGAGAGAGAGGTGTGATGATAGAGAAAGGGTCAAAGATTCGAGGTTGATGGCTTTGAAAGCGGAGGAAGGCGGTCACGAGCCAAGGAAGGCATGTGGCCTCTAGAAGCAAGGAAAGGGGTTCCGTTTAGAGCCTCTAAGTGTTGACACCACAATTTTAGCCTAGAAAAAGCTCTGTTGGACCTGTAACCTACAGAACTGTAAGTTTTTAAGTTCATCTTGTTTTAAGCCATCAAGTTTGTGGAATTTGTTACAGCACCAATGACAAACTAATACTCTGAAACTAATCTTTTAGTAATATTACTTTTTTTTTCTTACTTATTACTAAAATGCCTAGAGTTCAGTGGAAAAGATGACTTTTCTGCTCTTGAGAGATGAAAGGGCAACCTAACCCTAGACACAATTTCCAAATATAATAAATATAATCCAGCATCCTTAGGAACTCCAGAAAGAGATAATTTTTATTGATTTGTTACATTACCATATAAAATTACAAAATAACAAACATCAGAAATGTAGAGAGACTAATATACCCATCACCTAAATTTGACAGTGTTAACTTTTAACCACATTTGTGCTTTTCTTTCTGTTTGTTTATTTGTTCCCTTTTAAAATTTTTGGTTAAAGTGTTTAAAAATAATTTACAGTCATTATCACACCTTAACCCTAAATATTTCATTATGTATCCCTAAAAATGATATAACTGCAATATTATTATCAAAGCTAACAGAATTAATAATTATATTAAAATTATTAATAATAATTAATTCTCTTATATTATCTGATACCCAGTTCATATTTAAATTTTTCAAATGTCCCCAAAAGTTGTTTTATAGCTGATGTATTCAAACCAGAATCCAGTCAAGAGCTGTGCATTGCATTAAGTCACTATGTCTCCTGATTCTCTTTTAGTCCAGAACATTGACCCACTGAATCCCACCCCACAGCTTTATTTCATTGCATTGACTGTTGAAAAAAAGTCAGTCTTCTTGCAGATGGCCTCACAGTCAAGATTTGTCTAACTGAATTCTACTTGGTGATAATTTTTTAAGAAACAGTGCAAAGGAAAAATATTACACTCGAACTTCAGATTTTTTCTGACTCTGTATTATTTTTTATCCCTTCAACCATATACTCATTCATGAAAACAAATCAACCAACATTTATTAAACACTCACTTTGCCCATTTCCTGAGCACTTACATTGAAGAGACTCACTCCCCAGCGCCTAAAATAAGTAACTGAGTCTTAAAGGAAGGAATTTTCTATGTTTCTCCTAATCCTTCCTTTGAAACATGAAGAGTCCCAGAATCCTGTTCCTTATCAAAGAATATCTAAGAAAGAAAATGTGTTGGGCAGCAAAGTTTGGAATATATATGATAGTGTTACTATTACAACCATTAGGACTACTGGCCTCATCATTATAGAGCTTCTATGAAGTGCCAGATGCTTGACATATATTACTTTCGAACCTCAACACAAAACCTGCAGAATAGGTATCATTATTTACTTAATAATATTGCCATTTTATAGATGATGCAACAGCTGCTCATAAGTCAAGTACTCAGCCTAACGCCTCCCAGCTAGTGGTGGCAGAGGTGGGATTCTAGCATAGGCGTTTCTGCTTCAGATGCTTGGAGTATTTTCCCAAAACCACGATTCTGCTGTTTCATGGTTTACTTAGTATTCAAATTGAGTATTCTGTTTTTGATGGCAAAATAATCAATTTTGTGGTTTGTATGTGGTACAAACAGGCCAGTGAAAGTTGTTTCAGGCCCTTCCTTCTTCGTTGATTTAAAGGTGGCCAACTGATCTGTTGGAAAAGACCAGAGATCCTGGGAGGGTCCATCAATTTCAAGACCCTAAAGCAAGGGATCAGCAAACTTTTTCTGTAAAGGACCAGGTAGCAAATTTTTTAGACATTGTGGGCCATATGATTTCAAACATGCTAAACTCACCTCTGCTGTTATTAGCATAAAAGCAGCAGAAGACAGTACACAAATGAATGAGAGTAGTTATGTTCCAATAAAGCTTTATTTACAAAAATGGGCAGGGGCTGGATTTAGCCTGAGGACTCTTGTTTGTCAAGCCCTGCCTTAAAGCAGAGATAGCAAAGTGGTTGCCCATAAGTCAAACTTGGCCAAAGATGTCTATGATCAGCTTGCATCATGTTCAGCTTTTCCAAAAGTTAAATGTCAGCATTTAAAAATCAGGATAGTGCATGCAATAAGCTAGATGTTTCTGACTCTGTTGAGAAAGTGGAAGTCCTGGTGTTTAGGCCCTCAATCCCATAATGAGACGGAGTTGGGCAGCTGCTCCCTTGAAATGGTCATGGTCTGTCCAGCATGCCACAGTCCTCACTCTTCTCTGTTGTCTTCCCGATGCAGAATGTTTGTTGTCCTTCATCTTCTTGAGGCTGGTCCTCTTTTCTTGTTGCTCTCATCCGCCGGGTTTCTCTGGACACCTCCATTTCCAACCACCACTGCAATGGGAAAAGATAAAGAAAGGTGTTGATCGATGATGAGAGGGTGTTTTCATAACAGTCTTGGAAAGTAAAGGCAGAATGATAAAACCTGGCTGTAATTTATGCTTGATTTTTTTAAAAAGTACAATGACTTGTCTATTATTGGACAGTAAAAGATAATTTGCAACTAGCATAGCTTCCATTAGAAGACGCAAATGATTTAGCCATTTGACACCGAAATGATGGGAACAGGACTGGCTCTAGGCAGAAGTGTAGAGTGTGTCCAAGTGGTTTTGCATTGCCTCCAGCCAACCTCTTCCTCATGTTCCCTCCTTCCCACTTTAATAGGTTAGTGTCCTTACTGCTTAATCGTCATCCACCCACCTTGGGTGTAACTGTTTTTCTTTAATGATCTTCCTCTAAATTTAAATGACACCATTAAAGAAAGATTTTTTACTGGAAGGGATCTAATAATATCATTCATACTAAGAGAGACAAGACTTAAATCATTTCCTGTTGCCTCCATCCAAGGATATTAACATTTTAATTCAAAGGAGAAACTTGAAATTTATTGGGTGTGTAGCTGTGGAATTTGGGGATTGGACAGAGGTTAAGGACCCTTTGGCCAGGGTGATGGAGCCTTTCAGATATATGAAACCATACTGGTAGCCGCCCATTCCTAAAGTTGGCCCCAAGTGTTACTTGAGCCAGAACCTGGACCTGTATTTGACCAGTGTAGATTAATTACAGTGCATCTGAACTTGGGTCTTTGTCAGGGTTTCGCTTGACCAGTGGGGATGGTAAAAGCTTTGGTTTTCTGATCCGTAGTGTGTGTGTGGGGGCGGGGTTTGGGTTAGATATAGTAGTATGGATTGGAGGTACTTGTGCCACTCACCCCCTATCATTTACCAGGTTTCCTTGCAAATCCCACCAGCTTTTTGTCAGAGACCTGAAGGCAGTCAGTACCAATCCATCAGAGTTGGCAATTGTGATGCAGCCAATATTGCAGTCCCGTGAGATAAATACAGAGGTCCCTATCTGCTCTCACATTCCATGAGTTCAAGGACCATATGTGGGTCATGTTGAATATTCAGTAGGGAAAACATGTGTTCAGTGAACATGTGTCTCCTTTTGGAGACTAGAGAAGTTTAAGCAGCACTTTCCCCTGAACACAGAGGAGGGATCTCTCGTCTCATGCAGGCTCTCACTAGAATGAAATGGTCATGTCATTTAGATGGGGTTATGCTTGCACGGTAGGCACCTTTAAGACAGGCTCTTTCTGACATCACAACCCAACAAATCTTGAAAATTGGGCAGAAGCAGCCCCAAAGAGCTGGTTTGTATCTGGGGTTCTTTTTAAGGCTAATGTGAATTGTTTGGGACAGCAGTTGCCGTGAGAGATAGCAGAAAGGCAAAATCTTTAGGTGTACTAAGTCTTTGGTGCTTAGAGCCCCATCAGCTGTGGATTTCAGGGTGAATGAATTGAGGGGATGGGGGGGCGTGGTCAGTGATAGAGCAGATGTCAGTGAGTAACAACTGAGCTGAAATCTGACACCCTGGAGCCTCCATTCTTGTGTTACTCGTCCAGATGTTTCTCCTCCGGGTCAGGGAATGGTTCTGCACAAACAGCCTTTTCAGATATCGGAAGCACTACTGGGTCCTCCTGAGAGCATTTTAAGTTAGACATTCCCAGCTCTGTTCAGATTTCTCATATAATGCATTTGTGATAATTGTTAGATAATGTCATTTATTTGCTCAAAACCCTGCAGAAGCTTCCATCTCACTCAGAGTGAAGCCAAAGGCTTTTCCAATAGCCCACGACGATGTGCTATGTGATCTGGCCGTCACCTCCCTCTGACCTTGGCTGCCCTCTTTATCTTTTTAAATTTTTATTTATTTATTTATTTTTAAATTTTTACTTTTTATTTTTTAAATTAATTTATTATTTTATTGCTATTACTGTTTAAATTGAAGTATAGTTGCTGTACAATATTATATAAGTTACAGATGTGCAATATAGTGATTCTCAATTTTTAAAGGTTATGCTCCATTTATAGTTATTATAAAATATTGGCTGTATTCCCCATGTTGTACAATATATCCTTGTAGCTTTTTTGTTTGTTTGTTTATTTATTTATGGCTGTATCGGATCCTTGTTTCTGTGCGAGGGCTTTCTCCAGTTGCGGCAAGTGGGGGCCACTCTTCATCGCGGTGCGCGGGCCTCTCACTATCGCGGCCTCTCTTGTTGCAGAGCACAAGCTCCAGACGCACAGGCTCAGTAGTTGTGGCTCACGGGCCTAGTTACTCCGCGGCATGCGGGATCTTCCCAGACCAGGGCTCGAACCCGTGTCCCCTGCATTGGCAGGCAGATTCTCAACCACTGCGCCACCAGGGAAGCCCCTTGTAGCTTACTTTATACCTAATAGTTTGTACCCTTATTCTCTTAACCCTATCTTGCCCCTCCCCCCTTCCCTCTCCCCACTGGTAACCACGAACTTGTTCTCTAGTTCTGTGAGTCTGGTTCTTTTTTGTTAGACTCACTACTTTATTGTATTTTTCTTGTCCCTTCTGCTCCAGCTATACTCATCTCTTGGCTATACCTCTAACACAGCAGGCCAGCCTCAGGGCCTTTGTACTTGCTGTTCCCTCTGCCTAGGACGTTCCTCCCCAGGTATTTTCATGGCTTGTTTCCTTGGCTACTTCAGTAAGGCCTTCCTTGGCCACTGCAGCCAAATATATTATGTTCCCCTCCCAGTGTATTTTTTTCCCTTTATTACTTTGTATCATAATATAGATTTTTCCTTTGTCTTCTTCATTCTCTGGCTCTCCTACTACAATATAAGCTTCATTAGTGCAGGGATTTTTTTTTTTTTTTTTGGATGACTCACTGCTCTATTTCTGGCAGCTGGAACAGTGACTGACACATAATAGGAGGCCAATAAATATTTTTAGAATGAATGAATGATTTAGAATCCCTTCAGTATCTTTCTCACTGGTTTTTATTAACTTTTTTTTTAAGTTGCAAGCAACAGAAACCTAATTCATACCAGTTTTAAACAAAAATAGGAATTCATGGGCTTCTATAACCAAGCCGTGATAAAGGCCTTGATTTTTCTACTACTGTGGATAGGCATTCTCCGTGGAGTCTGGAGTATGTTTGCCAGTAACTCTAAGCTTACACCCCTAGAGTTTTTATCCAGAGGGAAGGAAGAGCCCATCTTCCAGCAAAAAAGCAATGGCAGGGAGACTTCTATAGGTGGCTCGGCCGGAACCACATGCAACCTTGGACCAGTCCCTTTGGCCAGTGAAACCTGAAGGAAGATGATGGGCCCAGTGTGGGCCTTGGGCTTCCCCTTACAGGCTGGATGTGAGGATTGGTTAACAGAAGACTGGAAGAAAGGAGTGGCCTACCTGTGATAACTGGGGAATTGTGAGCTGGGCACCCATTGGTGTCGGCCAGCGTCACTCTCTTCATAACTTGCTCTAACTTGTGTACCTCCCTCCTAAAACAACTCAACATAGCCTTACGGAGATGGGCTAAAGGGTGCATTCTCTGTATGCATGGTCTCCAAAGCGTGGTGTACACACCCTACAGGATATACAGTATACACCATTGAGGTGTAGAAAGAAAATATTAGAACTTATTCATATTTAATCTCTGTAAAATATTCATTTTTATGTATGATTTATAATGTCAAATCAGCAGAGTTGTACACATACTTACTAGTACATTAGTAAAGTAGTTCAAGTTCATATATATGTATATACACATATATAATTTATAAATAAGTAAAAACTCCACACATTTGGGCAGGCTCAAAATATTTTAGTGTTGGGTGAACATAGTCACAAAATTTTGGCCACTGTTCAATATGGTACATTTTAAAAAAATGGAGCCTGAGATCACAGTATCTCCTTAAAGGCTACAGTTTACTACTTTAAAAGCTTCATCTTAAAATATTAGGTAATTTTATCTCCAAATATTTTTTAAATGTTGCCAAATCCCTGCAGCAATATGTTGTCCAAACACCTGACAACAGGTGTGGGGAACATAAGTTGATTGTTTCCTTTAGATTCTCAGGGATAACACTTTCATTATTTTTCTCCAAGTGTGAGTGACAACATCCGAAACAAAGTCTTTCCGGATTAAACAGCGTTATCTCTGATACTTGAAGTCCCGAAATGTTTTTAAAGAAGGCAAATATAATAATGTAGTGAAAGAAAAATTGTGGGTGAGAAGAAGAACTGATTAAAAAGAAAAAAGGACAACTAATGAAGGCCCAAAGCAGAAAGCCAGAAATTATTCCAGAAGGACAGCAAATGTGGTTAGAGAATGAACCCATATTCAAGTCAGGAATATCTTCTGAATTATTGAAATCCGGATGACTCTCATATTCTATTAAAGAGGAAAAATGGTATTAGAATAAATATTAAAAGGAGTCAAGATCTCGGAGGCATTAATCTTGCCTGAATATTATTAGCATCCTTCAAAATGTACGTATCCGTCCATCCTTTTCCACAAACTCTTTTATTAACCCCCCCACCCTACCAGTACTTTGTACAGAGTAAACACCAATAAGTATTCTTAACAAACTGGTAATAAAAAATACACACACACACACACACTCATGACTAAAGCTGTTTCTATAGCACAGCAGGACCATGGAGTGAAAAGTGAAAGTTAAGCTGATATTTTATTAAGTTTATTCTAATTTTATTTCAACCAATGTGATTTCAGCCCTTCTAAGTGCCAGGCCAACATTTGGCATTGGAACTAGGCGAGACCTAGTTCTTGTCTTCAAACAGCTGACTGTGGGGAAATAGGTTGGAACATAACAGCGTCACGAGATGCTGAATTTTCCCCCAGAAAAAAAATAGAAAAAGAGCCAGGGAACTAGGGGGAGGGGCTGGGGGCAGTGAAAAAAATCTGCCTGGGAGCATCAGGGAAGCTGACAGTTGAATAAGAGGATGTAAAGGATGTTTTCGAATGAAAAAGGAACGCTAAGAGGAGGGAACAGCAGGAGTAAAGGCAGGGAAGTGAGTACGGGCAAGTCTAACTGGAGGAGATGTGAAGAGGTCACTGTAGGAGGAAAATGGGGGCAGAGTTTGGACTTTATCATGGAGATGATGGCAAATCGTTAGAGGATATATATTTTTTTAAGTAAAAGATTGACATGCACAGATCTAGTGACAATTCAGAGGACAAATTGAAATTGGGAGCAGGGAAACCATTTAGGAAGCTGCAAAAATAATCCAGACCCCATCTCTTAAAGTGTAGAACTGGGGAAGTCATAGTGGGTTTAGCAAGGAGAGAACCTCAGAAGACATTTCTGATTTTAAAATCAACAGAACTTGATGCTTCTATGCTGAGATGGTAGGAAAGAACAGGGACTCAAAATTGACTATCAATTTGCATTATATAAATCATTACAGAAGGCAGGGATGGAGGAATGGGCTGTCTGTCTATTGCTTTTGTTTTACTTTGACAGTAGGCGTAGCTATTAAGAAGGTGATGGGTTTGGTTTATTTTTTTTTCTAATTATCATTTCAATAGTCATAAACCATACATTTGACTTCTGGGGGGTTATATCATTCCATGAGTTTTAACACATGTATACATTCATGTAAGCACCTCCACCACAATCAGGATACAGACAGTTCCACCACACGCAACGATCTCCTGTATTTTCTCTCTGTAGTCAAACGTTCCCCCCGACTCCTAACCCCTGGTAACTAGTGACCTGTTCACCATCCTTGTGATTTTCCCTTTTCCAAAATGTCACGTAAAATAATCATATATTATGTAACCTTTTGAGGTTGGCTTCTTTCACTCAGCATAATGCCTTTAAGATTCACCCCAATCACGTGCATCAATAGTTTGTTTTTATTGTTGCGCAGTGCTGTATGGGATGGATGTACCACAGGTAGTTTGGCCGTTCACTTTTGAAGGACATTTGGATTGTTTTCAGTTTTGGGGAATTGTGAATAGAGCTGTCATACATATTTATTTTTCCTCTCAGCAGAGATGTAGTTTTTCTCATTATTTTAAAAAGTTGAGGTAAAATATGCGTATAATGAAATTTTACCATTTTTAATAAAGTGAAATTTCACTAAGTGTACAGTTCAGTGACATTAAGTTATAAACATTTTTGCACAGGTCTTTATATGAACATAAGTTTTCATTTATCTAGGGTAAATAAACAGGAGTGAAATCACTCGGTCATTTGAGTAAGTGTATCTTCAAATTTATAAGAAACTGCTACACTGTTTTCCACAGTGGCTGCACCATTTTGCACTCCCACCATCAATGCATGAGAGTTCCAGTTGCTCCATGTTCTTGCCAACAGTTGGTACTGACAGTTTTTTCCCCATTCTAATAGGTGTGTAGTGATATCTCATTGTGGTTTTAATTTGCATTTCTCTAATTGCCAGTGATGTTGATCATCTTTTCATGGTCTTATTTTTGCCATCCAAACATCTTCTTTGTGAAGTATCTGTTCAAATCTTTTGCTCACTTTAAGATTGCATTTTAAAATTTAAAATTTGTGTTCCTTGTGTTGATTTTTCAGAGACGTTTATATGTTTTGTCTACTAGTCTTTCATTGGCTATATGGTTTCCAAATATTTTTTCCCAGGTAGTAGCTTGACTTTTCGTGTATCTTGCATAGCAGAAGTTTTAAATTTTGATCAAGGACAATTTATCAATTTTTCTTATATGGCTTGGGTTTTTGGTGTCATAGCTAAGAATGCTACCTAACACAAGGCCTCAAAGATTCTCTCCTCTGTTTTTCTAAAAGTTTTATTATTTTACATTTAGACTTACGATCCATTTAAAATTAATTTTTGTATAAGGTGTGAGGTTTAAGTTGAGGTTCTTTTTTTTTTTTCTTTCACATATATACATCTGTTTCTTCTTACATCAGTTGTTGAAAAGACTATCTTTTCTCCATTGAATTACCTTTGTACCTTTGTCAAAAATGAATTGGAAAAAAATGAACTGACTATGGCTATTTCTGGATTATATTCTCTTCTACTGATCAATGTGTCTATCCCCCTGCCAATACAAAACTGTTTCAAATGTTGTAGTATTGTAATAAGTCTTAAAATTAGTAGTGAGTCTTCCAACTTTATTCTATTTTTCAAAATTGCTTTTGCTATTTAAGTCTTTTGCCTTTCTATATAAATTTTAGAATCACCTGTCTATAAAAAAAAATCCTGCTGGGATTTTGATTGGAATTGTATTACATTTATAGATCAATTTGTGGAGAATTGACATATTGACAATATTTAGGATTTCAATTCATCAACATGGTATGTCTCTTTACTTACTTAGATTTTCTATGATTTCTTTGATCAGAATTTTGGGGTTTTCACATGTATATCCTATACATGTTTTACTAGATTTACAACTAAGTATTTTTGAATAATTGTAAAATGGGATTAAAATTTCTGGATTCCAGTTGTTCATTAATAGTTTATAGAAATACAATTAATTTTTGTATGTTGACCTTGAATCCTATGATCATACCAAACTCACTTATTCTAAGAGGGATTTTTTGGTTGTTGTTAATTTCTTGGGATTTTCTAGGATCATATCATCTGTGAATATGCACAGCTTCATTTCTTACCTTCTGATCTGGATGTCTTTTATTTCTACTTCTTGCTTTATTTCAGTATTTAGAACTTCTAGTATGGTGTTGAACAGGAGTGGTAAAACATCTTCACCTTGTTCCCATTCTTAGGGGGAAATCATTCAGTCTGTTACCATTAAATATATCCTTTATCAGGTTGATGAAGTTCCCTTCTATTACTAATTTGTTGTTGTTGTTGTTTTATCATGAATAAATACTGAATTCTATCAAATGTTCCTGCATCAATTATATAATCATTGTAGGTTTCTTCTGTAGACCTTTGTTATGCTAAATTACATTGATTGTTGTTTGAATCTTAAACAGGCTTATATTCTTGGGATAAACCCATTTGGTTGCAATGTAGAATTCTTATTATGCATTGCTGAATTTGATTTGTCAATATTTTGTTGAGAATTTTGCAGCTATATTCCTGAGAGATATTGGTCTGTAATTTTCTTATGTGTACTGTCTTTTTTTGGTTTTGGTATTAGAGTAATGATGGCCTCATATAACGGGTTGGGAAGTATTTTTGGAAAAGATGCTCTTCTGTTTTTTGGAAAAGATTGTTTAGAGTTAGTTTCATTTCATCTTTAAATATTTGGTAGAATTTGTTAGTGAAACAGTCTGACTGGAAGAGATTTTTGTCTGTTTGCTTGTTTGTTTTTTTTTCAGGGAAGAGAGATTTTTTTTTTTTTAATTTTTATTTATTTATTTATTTATGGCTGCATTGGGTCTTTGTTTCTGTGCGAGGGCTTTCTCTCGTTGCGGCAAGCGGGGGCCACTCTTCATCGCGGTGCGCGGGCCCCTCACCATCGTGGCCTCTCTTGTTGTGGAGCACAGGCTCCAGACGCGCAGGCTCAGTAATTGTGGCTCACGGGCCTAGTCGCTCCGCGGCATGTGGGATCCTCCCAGACCAGGGCTCGAACCCGTGTCCCCCGCACTGGCAGGCAGACTCCCAACCACTGCGCCACCAGGGAAGCCCGGGAAGAGAGATTTTTAATCGTGAATTCAATTTCTAAGAGTAAATAAGATTATTCAGTTTATTTCTACCTTCTTGGGTAAATTTTGATAGTTTGTTGCTTTCAAGAAATTGGTCCACTACTTCTAAGTTTTTGAATTTATGTGTGTACAATTGCTCATAGTTTTCCTTATTATCATTTAAATATCTGTGGGGTCTGTAGTGACATCTCTTCCATTCTTGATGTTGGTAATTTGTGTCTTTTTTCTGATTTTTTTTTTTTTAAATCAGTCTGGCCAGTGGTTTATCAATTTTACTGATCTTTTCAAAGAACCTGCTTTTTGTTTCATTGATTTTTTCCTATTATTTTTGTTTTTAATTTATTAATTATTGCATTTATTTCTTCTGCTTGATTTGGGATTATTTGCTCTTATTTTTGTTGTTTCTTAAATTGGAGGCTTGAATTATTGATTTGAGGCCTTTCTTTCCAAAAAGAATTTCATGCTGTAAATTTCCATCTAAAGCACTGCTTTAGCTGTATCCTACACATTTTGGTGTGTTGCACTTTATTTTTATTCGATTCAAAATATTTTCTAATTTCCCTTGGGACACAGTTACAATAACTTATAATGTCTTTGCCTGATGATCCCAACATTAGTATCAGTTCTGGGTTGGTTTTGATCGACTTTTCTCCTCATTATGGATCATATTTTCCTACTTCTTTACATACCTGGTAATTTCTGATAGGATACGAGACATTTTGAATTTTACCTTGTTGGGTGCTGGATATTTTTGTGTTCCTGTAAACATTCTTGCGCTTTGTTCTGAAACAGGTATAACTTAATTGGAAACAGTTTATCCTTTATGGGTCTTTTCATCTCTGTTGGGTGGGACCAGATCAGCCTTTATTTAGGGCTACTTGTTCCCCCATTCTTGAGGAAAGACTCTTCAAGTGAGTAATCCACTTGATGCCCTGTGAATTACGAGGTTTTCCACTCTGGCTAACAGGAATCACCCATTATTTCTGGTAGGATGTGAGCTCTAGGAATTGTTCCTTCTAATCCTTTTGAGTGGTTCTCTCCCCCAGGTTTTGGGTAGTTTCTTCATATGCCTCTAAGATCAGTTCTCAGCTGAATAATCCTTCTCTGGAGTACGCTCTCCGTGTAGCTCTCTCCTCTAGTACCTTAACTACCTTCACCTTCCTGGACTTCCACCTCTGTGCCCTCAACTCAGGGAGTCTGCCAGGCTCTGCCTCAGTTCCCCTTTCCTCCATCAGCGGCCTGGTATATTTCTGCAGACAGTAAGCTGGGGTGATCATAAGGCTTATCTTTATTCTCTGGGTGACGATAACATACAGGTTATTGCCCTGTAGGTGTTTGAAGAAGTATTTGGAAGAGGTCATTGGAGTACAGGAGAACAAGGATCTGCTAGGTTAGCTCACCAGTAAGGGATTTGCAGCTTCAGAGCATGATGGCAGCACATGAGTGGGTGAAAACTGTGCATCACATTCCAAGAACCTCAGTAAAATGGGAATAGTAATATCATCATTGTCATCATCTTAACCACTACTACCTTGTAGAGCTCTTTCTCTGAGATGCAGATGAGAGCTTCCTATGCATTATTGCATTTAAGCCTGGTGGTGGCCATGAAGAAGCTTCTCTCAGATCCCCAACCCAGGGAAGCGTAATTGAATAACCATCTCACCTCCTGCCCTCTGGTCCACTGTGTTTGCTGCACTTCCCACAGCCTTTTCCCAACCAGTGACCCAGTGCAGCAGGGACACTAATACAGGCCTGTTGCTATGAGACACAAGTGACTTTGGCTCCAGGGCTTTTCATTGACCTTGCTGGAACTTCCTTAGAACTGTACCATCATCTAAGACCTTTCCCTACTCCAGGTCCCTTCTTTCCCTTTTGCCCCCCACAGTGTCAGTCAGACCTGCCTTCTGGTCTGACAGCTCTTTTGGTTTCCTTTAGCTCCTCAGTTTCCCTCACACATGGTTTCCCCAGTCAGTCACTGGTACTATCTTGGCCTCTGCTTCTCAGAGGATCCGAACTAGCACATTCCTTAAATAACTCTGGGAGGCAAGAATACTCTTGGTTATAGACTAAATTGTGTGCCCCTAAAATTCCTATACTGAAGTCCTAATCCCCAATTTGACTGTATTTGAAGATATGGCCCTTTTGGGAGGTAATTAAGGTAAAATGAGGTCATAAGGGTGGGGCCCTAGTCTTGTAGGGCTGGTGTCCTTATACAAAGAGGAAGAGAAAGCAGAGATCCTCCTCTCACCGCATGTAGAGGAAGGACCATGTGAGAAGGCGGCCATCTGCAAGTCAGAAAGAGAGTCTCACCAGAAACCAACCCTGCTGGCACCTTGATCTTGGACTTCTGGCCTCCAAACTGTGAGAAAACAAATGCCTTTTGTTTCAGCCACACAGTATGTGGTATTAGTCCAAGCAGCCTAATGCACTATCGTTGCATCCAGTCTACGGATGTGAAACCTAAAGATTGGGGAGGGGGGAAGTTAACCTCCCTGAGGTCACACAATTCATCATTGGCTGACCCAGTATTAGATCCCAGGGCAGTGTGACTATGAGTGCAGCCTGTCATAACCAAGCTGTCCTGTCACTCCCTGGGCCTGGGAGGATGGGAGATGGCTTCCCTGCGAGTGGAGACTCCCAACAAGGATGAATTATTGAGGAAGGCTTGGGGAGAGGTGGAAGGGAATTTGGAGAACTCTAACTCTGGCTGTGAAAGATACGGGACTTGAGGGAGGAGCAGCCTTAACTTACAAGTGAAGCCATTTCTCTAGCTTAAGATGGGAGGAGCATTTGGAGGGAAAGGAAGGCGTATGGATACCCAGGTGATTTTTCTTCCTTAGCTCTTCCTCATGGGAGAGTCATAGTCTTTGACTGAACAGAAAAAAATATTTTGCAATTAAGAACATTTCCAGAGTGGGAGGTTGAGGTTAGCAGATGTAAGCTATTATATATGGAATGGATAAACATCAAGGTCCTACTGTATAGCACAGAGAAGTATATTCAGTATCCTTTGATAAACCATAATGGAAAAGAGTATTAAAAAATATATATATATATATGTATAACTGAATCACTTTGCTGTATAGCAGAAATTAATGCAACACTGTAAATCAATTAGACTTCAATTTTAAAAAAATGAACATTCCCAGAGATAAGAATTTGGTTCTATCCACGTACACCATTAGCAGTCAACATGTGAGGCCAAGGACAGACCAACAGAAGTCAGTTACCACGTGTGGCTGCGTGGAGACCACATCGAATTGTAGCAAGGAGCTCGCGAAGGCCAGGGGAGTGTGAGCCCACAGAGGGAAGTGTGGGAAAAACCCTCTTAGGGAAATTCTAAAAATGCTTAGCGAGAGAGCCAGTGTTGAGGAAATTCCAGCTGTTGGTGACTAGACATAATATCTGAGCAATTACTGACTTTGACTTTTCATCACAATGTTTTGGTGCTTGTAGACACAGCTAAGATGTGGCGACTGTAAATATTGTAGTATATGTTGTCATTTCTTGCCGAGTTGCCTTAAGCTCAACGTTAGCAAAATTCATCTGAAGTAGAGTTTTCAATACTTATTTGCTTTTGTGTTACAGAGATGGATTATTTTGCTTGTAAGATGATTTAATTTAAAAAATTAGCTTGTTTCATGAGAAAAAATTATGTGTTAGATATTGTTCAATGTCCATATGTCTCAGAATCTTTTAGGCAGATAGAAATGTGATCCTTCAGCATCAGTTTTCCACTCCTGTAATAAAAACTACACCAGTTCATCCATCAGTGATAGAGATAGTTTAGGAAGAAATTACATTCCTTTGACTAAAGGAGTCCAAATGTTGTTTTATTTAAATATCTAACTTCCTGGAAAACTTGATGTGGGTGGTGTGTGTGTGTGTGTGCGCGCGCACGTATGTTGCTGTTGTTAGTAAACAGGAAGGCTTTGAAACAACACACTTCAAGGATTTAAATCCAGGTTTTCTTGTACTTTCTTTCTGAGTGGGTTTTATTTTGTTAATTTTTTTTCCTCTTCTCTAAAGAGTCTTAAATTAATTACCCCACTGTTTTTTTTATAATGGTATTCTGAAGTGGTACCCCACAGACATAGTGTTATGACAATGGAATTTCAGTTTTTTGGTTGACTGCTTGCAGAGAGGTTTTATTTGGACAGTAATGCAGGACATTGGCTTTTTTTTTTTTTTTTTTTTAACACAGAGTATAGCTTTTCTTTCTTTCCTTTTTTTTTTTTTTTTTTTTTTAAAGAAATTACTTGTGGGAAAATAGTTCAGAGTATCTTCTTAATGATTTTCCTCTTGAATTTTTGTTTATTTCCCACCCCATCCTTCAACTCTTTGTAACTAAAAATGAGCTTCAATTTCTCATCTTGGTTACAGTGGTTTAGATGTTTGTTGGTATATGACTTTGTTTAGTAAAGTTTGTGTGATTCCTCTTCTTTTTTTTCCCCCCAGTGATCTCAGTTTGCTAAACATTGCATACTTTTTAAAAAATGCAGTAGATTATTATTTGGCCTCTCTAAAGTGTGTAGTCATTGCTGTTTTTTACTTCAGTCACTCAGAGTATTTTATGAAATCAGTCCAACCCCCAAAGTTGTTTATTCTTGGCTTTGACTCTGGGTGGAGGTGTGCTGTGATTTTCATGAACTTTGATGTTTTCTGTCTTATGTAGGCTAGGACCTGAGAGTTTTCAGCGGTTTCCCTGCAACCAGGGAAAACTGTGTATTCAATAAGGCCCTTGCCATAGGCTACTTAGTCCTCAATTCTCTTTGATGTACACAACTCTGCAAATGGGTCTTGGCCAAGAATTAAGGCTGTTCATGGCAGGGGAGGGGTAGAAAACATAGGAACATAGGTGACTGACTCTTGGGAAGATCTTAAATAAGATCATCTAGTCCCAAGATATCAAATTTGTGGCACGAATACCACTACTCTTCCCTCCCACGTCCATAACAGACGTCAATAATCGCTCATGGCTCTCTTTCTGTTGAGTCATCCATGGCCACATGGTCTTTCAACATGGTATCCCAGGACTTCTGCTAAAATGCCAATGGAGTTGGCATATGAGATGGAATCTCTATCAGCAGATCATAATATACCTTTATAAACACCTGGAGACACGGGGAAGTGCCAAGCAAGGCTGAAGAGCATTGGAGTTAAGGACAAAGGCTCGAGAGTGAAATGATGTGAGCCACAGCACTTGATGGCTGTGTGATTTGCGGCAAAGTTCTTCATCCTCGTGAGCCTGTTTCCTTGCCAATACTGTGGATGATAATAGAGGCTACATCATAGAACTTTTGGTAAGGTTAAAGCAAAATAGTTCCCATGAAGCATTTAGCACTGGGCTGGCAGCAGTGCTCAATAAATGTGAGCTGTCATCACCATTACCATCATTCTTAGAGACTGTGACTTGTTTATGATTACAAAGCTAGTTGGGACTAGGCAGGGTTTCTCAACTCCAGCATTACTGATATTTAAATGGCCAGATACTTATTTGTTATAGCGGCTGTCCCATGCATTGCAGGATAATGTTCAGCATCCCTGACCTTTACCCACTAGATGCCAGTAACCCCGCCCCCCAAATTGTGACGAATGTCTCTAGACGTTGACAGATGTCCCTTGGGGGCAAAATTGTCCTGGTTAAGAACCACTGGACTAGACGCAAGTTCACCTATAGATTTTGTGTGTGTGTGTGTGTGTGTTTATATTTTGTCCAGCTTTATTGACATAATTGACATACAACATTGTGTAAGTTTAAGGTATACAATGTAATGATTTTAGGTATGCATATATTGTAAAATGATTACCATATAAAGATTAGCTAACGCATTTATCACTTCACATAGTTACAATTTGTGTGTGTGTGTGTGTGTGTGTGTGTGTGTGTGTGTGTGGTGACATCTTTAAAAATCTACTCTCCTCGCTACTTTAAAATATACAATACTGTATTGTTAACTGTAGTCACCATGCTGTATATTACCTCCCTAGAACTTACTCATCTTATAACTGGAAGTTTGTACACTTTGACCACCTTCACCCATTTTTCCCACCCCTGGAAACCACCCATCTGTTCTCTATGAGTTTGGTTTTCTTTTAGATCCCACATATAAGTGAGATGATAGTGTTTATCTTTCTTTGTTTGACTTTGTTCATTTAGCATAATGCCCTCAAGATTCATCCATGTTGTCACGAATAGCAGGATTTCTTTCCTTTTTTAGGTTGAATAATATTCCACTGTGTGTGTGTCTGCCTGTGTGTCTGTGTGTGTGTATACTATATTTTCTTTACTCATTCCTCTGTTGATGGACACTAAAGTTGTTTCTATGTCTTGGCTATTGTAAATAATGCTGCAGTGAACATATGGGTGCATATATCTCTCAGAGATAGTGATTCTGTTTCCTTTGGATGTATACCCAGAAGTGGAATTGCTAGATTTTATAGTAGTTCTTTTAATTTTTTGAGGAAACTCCATACTGTTTTCCATAGGGGCTATAGATTTTTTTTTTTTGATGTTAATATATTTGTGCCTGAATCCATTGTCAGGGGTGCTAATTCTGTTGGTTTTGACACTAAGCTCGAGGGACTTCTGGTTTTTTTTTTGATTTTTACCAGTGGCTTTGACATCTCTGCCTTCTTATCAGGCTACAACTTTTTCTATTTATCAACCTGGCACAGTTTTGAATAACAGATTAATTAGCTCCAAGTTTTAATTTTGTTTTTTGCAATAGAATTTAAAGTAATGTCAAGGAAAATGTTGACAATATACTTTTCAGTGATAGCAGCTATATTCTAAATTGTATAATGATAATAGTATGGGTATAATTAATTCGAGTACTTACTATGTGTTAGATGGTAGGCTATGAACTTAATGTTCCTCCTGTCATTTGTTACGATGCACAAGGCAAGTGTTATTATTGCCATTTTACAGATGATGGAACAGAGGCAGAGACTACTTTACCCAAGGTCCCAAAGCTCCTAAGTGGCGGAATACGTCACCCATGCTAGGCTTTTTGTCTACAGTACACAGAAAAACACACATGCTAGAGAAAGATCTGGAAGGATATATACCCAGGTGTTTACCTTGATTATTTATAGATGATAGGATTATGGGTGTTTGTTACTTTATACTTCATGTTTTCCAAATTTTCTGCTTTGAGCATTCATTATTTTTTTAATAATAAGTAAACAAAGTTATAATTATGCAGTCCTGTGACTTTTATAAAACAAGCGATTATGTTTACGGCAGTATAGCTCCTATTTATTTGATCTTGGTTATGACTGATTGAAGAGCAACAGGAATTACATTTGCATTTTTCATGTTGGATACCAGAGTAGCAACATACAGCCCCTTAATGTAACACATAGCTGTTTAGAAGTGGAGGTTGTACATATTTGTAAGCTGCTCTTCCCGTTTCAGGTTGTTCTGTCAGTAATCATATGGAATTTTTAAATAAACATATTACATGTTATAGATCCAAAAGAATGTTGTCCTTCAAGATTTCCAAGCCTAGGAAATTACATGCTGCCTCAGAGATGCTACCAGTGAAACCTCTTTGCTTGAATTTCACTTTTGATTATCGCCTTTAAAGCTACTTTCTGAACCAGACAAGAAAACCAGGCTTCATTATTTCAGCAAAAAGCCAGGAATTACCCGCTTGATTACCCCCCAAGGCATGGTCTGAATTTCTGTTAGGTCATTTTCAAAAATCAAACACAGCCACGTGGATAAAATTTACCATGAGAGGCAATGTTTTAACCAATGTCTTGTTTACTCATGGAGATTCGAAAAAGGGAAATCCAAATGGGGTTTGATGAATGGAATCATTGTTGGAATAAGTGCAGATCCTCACGGTGACTACTTTCACGTGTGCTGCATTCATTTGAAGCATAAATTCAGGCGTGTGTGTGTGTGTTCATTTGCATTATTTTATAGTTCTCCATCATGGGTTTCAATTCTGAATATGATATTTGCCTGGCTTTATTCACGACGGCATACGTTTCCAATTTTAAATAACTTTGAAAGATTCCCATGGGTCTGCTCTTACAATTGAGAGGTCTTGGTGATTCTGGGATCTGGGGGAAACTAAGTCTAAAAGAACACGTGTAAATACATATGTCGAGCTAGGAGACCTAAAGGTCACCAGCGGCCCAAGGTTTTACTTTGTCTGTTAGGTCTGACATGTAGGATTGGGCACTGGTGGAATCCCGGGTGGGTGGTTCCTCCACAAGGCACTCCCTGCCAGCTCTCTCCGGGGCGTCTGTGAGCTCTGGGTGAGCACATCCACATTCTTGACTTTGGAGTTCCTGTAAAGGGAAAATTCATTTCTATCTGAATCTCTCATTTCTGAGTTGGGTGTCATTATCTTTATTTTATAGTGGAGGAAGGAAAGGCCAAAAGAGCTGGGGTCTTCCGATGACAGGGTGATCTTGTCACTTGATCATTGATTCGTTTGGTCATTCATTCATTCAAATATTTAAGTGCCCACTCTGTGCCACTGAGGAATTTGTAGTGCGCAAAACAGACAGATCTCTGGCTTCATGGAGCTTATTTCTAAGGAGGGAGACAGATAGTACAAATAAATCAAGAAACAAGTCAGAATTGTACATAATAATTTTGAAGGAAGAGGAGGGAGAGGGCTGTCTCTGGAAGAGGTCAGGGAAGGTTTCTCTGAGGAGGTGACATGTCAACTGAGACCCGAAGGCTAGAAAGATCTAGCCATGCCAAGAGCTTGAGGAAGAAGATCATGCCAGGCAGGTTGAAGGCTCCAGTGCTCCTACCACATCATAAAAGGCGTGGAATAATTGTACCATCAATACATAAAATGGGCGTAAAGTAATACTATCCTAAATAAAGCAATCCTGACATAGGTGAATTTCAGAGAGAAGAATTTGTAAGGACATGAGACAGGATGGAGATCTAAACTATATTTTCTTTCGTGATAAACCAGAAAAGTTAGTTTTAACATGGACACTTAACCAAGAGCTGTTTTAATTTTTAAAAATATATCATTGTGCTCATCATGAGATAGAACTGTGCGAGAAGCCAGGGTCTTCCACTTTAAGATTCTCTTTGCCGGGCTTCCCTGGTGGTGCAGTGGTTAGAGTCTGCCTGCCAATGCAGGGGACACGGGTTCGAGCCCTGGTCTGGGAAGATCCCACATGCCGCGGAGCAACTAGGCCCATGAACCACAACTACTGAGCCTGCGCGTCTGGAGCCTGTGCTCCGCAACAAGAGAGGCTGCGATAGTGAGAGGCCCGCGCACCGCGATGAAGAGTGGCCCCCGCTTGCCGCAACTGGAGAAAGCCCTCGCACAGAAACGAAGACCCAACACAGCCGTAAATAAATAAATAAATACATTTAGAAAAAAAAAAATGCTATTTGCTTTAAAAAAAAAAAAAAAAAAAAAAGATTCTCTTTGCCCTAGAAAAATCTGGCTTTATTGGATACTGGAGCAGAGTATTTTTGAGAGTGTGTGTGTGTGTTTGCTCTGCTCACATGATTTCTCTTCCCCAGAAGGAGACCAAACTGTTTACAGGGAAGAGATCAACAAACAAACAACTGGGTAATACACTTCCAAACATTCAGAAACATGTGACCTTTCAGCCAGCACAGAGATCCAGTGGGCAAACAGCAGGCCAGCCATGCTTGATTCTTTCGGAGCACACATGTTTCTGCTTCCTTGGGGATGACAATATAAATTGTACAGACCATTATCATCTCTTCTCTAGAATTCTAACTTCTGAATACTGACCCAGAAAATGCACAATTTTTTCCCCTGGAGCATAAGATTCATGCTTCCCTGGCACCTGCTGGAGGGATGAAAGAAGATTTCATTGGCCTCTTCCACCTTCAGCTGTTCTGTGTCCTAAGACAAACATCCAGAAGAGGCTATTTTCTGTTGCCTGGAGGAGAGACTGGCTGTGCTGTGCCAGTTGGAGTCTTGTAGGTATGCCAGAATCACAGTCTGCCCTCCGCCACTTCTCCCTGGGCCCCGAACTCTTTCCAGTGGAATGCTACAGCTTACTTGGAACTAAGGGATGAGTTCTCGCTCTCTCATTCTCTCTCTCTCTCTCTCTCTCTCTACCTCTACCTCCGTCCCCTGCCCCACCTAAAAACAAAAATTTTGGTGTCATTTGGTTTTTTGACTCCTTTTAGGACACGTACCCTTCTTCTAGCTAAGCTGGGACCCCAGATACATGTATAGAGTGGCCTGATCTTTCCACTGTTGGTAAATCAACCTTCAGATTCCTTTGTGGTAGGTTCTTCATGACCATCTTACCATTATTATTTGTTTATTTCTCTATTTTTACCCACTGCTTCAAAACCTAGTTTTTGTTTTTTTTTTATATATATATTTTTTCCTTTTTTTTTTTTTTTTGTATGAATGGCTGGATTTTATTTATTTATTTATTTTATTTTTTTGGCTGTGTTGGGTCTTCGTTTCTACGTGAGGGCTTTCTCTAGTTGTGGCAAGTGGGGGCCACTCTTCATTGCGGTGCGCGGGCTTTTCACTGTCGCGGCCTCTCTTGTTGTGGGGCACAGGCTCCAGACGCGCAGGCTCAGTAGTTGTGGCTCACGGGCCTAGTCGCTCCGCGGCATGTGGGATCCTCCCAGACCAGGGCTCAAACCCGTGTCCCCTGCATTGGCAGGCAGATTCTCAAGCACTGCGCCACCAGGGAAGCCCAAACCTACAGTTTTATTTGGCGTTTTCTTATGGTTTAAATGATAACCCTAACAGAAGACATCCTCTTTGCCGACTTGGTCAGTTAATATTGGTAGCTACCACTTTTAGTTTCTTCTAAAAAAGTGTTCAATTGAAAAATTACACATCATTCATGGAGAAAGTCACTGGCATGTAAGCTCCATGAGGGCAAGGATTTTCATCTCTTGTTTACTCCTCTTCCCCAATGTCTCATGTAGTGCCTGGTACACAGTATAGCAAGCAGTGAATATCTGTTGTGTGACTGATTGAATGAAATTGACATCAGGCTTGTGTGTGTGAGGGAGGGGCCCTGGCAGATGCCCACTTCTGCTTCTCATAAGAAGGTTCCTCCAAAGTCGGAATGAATCCTTAGAGTCACGTTAGATGCAAAACTGTCAGGATGCCAAGGTTAGCGGAAGTCTTGGAAATGAATACTTGTTTTTCCAAACTGTCCTATGAATCTAGTAATCATTCAGACACATTGACCATTAAAACCACACGCTGGGCTCCATAAGCTGTTCAGGAGCCATGGAGACAGTGAACGAGTTAGTATTGGGAAGGAGGACTTAGTGACAGGCACTGGCCCCTCCACATAATAAACTGGGTCATTCCGTAGCTTCCTACACATGAGATGCAAATGCCCCTGCACTTCCCAGAAGGTGAATTTTAATTAGAACACCCAGATGAAGTGTCTGCCTAATTTAAATCCCATGCATCATCTTCTGAGACACAGTAACCTGGAGTTCTGATTCTATTTGTTGCCGCTTCCTTTATTACGTTTTGTTTTTAGACTGAGAGCTAGGAGGCTGACCACACATCTGACATTGTTTATGGAGTCGTGGACTCTAATAATTAAAGTCCGCTTAATCACGATGGGACGAGGTTTGCTGCCAACGGCTTTGTCAGAAACTAGAAGGAGGTCGGTGGTGACTGAGCCCGGCCGTGGAGCCCACCTGGAGCTCTCTTCGAGTTACAGACAGCCTTCTCTTGAGCCCCTCTGTTTTGAAAAGAAAATGATTTGGTTACTCAGTTACGCAGAGAAATAAGACTGATGTCTGCTTTTCCTTGTGGGGGAAGTTCTCAGATAAATAGCAGTGGCAAGGAGAGGATTGTTGGTGACCCAGAGGGAGTCCTGCCTCTCTGCCCTGAGGTTACCTGGAGTAGCGGATTCTCATCCCAGGCTGGGCAATTTTGCCTCCCAGGGGACATTGGGCCAAGTCTGGGGACATTTTTGGCTGTCTTGACTGGGGAGTGATGGGTTCCACTGGCATCTAGTAGGCGGAGGCCAGGGTTGCTGCTAAACTTCCTACAATGCATAGGACGGTTCCCTGCCCCAAAAGTCAATCGCGCCCAGGTTGAGAAACCCCGCTCAGTTTCGTGAGAATGTCCCTGCCTGGGGAGGCGATTCTTCTGTTGTTGCTTTCCTGTTCTGACTTGAAAAAATGATCGCCATTTTTTAGTGAATTGAAGGCAGACCTGATTTCAGCCTTGGGTGGGATAGGCAGCCTAAGCGGAATGATTTGAAAGACGCTGAGAAAATCCGGACTCCAAATGTTCCTCCACGTGAGAGCTCCAAGACCTAGAATTCCTTCAGTTGAAACCTGGAGAGGCCCCCCACAGGAAGTCAGGATTCCTGGGTCTTGAAGCGAGCTCTGCTACTTCCAAACGCTTTGCTGAGCATTTACTACACGTGCCCAGGCCAGGGCTAAGTGCTGTGCACCTATTTTTTTTTTTTTTAACATCTTTATTGGAGTATAATTGCTTTACAATGGTGTGTTAGTTGCTGCTGTATACAAAGTGAATCAGCTGTATGTATACATATATCCCCATATCTCCTCCCTCTTGCGTCTCCCTCCCACCCTCCCTATTCCACCCCTCTAGGTGGACACAAAGCACCAAGCTGATCTCCCTGTGCTATGCGGCTGCTTCCCACTAGCTATCTATTTTACATTTGGTAGTGTATATACGTCAATGCTACTCTCTCACTTCGTCCCAGCTTCCCCTTCCCCCTCCCCATGTCCTCAAGTCCATTCTCTACATCTGCGTCTTTATTCCTGTCCTGCCCCTAGGTCCTAGAGTCTGTCATACAAAGTGAAGCACGTGTTCTCTTGTTCCATCCTCAGCAACCCTGTAAGACGTGTGCCATTCCTACTGCTAAGGAGTGCATGTGGGTTACTCCGGAACCTGCCCAAAGTGACACGCTGGTAGGCATGGCGCTGGGATTTTACAACCAGCTACGTCTGATGCCCAGGTCTTTGCCAGGAAGCAAGACCTTACCTTCCTGAGCTCTGAGGCATCTCAGCTGACCATTCTATGACTGTTTTCACCTGAGGAAATTGGGGAAATTAAATTCCACGACTTTTAGGAATCTTTTTAAGGCTGTTATGTCCTTATTTGTTCCTTTGTTTTATATCTTGCCCTCTTTAAATGTTCCCTTTTAAAATGGAAACAGTCCCAGGATAGGTAACCATTGGAAATCCCCATGGAGGGATTCGAAACCTCCCTGCGTATCATTAATCAGGTGGTGAGCTTCTAAAAAAGCCTGTTTCCGCAGTCCCTCACCAATACTCTGCTTTAGCAGGTTTGAAGTGGGCTCCGGGAACCCTTGTATTAACCTCCCCCTCCCTTAATCCTTGTGTTAATCACCCCCAGGTGATTCTGATGCACGAGGTCTGAAAACCACAGTGAAGAAGAGTATTTTAGCCCCTTTTGGGGAATTAGCTTAATCAACTGGTTTCCTTTAAGATAAGGACGCTGGCCACAGTGGAAGTTCAGTGTTATAAGTGAATTGTGGTCCCCAGATCCCTTAGGCTGGCAGGGCTGGCTGTGACTCCTGTCCTCAGACTCATCCCAGGTCAAGGGTTCCCAAACATAGCTGCTTAGAGTCACCTGGGAAGCTTTTAAAACTCCCCATGCCAAAATCGTACTCTAGGTCAATTAAATCCCAATGTCTGGGACTGGGAACTGGCCTCAGTATTTTTTTTTTTTTCTTTTTTTCTTTTTTAAGATCTCCAGATAATTTCCATGCACAGCAGTTTGAGAACCACTGTTGTGGGTGTTACAGATTCCACACCTTTCCTGCTGCTGAATTTTCACCTGTAAGGCAATTCCGCTCTCCCGGCTCCATATATAGAAATCTCACCTATCTAGTGAGACACATGGGTAACCCACTCTTTTCTCTGTTGTCTTTCCAAATGCCCCCTGCTCACTCCTCTGCTTTTTAAGCTACTTTTAAGGTATTTATCTTACCACCTTGTTTGTATGTACTACGTGTCTTCCATGAGCTAGATGACATCTTCCTTAAGGGAAGGGGCTCTAATGTATGTGGCTCTGGGCTGATGGGAGCAGAAAGAGTAGGAGAGGGTGGATACAGAAGAGACAAGACACCCCCAGTTGAACTTTCTGCCCTGGCTTTCTTCATGACAGCAGAGGGAGAGTAATAATAATGGTTATGGGAGGTCACCGTGGCACTGGACTCCTTGAATAAAATATCCTAGTAAAACTTTTGAACTCAGTTTTCTGGGGAGGAACAAAGAATCCTTCTAAATATAGCACCTTCTAAATAATGACGTTTGACTGTTTGATATTTTGAATTGTGACTTTTGCTGACAAATGGAGGAACAATTCAGAATGCAAACCAGCTTTCCTCACCAGGATGTTTGGAGTGACTAGTTAATGCTTGGGAAGGAATTTAAGAATAAGTAAAAGCACTCTCCGAGCTTCCCTTCTCCTCTGTTGGTTGTTTCCACCTTGCTCACTTAAGAAACAAACCCTGGACTTCCCTGGTGGCGCAGTGGTTAAGAATCCACCTGCCAGTGCAGCGGACACGGGTTCGAGCCCTGGTCCGGGAAGATCCCACATGCCGCGTAGCAACTAAGCCCACGTGCCACAACTACTGAGCCTGCGCTCTAGAGCCCGTGAGCCACAACTACTGAGCCCACGCACCACAACTACTGAAGCCCACGCGTCTAGAGCCCGTGCTCCACAAGAAGAGAAGCCACCGCAATGAGAAGCCCGTGCACCGCAACCAAGAGCAGACCCCACTCGCCGCAACTAGAGAAAGTCCGCACACAGCAATGAAGACCCAATGCAGCCAAAATAAATAAAAATAAAATAAAATTTTAAAAGTACTTTCCTTTTTTTTTAAAAAAAAGAAACAAACCCTATCATCCGGAGCCGACATGGTGGCTCAGTTTTCCCAAAGATGGGAGTCATATAGGAGCTGCCTGTGGCCTTGAGGTTCCCTGAAGCTGTGCTTTGATTGGCTCACCTAGAATTTTAAAACTGATGACTATTTGGGGAAAGATCTGGATTTTTTTTGCCTCTCTTGAAAATTCAAAAGCTCTTTCTGTCCTGAGCTTGCTTTTTGGGGGACAGCAATCGGGCTCTGCCCCTTTCAGTTGAGACCTGTGCACTCAAACTGCCACAGTCCCCAAGCCTCCCTAATTACACACAACCCACTTCAATAATTTCAGCTGCCTGGTTGAGTTCTCTAGGTTGCGGTATTAGCATCACCTGTTAAAACGTAAAACACTAATTGCTGGGCCCCACCCATCTTATGTAAGGAAGAGTTGTCACTTCCTCCTTTATTTATATGTGTAGATGTATATCTACACACATATATATGTGAATATATATATATATACACATACGTGTATGTGTGTGAATGTGTGTATATATATGTCAGTATGGACTCATGCATATTTATATACATGAGTTATAACCCAATACTATTGTAATTTCTCTTCTTGCTCACCATGTCTCAACTTTGGGCATTGGGGAGCTCTTTCGGATTGGCTCCTGTGCCTTTTCAGTGAGTCTCTTTTCACCCCACCCCATCTGGGTTTTTTTTAAATGCTTCTTATAGCAATTTCTGGCACAAGATGCTCCAGGCTTATCTTGTATTCTCCCTCCCCACCCCTAGAATTAACTAGTTCTGCAGAGATTTCTGATTTGTTTTATTGGAGAAAGGTATTTAGAAACCAAGATCTGAGTACTAGGTGTGCTCATTGCTACTGGGGTATCATTACTTCTAGCCTTTGTCAATGGACAGAGCTGGGAAATAGATGTATGTATACTAACTCAGGCATACAAACATATGGATTTATTTCTGTATTTATCTGTAAATATATGTGTTTATATTTTTATAATAATTTATATTTTTATATAAATATATCCTCCATTATTATTACTCTCCCTCTGCTGTCATGAAGAAAGCCAGGGCAGAAAGTTCAACTGGGGGTGTCTTGTCTCTTCTGCATCCACCCTCTCCTACTCTTTCTGCTCCCATCAGCCCAGAGCCACATACATTAGAGCCCCTGTCCATATAGAAACCTTCAACTCCAATCCATTACCACAGGATTCATACTAACTTTGCAGATATCAGATTTTAAATCTTTTAAAGGCTTTTTAATTTTAACAGTGGCTCATGAACATCCTGAGGGGGAAAAAAGGAAGCTTCGCTTGATAGCTATTTTATAGATACTACTAAAAAACAAACAAATCCCAAGTTTAGCATAACAGAAATGTCAGCATATCCCCATGTTTAGTATCCTGCAGTCCCTTCAAAAAATCTTCTCTAATTTGGAACTCACAGCTGCCCTGTTCCTGAAGGTGGGTAGACCTGCCTCATTTCCCTTCTCATACAAACACAGTTTGTCTCCAGCCCTACAGAACAATGCCTATTGTAACACTGAGCTGGCACTTGTGGATTCTAAATATAAGCCAAGACACTTCTCAGAGATTATAATCAGAACTTTGCTTTACATGTGAAATCTTATTTTGAATTCAGGTACACAATTACTCAGAGACTTAATTATACTGCCTTAGGATAGTATAAAAACAATAGTTTAAATTATTTTTTGGGGAAGAGGGTTACAAAAGTAACTTGTTTTGTTAGGAAGGTGAGGTGACTGTAGTCTTTGAGAACTTCACAGATACAGCTTAACCATCAGCTGTGAGGTTTGCCTATGGTTCCTTCATGTTTATTCATGAAGCAACCATACTTGGATGAGGTCCCCCTTCCTCTCATTATACTTAATGTAAATCTAGTGGTTCTTGGATGTAGTTTTAAAAACTGTAGAGAACTGGAAAGAGAATCCAACCAGGATGGCTCATGGGCCATTCGAGGTGTGGCCCCCTCAGTGGTTTGGGAGACATTCTGGGTTTTGAACAGCAACGCTTATAATTATGGAGGTGTCATCCTTTGCATAAAAAAGAAAACAAAACCAAGAAAGCAAAGCCCTTCTACTATCAAGGTCTAGTCATAGCATGTGTTCAGCCTTCCCAAAGCCTGTCTTGGCATTTGTTTCTGGCCTGGTGGGGAATATCTTCCATGTTTCTCTGAGCACTCATAAAACAATACAAAGGTAAACAATTGGAGGGCAATTAACAGTCTCTTTGGGGTAACAGAAGAGAGAAGTCACCCTGCTATTAATGTCAAAGGAATTAATCATGGTTTACACAGGTGATTTAGTGGCTTAACTTTGCAAGTGGTTGAAACACAAGAACCCAACAAAGTTTATAAAAGATGCCAGCTTGGAGAACCAGGTGTGGAGGACAGCTTACAGGACTATCTGTCAGGTAGTTGAAGGCATTAAAGGTTATTGAGATGGTGCCTGTTGAATAAGAGGCCACGCGCACTTCAGATCTGTGTATCTCAAATTTGAGTGTGTGTGAGACACAGCTTGGAAGTTTTGTGAAAATGCGGATGTTGGTTCAGGAGGTCTAGGGAGTGGGCTTTGATTCTGCCTTTTAAACACACTGTCAGGTGTGGTGCCCATACTGCAGGCCAGCACATCTCATGTGGCATAGCAAGGCTGTAGGTTGTTCTTGTACCTGTGGCAGGTAGTATCGAGCTGCTCACACTCCCTTTAAGTACCTCCAAATTATCAACATGTTGCACTCTGAATGTTCAGGGATTTAGGGACCAGAATAGCTTGCTGGAGTGAAGGTACTTGGCCAAATACTTTATTGTGCATTGTGCATATCAACAACCTCTTTCACAGGCACCAATTTAGAAAAACATAAAAACATTTGCAGGCCATGTTTATTTACATTTATAGAACTGTGCCCTTAAAAGAAAACAGGAAATGCCATCCCTGTAACTAAGGCCCCCCCCCCTTGGTTAAAACCTCAGAAAGTGCATTATTGTCTCTAGTTTTAATGCTGAGCCTCTGAACAAGTTTTGGCGTTGGGGAAAACCCTTTGAAAGCTGGGATCTTTTACCATTCCCTGACTAGCTTTTCAAGCCTCTCAGTTATCAAATGTGGTTTGTCTCAGAGTGCTTGATAATATTGTATACAGTTGTCCCTCAGTATACGAGGGGATTTGTTCCAGGACCTCCCTCAGATACCAAAATTTGCGGATGCTCAAGTCCCTTAGAGTACATCCCGTGTATCTGCTGGTTCGGCATCTGCGGATTCAAGCCACCAAATAGCCTAAAGAGTGGGTTGAATCCATGGATGCAGAACCAGTGGTTACCGAGCATGACCATACTTTACTACAACAGGGGAGCCTGTGTTGTTTTCTGGTGTGGGCATATCGTCACATCACAACACAGAGGACACACTTCTCTTGCCACTTACTGTGAAACACGTGATTTTCATTAGCCATTTTTCTCTTCTAGGAAGGAAACTTAGGAGTAGAAGCTTTCATTTAGAGAATTCTGACCACTTTTACTAACCTCTCCCTTCCCCCCACTCCCCTCTTCTCCTCCCCTTCTCTCCTGCTAACGCTTTCCTCCTTTCTTCACTGTCTTTATCCGCACCTGGATGTCTGCCACACCTGGGGGAGAGGAGAGGGTGAGTAGGGGGTGGACCTTGATCTTTACCCTCTGTGGCCTCAGCTTCTCTCCTGTCTATAAAGGGATATGTGGCTTGGCTGTTTCTGAGAAACTAGGTAGGCCGAATAATTTCTGAGGAGGGGTGGCACATCACTTTGGTGAAGTGGAGAGTGTGAGATGGAAATACATAATGGTGCTGAGTCAGGACACCTGAATTCTAATCCTTGTCTAGCCACTAACTAATTATTTGGCCTTGGAGGGCAATTTAACCTCCCTTGGCCTCAGCTTGCTAATCTGTAATTTGATATACATACTTGGTTTTGCCTGTTTCTCAGAGTGTAGGAGTCTTGCCACTGGGATGGCATTAGATAACATTGAATTACATATTGAGAACTAGACCCCCTTTGCAATCACTTTCTATCCTTCTGGTTGTTCTAACAACAACAACAAAAACAACACAGAGAAAACAATTTTCTGTTGACATTCATGTCATTAACACTTTTCAGGACTTGCCCCTCTTCCTTTTTAAAAAAGTTTTTAATTTTTAATTTTAGTTTTTCAGCCACTCTTTCTTTCTAACAAAGAGAAATCAGTAACTTTGTTTTTACTGTGATTGTTTTTAATTTATGGAAGGTGATATGATTTCCCATTTAATGTAGTAACAGAAAAATAAAAGTAGGTGCTTTACAGGAAAATATTTAGTACAATTAGCATAATAACTGTACTTCAATGAGTGCAATATATTAATTTTTCAAGAACTACTATGTTATGTAGATATGGTGAAAATTAGGAAGATGGTAAGTGTAGTTAAAGAAACACTGAATTAGGCAATTTTAAAGTTTCTGTTTAAACTTATAAGAGATTCAGGTATCTCATTAAGTGGCAGATGTCCACTCCACTTTCTGTCCCCCCAAAATGTGCATATGTTCATTGACACAGTATTTGCAGAACAAAGTTGGTGTTACATATAATTAATAGTATGTGACAGGGCACTCAAATGTTCTGATACCTTCGGGGAAATTTTGGCCGCAATTAACTATAGTTTGCTAATTTTGAATTTACAGTTTTTTCCTATTAAACTATAACGAAATGGGGACAAGCACCTTTGCCTTGGTGTAATTAAAAATGAAATTATGTCAGGAGCATGTGTTTAAAAAAGGGACTTCTATTTGTTTTACCACCAAAAGGTGGCGTCCTACCCCCATGCCCTTTATTTAAAAACCCTTCTTGCTTTAATTTAACAAAAAGAAACTTCCAGTTGATTACTGATAAAGAAATGAAAATGTGCTCCCTATGAATGTAACATGACAGTGTTGAAAATGAACTATATGTTAAACTGCAGTTAAGTTTCCCTCTAATGTAAACCAAGTGGACATGGAATTCTTTAATAAGGCGGCACATTAGACAGTATTATATACAAAATTGGGTACAATATATCATGGGATTTACAACCAGGATTTCCTTTTGTCTGCAAAACTTGTTGCCAATCTGATTTTGGTCCCCCCGCTTTCAAGTGAATGTAGAATTTAAGGCAGTTAAAATGCAGAATAAGGTCAGTGGCAATCTAAACATCTTTTTAGTATGGCAATACTAATAATTTTTTTAAAACTCACTGTTCGATCTGAAAAGCCAGATCAAAGCATGAATTGTTCTTTACAGACGATGCATAAATTTGTCACGTTGAAATAAATTGCTATTCCCCTGAGTTATAATTCTGCAACCCGACATATACTATAACATGTTATATCGGGCTTAAAACACTGTAGAAATGAAAAACAACAACCCCCCCCCCCCACCGCGGCACCCCATAGACTGGCTACTTTGTAGATTTCCATTTAATTCCATGTGAATTCAGCATATGGAATTGCCAGCGATGTTAAAGTGTCATTGGGAGTATTAACTGAGTTGCCATAAAGCTTCTACATCATTGTCTAGTTCATGGTAAGCATTCAATAAATATTAGATGTTATTACTGACAGCTGTAGACAGTGAGCTTCTCAAGGGCAGGAATTTTATTTCTTTCTGCATCCCTCAGTGCCTACTGTATGGTCTAGAACATAGTAGGTGTGTCATGTCTTAATTAACATGTTGAATCAAAGACAACACAACCCTAGCCTCTAGGAAGCTAGGAAGTGCTACAGGAAGTAAAACGTGTTTTCTATATGTGGATTCTAGTCTAAAAGATCTGTTGGATGGTTTTGCCTGGATAGCCTGGAATCTTACACAGTGTGCATTTACATGAATTCTACTATGTTGTAATTACCTTAGCGCAGTCTCCCTGTCTCTGGCTTTATTCAGTGGCATGAGTGAATTTTTTTTTTTTACTTGCAAAACAGAATTTTAAAGTGATGATCTTATGCTATTATTGAAATTGAGATTTAGAATTCTTCTGTAAATGAATGTTTAAAAATATTTGTATAAAGACATTATCCAAAAGAATTTATAATAACTTTTTCAGGATATTGATTATCTACAACTGCACTGGTCTCAAGACCAAGGGGACAGTACTAGTGTCCCCCTTCCATTGCCACCCCCTTCCGTTGTCTCCCTCTCCCCAAGTACTCTGTAGGAATCCACAGGAGTGGCTTTCAATATATTCTCATAAAGAGTTACCCTGGTACACCACCTAGCCAGTAACTGGAAATGCTGGGAGGTTGGGGTGATGGGTCTGAAAAAAAATTATTTCTGTTAACAACAACAAGCCCTAGAGCCCTATATCTTTCTAAGTCACACCTTAGAAACAGAAAGGCTTCTTCCTCCTCTATTTGTGTTGATAATAGCGAAAGAAATGCTTGTGTCTCTTGTTTTATACATGTATATGTATATTCCAAAACATTTCATTCAGGCTCCTAATTCACTCCTTCAAATTTCTAAATTCCACCGAACTTCAAAGCAGCAAAAAGAAAAAAAAAAAAAGTCACCTTTTCAAAGAATTGGACAAAGCTTTTTGCATGTGACTGATCTCTGGGAGAGCAGGTAATTTGTGTTAAACAACTGATTGACATGCTAGCCCCCTGGGCGTTTTCCTAAGAGAAACCATGGCAAGAACACAGCTCCCGACGCAGCCACTTTCGCCTAAAGTGGATCTAACTACACATTCCTGCAGTGACTCTGACAAGGAAGTGGGGGGAAGCGTCCCACATTACACTCTCCTGATTCAGAAATACAGGGGGAAAAAAAAACCCCTCACTGGCGGGTTTCTATTTCTTGCAAACAGGGGTTTGTCCTTCTGTTGAACTTTCACCTCCCGAACTCGCCTTCTTTCATTGGACAAAGTGCAGAAAGAAAGAGGAGAGACCGAGGGAGGACGGGAGAGAAGGAGAAAGGGGGTTGAAAACACCACCCCACCTCCCCCTCCTTCAACTGTCACTGATGGCAAAACACTTTCACTTTTAACTGGAGGAAACTCACATGCTTGTCTTTCCTCTCCCCTTCCTTCTGTATTTTTAGCTCAGAAACCAAGCAAATAGCCATCGCATTCCCATCTTCGTCCCTAGTTGTTAACACTCTCCCTCTCGTTTTTTTCCGGTGTCTGAATGGGCGCCCCTTTCCCCATCTTCTGAGGAATCCCCCTCCCCCATGCCCCTCATTTTCCAGGTCTTTCTTGCCTGACCCCTCTTTTGCCAGGGACTGCTCTGGCGTTGCCTTCCTCTCTCTGGTCTGCGGGGCTCTGCCTCCCTCTCCTCGTCCCCATCTAGCCTGGACACCCCTCACTCCCACCTCCCTGTTCCCCTTGCCCCCAATCCCCGCCCCACCCCCTTGGCAACTGCGATTTTTTTTCTTTTCTTTTTTTTTTTTTGCTGCGAGCCTTGTTGTTTACCCAGCAGGTGGATGTGACGTCAGGGACGCACAACAGCAAAAAATAACAACATCTCCCTCCGCGACGTGTTGGCCTCTCGCGCGCCTTATTTATTTATTTGTTCCGGGAGGCCGGGGGAGGGGGTGGGTGCCAGCGCCCGAGTGGCTCGGGGAAGGGGGGCGAGCCGGCTCGCGCTCCGGGGGTGGCTTGGGGGTGCGTAAGATGGAGAAGGGGCTCCGGCCGCAGCCCAGGGGGCGGGCGGGGGAGCGCCCCCGGCCCGACGTCGTCCGCGCCTCTGCCGCCGCCGCCGCCGCCGCCGCCGCCGCCGGCGCTGGCGCTGGCTGGGCTCAGGAAAGCTAGTCCGGAGCGGAGGAATCTATTGTTATTTATTGTGTGGCGGTTGCATGCTGTACTCGCGGCGGCCCGGCCCTCGCCCGGGAGTGCGTGTGTGTGCGCGCGTGTGTGCGCGAGTGAGTGTGTGCGCGGGGGTGCGCGCGCGGGCGGGAGTGGGCGCGCGCGGGGAAAGGCCCGAAAACACCTTAGTTTGCACCGAGAGACCATTTGCAGCGGGTGAGTTTGTATTTTTCCATTTCTGCTCCACTTTTTCCCAAGCCGCCTCCTGCCTTGTTTCCGACCACTTTAAACAACAACAACAACAACAACAAAAAAAAAAAAAGAAAAGAAAAGAAAAAGAAAGAAAAAAGGAAAAAAAAAACTTCTTCCCATCTCCCGGCTCCACGTGCATCTCCCCCAGCCCTCCCCAGAGGCAGCCTCTCTCCCCCCCGGGTCGGGGCCCGGGCTCCCGGGTGGCTGGGGGCTGCGAGCTGGCGCGGGAGGCGGTAGAGGGGACTCCGGCGGCGCCCGCACTCTTGGGTGCATTTCCATAAGTCAAATGGCGGGGGGGGGGGGGGGGTGCTGCGGCGGCAGCGGCGAGGAGGCGATCTCTCCTTCACCTCGGCCCCTTCACGCGTCGCTCTGCGCTCTCCACGGTTGCAGCGGGGAGAGGACTCGAGAATCCCAGGCCGCCTGGCGCAACTTTCGGTGTCCGGCGTCGGGGTGCCTGCCCAGGAGCCGGGCGGGCGCGGGGCCCGGGGTCGGGTCCGCGGCGGGAGGGGGCGCGCGCCGGGTGCCTCTGAAGCCCGAAGTTTGGACTTGGAGCAAACTTTTTCCCTTCGCTCTCCACGAGTGTTTGCCCCCTCGGAGCCCCAGGCTGCTCCGCGGGCCTCAGCGGAATGACTGGGAACGTCTGCGCCCTAGGCCCCGCGGCTGGGGACGTCTCCGGTGCCACGCACGCCGTGCCCCGGACTCGGCGGCGGGGGCACTCCTCTGCCGCACCCCGGAGCCCAGAAAACTCATACACACACCCGCGCACCTCCAGCTAGACACGTCCCCCTCGCGCGCTCGGCCCGGCGAACCCAGCCTCCCCGCGAGGGATCCGAGGCCGCCGTGGCCAGCTCGGCGGGTGGGAGTGGGAGCAGGGTGCGCTGCGGGGAGTCGCGGCGCTCGGATTCCTCTCCGCTGCACCACACGCACTTTCTGGGTGTACGTCCCTCTTAAGCCTGGGGAACGGGGGATTTCCCAAGTCCCGATCTGTCCTGAGACGTGCGCGAGTCGCCGAGACCCTTCGGCCCTGTCCCGGCGGCCGATGGCTCTCCGTTCCTCTGCTGTGCGCCGCCTTCCTCCCGGGCTCCCCGCGCTCCATTCCTGCCCCGCAGAGAGGATTCAGCTGAGCCAGCCGGCGAGCCGGGCGGGTGTGCGCTTCGGGTGGGGACCGCGGTGGCGGCGCCGGGAGCCGGAGGAGTTTGCCAGTTGCTGCGGGGTCGCGGTCATTCGCTGCCTCCGCCTCCCCTCGCCTCCGCCTCCTGCCCCCCTCCTCCCCAGATACGGCCGCGCTCGGAAACTTTGATTCCTTCTTCTTTTTGGCCCTCGGCTAGTCCCCCTCCCCACCTGTTGTGAGCTCCGCCTCGGTCCCCGGAGACTGGCGGTGACACACGCGGGCGCCGGGGAGCTTCGCGCCCAGAAACAAAGTCTCAGGCCCCCCCTCCCAAGTGTTTGCTTCGAAATCGCTGCCTGCAACCCGCCCCCCCCACCCCCGATTGTGGCGCAGCTCCCGCCCCCTGTGAGAATAAGGACTAAATAAACAGTTGTAACTCCAAACCTTGCGCCTGCGATCGTATCCCTATTCCACCCCCTCCCCCTTTCCTCCCCCCTCCTTTTTTGTTGTTGCAACTTTGTAAGATCCCGGGGAAGGTGCTGAGACTTCGGCTCGGGCCGATTTCCCGGTCTCGGGATCCTTGCAGGGAATCCCTGGGCCACATCCTCTCTTCCCTCCACGCGCGTTCGCGGGTCCTTCGAGCCCGCCGCCCTCTCGGTCTTGGCCCCCCAGGCTACTCATTTATCCCGCCCTACTCAGTTCCCCGCAACCTGCACCGGGAAGATTTGCTGAGGGTCGCCCCGGTTTCTTGTCGACCGCAGAACCCGAAAGTTTGCAAGAAGAAGATAGCGCGCGGCGAGCAAGCGGGCAAGGGGCAGCGGCTGCGGCGCCGGGGACCATGGTGCTGCCGGCGCCTCCTCCGCGGGCGTGAAGGCGGCACTCCCACTCCTTCCCCGGACTCCGCGGGTAAGTCGAGGCGGCCGCGGGCGGGGGCGTGAGGGCCGGGGATACCCTAGAGCTTCGGGCTGTACCCGGGGGCTCTCTGCGCCCAAAGCCCCAGCATGGGCGGTGCGAGCGCAGCGATCTGGCGCCGGAGCCAGGAAATGTGCCCATCCTCAAGCCGGTAGGTGCTTTGAAATACTGGACTTTCTCCTTTTTTCCTCTTTTCTTTCCGAAATCCGAAAATCTGGAGATCAGAGTTTAGCATGGAGTGTAAAGTGCTCTGATAAAATATGATGACATCCCTCGCTCCCCTTCTCACCCCACTCCCCCCCCCCCCCTTTTAACTGTTAATTATTTCCAAGTCATTGTGTCCAAATACCCTTGCCGGGCTGATTACAAAGTGTATTGATTTAGTCTGGGCTCATCCTACACGTTCGTCTTAATTCCTTTTCCTTTTGCTAGACCAGAAAACCCGAAATGAAACTTATTTTCTTCCTCTGAGCCCCGCCCCCCTCCCCCCAGCCCTCATCTGTGAGGCATGGGCAGAATAATGGAATTAATGTAAACATTTCATTTGGTTGCATTTGAGCTTTTCCAGCCCATTTATGAGGGGCTGGTGTTGCTCTCATGTCCGGTCACAGGTATTTTCCAAGTTCGGGTTTCCCTTTTTGTTTCTGCTCCTTAGACAGGAAGGTTGGAGGGCCATTCTGTATTCCCCCTGAAAGGAGTCTACACATTGAAACCGTCTACACTTTACCTTTGGTTGTCCGTAGGCTTCAGGATTTAGGGCTGGCACAATAGCTGAGTTGAGAAAACCTGAGGGATAGTTAAGAGATTTTTCTCCTGCTGAAAATACATTGAAGAATATTTCCAAATTTTTACCTTTCATCTCCCTTCCCCTCGTTTTTTCCACAGTGAGAATCAATTTAGGGGGAGATGTCTTAACTAGAATTTGAAGAGAAATGGTAAGAGTTCAGGTGTTTCTTACCAAGGGTTATCCTGTATAATTGAGACACAGGAGTTCCTATGATTTTTGGTTCCAGAGAGAAATGTATTGAATCTTTTTGAGAATTCCACTAGAGTCTTGATTCTCAAAGTGAAAATGCCCATCTCTTTAAGGCCAGGAAAAGAAAATTGGGCTCACAGTTTCAGAGATCAGGAATGAGTCTTTTCCATCTCTGACTTGCCTGCTTGAAAGGTCTCATAATTAAAGAGTATTAAAAATATTAAAAGGAACTCAACTAGTTACCATTCAAAAGGTGTTCGCTAAAATCTCACTGCAAAGGGGGGAAAAAAGGCTTAACATCTTGTCACTGGCTGCATCCCACTTCACCCCCCTTAGTCTTTGGATTAGTCATTGTATGAGAGGGAGAAAAAAAAATCAGTTTCTTTTTTTTTTTTTTTTTTTTTGGAAAAGTAAAGTAAACAGCCTCCAACTGCTGAACCTTGACAACCCAAATTAAGGAAGCAGGAGAGATCAAACAGAACTGCTGCTGGGTTGTTGTCAGGAGCTCCACAAGGAGAACCCTGGACGATTCGATCAAGCAGCAAAGCTATATATTCACTAATGCAGAAATGGACCATTGCAAATGCTGATCTTTGTTGTGCAAGCAGAGGCTTGCTTGGAAGGAAATATTCAGCCCCTCTCCAGGCAGCATTTGAGTTCCTTATAGATGCTGAGTAGCTAAGCAAGTTATTTTTATAATGCATTTTTATTCATGAAGAGAATGTACCCAAAAGGGCATTAAAAGGGTAGTAAGACTTCTAGAGGTTGTCTTGCTACCCAGAACTCGGCAGTGGAATTCTTTTTTACCAACATCAGACTCCTACACTAGAGTTAGGTAACGTTTTCTCACATCAAGTTCAGAAGAGCTGCCTTGTCAGGGAAGCCAAGGTTTTCTATGTGAGGGTTTAAATCTGATGTGAAGCTCAAAAAAAAAAAAAAAAAAAAAAAATCAA
Organism: Balaenoptera borealis; assembly: GCF_965194805.1. Classification (NCBI taxonomy): domain Eukaryota; kingdom Metazoa; phylum Chordata; class Mammalia; order Artiodactyla; family Balaenopteridae; genus Balaenoptera; species Balaenoptera borealis. Next base: position 23,099,599 of record NC_138869.1, read on the forward strand.
AAAAAAAAAAAAAATCCCTGGTGATGAAGTTTTGTGTCAGCCCACTCTTGGAATTTAAAAAGGCGAGAGGGAGCATTCTCCAGATGAGACATAACCACTTTTTTTAGATTGCCATTCAGCATGACCACGTTGCTACTTTTATTCAAGTTCTCTGTAACTTGTCCTTGCTTGTTGTCTAGGAAAATTTAACTGCTTTACATTTTTAAAGGGAGTAGTAACAGTAATTACTTTAGCATTTTGTTGTCACAGGTTTATCAAAGTATAATGAAAGAAACATCAACTTTTCAAATTAACTGCCTCAAATTAAGGGGGTTGTATTGCTGGAGACCTGTGAAAGATTGTGTTTATATTTAAATGCTGGAGTATAAACTGTGTAACACTTTTTTTTTAAGCTATAAACTATCCCCAAATTAAATGTCATTTCAAATTAAGTAGAACAAAGTAGGAAAAAGGACAACTAAACACACAGAGAAGAATAAAAATAATTGTCATTGAAGGATTGCATTTGTAACGAACAAATGTCAATCACATAGTAAGCACTTTGTGTTTTTTTAAGTAACTTTCATAACCAGAGTGCCCAACATGTTTCAAAGTCTGTAGCTTTTATTGGATATACCTTTTATTGTATCATTAAACAATGTGAGTTAAACATACACATGGATGCTATTAGGCAATTTTCTGCAATATGTAATGTTTTTTAAAAAGCTGTAAATACTTTCTAGTTAAATCATTTGTACCAACAATAACAAAAGTTAACTGGGTTAATGTTGAGCCTGGGCATGGTTTTCTGTTACTAAGTTTTTCCCTGCTTCCTTGCTTCTCTTAAGACTCTAGCCCCGGCCTTTGCATTCGGAGGCTCTACTGAAGGATATATGTCTGTTCTCAGCAGTTGTTTAAATTAACAGAAGAATTGTGATATTTCTTCAACAAATGTATTTATACCCCGCACGTCCAGTGCCAACATAAAGGAAGAGAAGGGAGAATAGAGCCGATGTGACAACTTATTTTGAACCCAGCTTCCTCTTTGCAGCCTATCTTATTGTGCTGTTGATTTGGTTTTCAGGTTTTAGTTAAGATGCAAACTCACTTTCGAAATGTTATCTTGTAAAGAGTCTGCATCCCGCAAACGTGTGTGTATTCAATTTAGGTGTTCTAAAGTACCGATTACTTTTCGGTGGGGACGCCAAGAATATTTACAGGGCATTGCAAGGATTCTGTCTTTTAAAAATAATCTGAGGTACCCGTTAATAAAATTTAAATAGATTGCAGGCTGTCAGAAAATAGTATAAATTTTGTTTATGATTCAGTTACTTTAAGGTACTTACATTAAAGAAACTCATTTAACCCCTGACTGAAGAGCATTAAGTGGGGAGGCGAGCCCTCCAAAGAGCTCCTACTGCCCTTTGCTCTCCCGATAATCTTAAATTACTACAATTTAATTGCAACTTCAAGGCACCGAGCAGGAGCTGGTTCTCTATGGCTGAAAAGGGGTTTCCAGAGCATAGCTAGATTTGCACAGGTGGTATTTTTGTTTTTTCAAAGAAATTTTTCTGCTTAGGGCTTTTTCTTTTCCTTTCTTATCCTGTTAGGTGTCATACTCCTTTTATAGGATTCCGTCATAGTAAATGTCATTTTTGCTAAGCCAGCAGTATTGTTCTTTTTGTTTTTAAGTATGTTTTTTGGACCTAGAGTATATAAAGGTCTCCAGCAAGTAGGGGTTTGTCTTCTAAAGAAAATAACCTTAAGAGAGTCATCTGCTGAATAGACAGGTGAACTTTATACACCAGCCAACATGGACTTTTACTATTTGTAGGGGATTTTTTTTTTTTTTTTTTCTTTAGTTGATGGTAGTAATCCCACCAGGTGATCAAACACTGAGTTTGTAAATTAGGCCAGCAAGCCAAGTAAGTTGGGCTGGTGTGATTTCTAAACGATCTTTCCTGTGCCTTGTTACACTGGTCTGTACTCACTTTGCCATACGTGTGCCATCCAAGAAACCATCTTAAACTGATTTTTAAAAATCTTTCTCTTCCTTGGTGCTTGGCTGAATTAAGGTTAGAGATTCCGAAAGCTATAACGTCAGCGGGCCATGAGATGAGACAAATTCCTGAAACAGGGAAACCTGGCCAAATATGGGGTATCTTATGCATGACACTTGTTTTTTTTTCCCCCTGGGACCCACATAGTTTATTTGGATGTGCATGTGACGATGGGGTTAATGGAAATTAAGCAGATTTGGCTTGTGCTGCCAACCTAAAAATAAATGTTGTGAGGAACGTTTGATTTCAAGAAGTGCTTTGGTTTTGCATCCCATAGATAATGTTCTTGCAATAATGGCTGCCAAGCCTGGTATTCTGGAAAGAGGAAGTACAGTGGGGTAAAGCGCATGGCAGTCAGGGAAGACAATTTGACAGTGTTCTTTGTTTCTTTAATAAATTACTTTTATTAATTACAGTCAGTTGGGGCTAAGGCATTTTTCGGGCCTTATTTAGAAGTCAGCTCCCATTCACAAGAAGGTTGTGCCAGAAGCTGCATCCTTTTCCTTGTACTGTTTTACCCAGTCATGAAAATCTCTTGACCGAATTAGCTTGAGGATGTCTCTGCAGGACTTGTGTTTCTTTTTGAAATCCCCCGACACCAGTTTTTAATACATGCCCTGCCTTGTGCACAACAGGTGTTTGGTAGTGATTTTATGGGATCGAAAGCGAGAAAAACATTTCCTACCTAGCCAGCCACTGGGAGAACTGGCTGCCTGAAAGAAAGAATCTGGAACTTGAACATGCATATAGATGGGTTTTTCCGTATGACCCTCCCCAAGCTATTTGCTTTTAAAAAAGTGGGGGAGGGGGCTCCATTTTGTGCCTCGATATTTGCCATTAAGTTGTAGTCATTTAAGACTATTGGGAGAGTGCAAAGGGCAGTGGAAGCTTTTTAGTGGTCTTGACGCTTGAAGCTGCTCACGTGTGGGGTTAAATTAGTTTCTTCAATCTGAGTACTTAAAGTAACTAAATCGTAAACAAAATTTATATTAGATCCTGACAACTAATAATCTATTTAAATTACATTAGAATATCTGGACAAAAATTTAATTAAAGACAGAAGTACTGTCAAGCCCTGTAAATATCTTGACAGGTCTACTCAATTGGAACTGATATCACGAAATATTTACATATGTCTGGTGTGTTCAGGAACATCTCGGCAGGGCCTGTGCAAAGCTAATTGCACTTTCTTTCCAAATCACATTTTCAATAAAATAGGTGGTTTTTTTTTTGTTTTTTTTTTTTTAAATAAGGGAGCATGAACACATACAAAATTGTGTTCAAGTGTTCTGTTTACTATTTAGTTCTCTCTACTCAGGACCCCTCTCAGATGGGTTTATTTCCTCTAACTGCTGCTAATTCAGACACAAAGCTGAAATGGAGGAATCACTGATTAGAAAGCTCGTGTCATTCTGTTTTATTTCAGCAGTTTGAAAATATCTGGGGCTAGCATGTTGGAGGACAATTTGCTCAGGGGAGAAAAATGGACCTGAACCTGGCATTATTGGGTCCCTGTTTGTATTAAATAGAAGATACTCAGGGTGAGACAAAGATGTTTTCCTGAATTTTATTTTTGGATACAGACTTACTTATTAGTAGTAATTCACGTGGACATTCACAGTTTGCCAGATTCTCTGGTTTTAGCTAATTCTGTGATCAGCTTTATTGGCTAGGACACCGAATAACAGTTCTAGCATCAACTCAAAAGCAGAATTTCCGAGGTTTCCTTTTCTCCCTCCTGGCTCTGCAATTGAATCATAATGTGACTTTTCTCGCTTCTGGTTCCTTGTCTTCGAATTAGGGGGAGTGTTTAAGGTATATTCTTCGAGCTTAAAGATGTAAGGGCACCGGGGCTGTGTAGTTACTCAGACTTTTAAAGACGTTCTTGGTGCTCTCGGGACAGTGGTTGCAGCTCCTGGGGGGAGGGAGTGATGTGAGTTTGGCATGAGTTTCTCCTGTCCCAGAGCCTCTCCCCTGAATTGGTGGTGCCCCATCAGAGGGGCTGGAGGCTTCCTCTCCCGGGGACAGGTAAGCACAGAGGTGGAGGCAGATACTCCTATGTGAAGTGGAAGAGGGTTGTTGTTGGTCCGAGTTCAGCATGTTTCAAAGCGAGTTCCCATGCTCACCTGCTTCCAGGTCATTGTGTGTCTGTGCGTGTGTACATGTTAGGGGGGATTTATTAAAACACAGATCCTTCGATCAGAACTTTTGCAGACTGACGTGCGAATGTGCATTGTTCACAAATCTCCCCTGGGGTAATTCTGATGCACACTAAACAGAGACCCATGGGACCAAGTGATTTCTGCTCCTAAAGATTGTGGAACTGAAATCTTTATCTTCACTTGGATTTTACCGATTAATTTTTTGTTTTATCTTGAGACCTGTGTTCTTTTTAATGTGTTTGGATTCCTATTAAGAATCAAAGCTGGTGGTTTTTAAGCATGCACGAGGATTGGAATCGCACCAGAGCTGTCATTCCAAACACAGACGTAGTCGCATTGTGCCTGGCTGTGCCATATCGGGGGTGGGGGGGCACCCTTTGCATTTCTGAATAGCTCCCCGTGTGATTCTGATGCCCACCGAAGTGGGAGAACTGGACTCCTCAAAGATCAGCATTGGAGGAATCTTACAGCTCTTCTTAAGGGTTTAACTTTACTGTTTGGACTTCATGAAACCTAAGAAAGGAATATGGGTTCCCTTTCCAGAGTCAAGCACCAAAAGAAACATTAGATACTTAGAGAAACAGAGGCAGAACAAGAGCCTCACAGTTCAGCTGAGTGGTAGAAACAACATGGCACATCGGTCGTTCTCACCAAGTACCAGACATTTCTTTTCAAATTATGCCTCGCTTGCCTCCATGTTTCCAATGGGTGTTGTCATGTTGTAGCTACCAATTAGTGTCAGATGGCTTGCTGGAATTTTTTTTTCTCCAAGTATTTCATCTTAATTTAAAAATCTGAACTGTTTACCCATTAGATTAACCCTGCTGGCATAAGTACGTTGATTTCCCTAGGCATCTTGGGAAATTCTCTCTCATTGTATGTGATGGGGCCTGCAGGAATATTGATGGAAGTAGCCTCGCCAAGGATGCCACACAAATAAAGCAAGCAGAATCCTAAGACGAATGCATCCTCTAAGATTATGAGATAAAGGAAGATAAAATGCTAAGGAGGCTTGTTTAACTATTCAGGGCTTCAGCTGAAGATCTCTCCACTAAGATCAAAAGAGTTATTTAAATAAAAGTTGTATAGACATTTTTCGTTTGTATTAGTAATGTGCCTTTTGAAGTTACCCAGCAATAAAGTGTTGGTCCAAAATGCCCTCACCTAAAGTAAAAAATAAAAAATTGCCACTTGACTTTGGGTGTGGCTTCATTTTAATAGATACCAAAAAGTTGGCAATTGTTTCTATGTTTTGAACTTCACAGTTGCTTGGGCTCTAGGTTTGGGTGGCATTTGGAATATCCCTGTAATACAAAGTTCTTTTATTTCTGTTCAGACCCTGAAGGGCTTAAATAACAATCTCTGATGGGCCAAGTTTTAAAACTAGAGTGTCTCTAACTTTGCATGGAGGGTTTCTATAAAAGATGAAAAACGGGACTGGTTGAAAAAATAGAAAGTGCATCGTCAAGGCCGCATGGTCTTACTACAGCTGTCAGCAGTGGATGAAATCTACAGCGTGACGCTAAATCCCTCTGCCTTGTTTGTTGAAAAGATGTTAATCATTTCATTAAGAAAGATTAAGTAATTAACTGATTTATCATTAGGGAATCAATGATGGACCCTTTCTAGTGACGTCTTACAGAAATTTTCTAATAGAAAGTTTGCCGCATTTAATTATTTGGAAGAAAGTTAGTTGAACCTTGAGAAGGGAGGGTTGGGTGGGACCTCTTTAGAGAATATCGCTGTCCACATCCAACTGTCAGTAATTTTGGAGAAGATAGTCTATTACAGTGGCAAATGGTTCAATCTCGGGTTTTCTCTTAGGGGCTTCGTCAGGCGTGTTGTTGCAGACCCGTTGTTTTGCATGCCTTCTCTGGGCTTAGGGAAGGGTTCAGTCACTTAAATGTGTTCATCTTATTTTCTAAATAATGGCTTTTGTTGCAGTATGATGGCCTGTTGACAGTAAATGCGCCGTCCTAACTTGGGTAAGCTTACAACAAATTCTTATACTTGTAGGAGCAAGTCATCCTCACCGCTGACTGGGGGTGCTTCTCCCTTTTGTCTTACTGTCCTTAAGGCAACAGCAGCACAAGGTTTAAATATTTTGGGATGGGGATGGCGTCGTGGATAGGGTGTGTGTGTGCGGGGGGAGGAATCAACTCCCCATCTGGCAAAACATTCACCTTAGACCCCTTTGTCCCCAGATCATACATAAGATGTGATTCTAGCTTATTTTTCCTGTGCATGTATTTGCATCAACTCAAAATTTAAAAGATACTTAAAGAGAGATGTCGTTTCTGTGTTTGTTTTTGTTTATTTCAATTAGGAAGCAGGACAGTGGCTTTTACTAGCTACGGAAGTCATCTCTGTGTCAGAGAGGACTTTCCCCTGGCAGAGTACTGAGGTGGGGAACTTCTTCAAGGTAGTTGTGAGACTTTTGAAAATGGTGCAAATGGATTTTATATGGGGGTTTTAGTAGTGTAACAAGTGCCCCAATTGTTGAATAAAATGCGATGCCTTGGCCTCAAGCACTTTGATCTGTGAGTTGAGAGAGACTTTTGAGGAAAGAAATCTGGCAGATATTTACAAAGCAATTTCTCTTAAAACTACGTGCTTACAGCTTTCGATTTTTGTTATGAAATGTGTAAGACACCAAAAAAGTGTAATTCAGAGAATAATTCAGTGGGCCCCCATGTACCTGTTGCTTAGCTTCAGAAAGAATGTATTTCTGATCCGGTTGAAGAGGCTCCTGGCATATCTTAGCCCAATCCTTCTACCCTGGAGGTGACCTCTGCTCTTAGCTGGCTGTTTTCCTCCCCATGGCTTTCATTATACTTTTAATACATATGATTGTATTCCCCCAAATACAGGGTTTTCTTTTGCATGTTCAAAATGTGTTTTGATGGTATCCCCCTATTTGTGTTCTGTAGTAACTTGATACTTTTTGTTCAGTACCGTTAGTAAAATTCATTCATATGAATACATGTGGCTGTAGTTTATTCATTTTTCCATGTGAACCTTTTAAAGTGCTGAATATTAATTCAAGACAAGCTCTTCACGCTTGAATTTAAAACCCAGCAGCGTTCTGCAGTCCTGTACATTGAAAATGTAGGATGGATGTGAAACTGTCAGTCCTGGCCACGTCTTCATAATGTGCTCATTTACCAGTGTTTTTTTTGTTTGTTTGTTTGTTTTGTTTTGGGGGGGGAGGGAAAAACTTTAAAGTCAAACATTTACCAGGGAATTTGATTTCAAAAAAATAATAAATCAAGTGGCTGATCTCTTACATTGAAGGAGAAAAAACAAACAAACAAACAAACAGACGAGGCATTCATTTGAAGGATCCTAGCCATTTTCTCATTCTAATTTTAAAGACTTGGTTTAGAACTTCACAGTTACATATGCAGGGTAGCAAGTTAAAAAGCGATGTTTAATTAACAGGCACTTTATACTTCTGTATTCTTGTTATGATATAAGCACCTTGTTCTTCAGAGTAGAAAGTGATTTCTGCATATTTTCAAGGACTGGCATCTTTATGGTAAGAAAGCCACATAAATAAAGATATACTTAGATGAAAATCGGAACATGTTTTTAAAATAGTGTGTGTCTCCTTTCAGCTCTGTTATCAAACTTGCTGCCTAAGCCGGAGCTGGTGCTCTGTGATTATGCTAATGACCAAAAGAATCGATGATGCGGAACTAGATGAAATCAGTGGTATAATCGGAGAGAGTTATCAGGTTTTTTTTGTCATTAAATTTAGTGATAAATAATACACTCTTCATTTTGAGCAGAGAGAACATATTTAATTCTGATGTGTACAGAGTATCGATTTAGTTAGGCTTATGGCTGAGTAAAACGATCATCTTTTGTAATTTCAGAGGAAAGATGAAAGGCATTTGTGTCAGCCTAGTGGCTGACTGACTCGGGCCATAGAAATGTTTACCTTCACCAGCCAGGGAAGGGTGGGAAAACTTTTTTTTTTCTCCTCCTAGGCAACTTGGATATTTGTACTGACATTTTATTAGGAATTTCAGGTACTCAGTAAATAGCATAAATGACTGGGGATGTTAAACAAAATGAGTGTAAAAGGTAGATAGTGTTTCCCTCAAGAATGGAGAAAAATATAACAAAGGGAAAATGTTTGGACAACGCTCTTTTTAAAAGGCGGGTGTGTGTTAAACAGGGCCCATTAGAGTCAGTGTTGCCCATTAAACAATGGCTTTAATTTAAAAAATTTGTTGAGTTTCTCATAACAAATAAAGTTATACTTGGTAACGGTTTATTTAAGGAGAAGTCATCCTTGTAACTTAACATCTTTTTCCAGGTTCCTGAAACCTTGGGGGAAAACACTGTGGTGCCGCCTCCTTTGTTGCAAAGGGGTTTCTAATGCACTTCTCCCTAAAAGACATGCTTCCCTGGGTAGAGTGAGCAGTCCTTTTACTACTGCACAGCAGTACCAAGTGATAAGAGAGAAAATAAAAGAGTAATTAGCTATGTTTTATAGGACGTAAAGAAAGGGTGATGGAAGTCTATAAAAGAAGAAAATCAGATCAAAGGCCGCTGTGATGTTATTTTTTGAAAACGCAGTGTAAAAGCGGTTCTCTTAATAGCAGAGACCCCCATCCTGGCTTGGCCAGCTGTGTTCTGCCATTTTCCTTTCCACAGTCCTGTCCATCCTTGGTTGGGTCTTACCAGCCATACCATCTGCCATTCCAGTGGTGGCCTTTTCGTTGGGAAAGCAGGCCAATTGGGTCAACTTTTGTGATCTGGCAGATGTCCACTGGGAGCTCAGATCAGGTCAGGCTCATTTTCATGTGTGGCCAAAGCCAAGATTTCAACTTGGTGAAAGGCTGTGGAATTTATTTCCCAAAGTGCTGCCCAAACTCTGTTCTTTTTTTCTTCAGCTGCCTCCTTGGGCTGAGATGATTGCTTAATGCTCTTAATTATGCTGGATCCCTCTGTATTTTCAAACACCTGTGTGTAATTCAGATCATGGGTGGTCACAGAGCCTGGCTCACTGGACAGCTTCGCCTTCAGAATGGGGAAATCCCAAGGAACCTGACCATGGACCGTGTGTTAGGGGGCTGAGTAGAGGCTTAAAAGGATGGAATGTTTCCCTTGAACTTCCATTGTGCTGTGTGAAAGATCCTTAGTCATTGGGTTGGGGCGAGTCTTAGAATGAATACCTCAGAAACAGTGTTTTAAAAAGTAAACTCTCATTCACTGCTGGTGGGAATGCAAAATAGTAAGTCACTTTAGAAGACCGTTTGGTGGTTTCTTATAAAACCAAGCTTACTCTTACCAGGCGATCCAGCAATCCTGGATCCTTGGTGTTTATTCAAAGCAGTTAAAATCTTAACGTCCAGTCAAAAACCTGCACGTGAATATTTATACCAGCTTTGTTCATAATTGCCAAAACTTGGAAGCAGCCAAGATGTCCTTCAGTACGTGAATGGATAAATAATAACTATGGTACATCCAGACAATGGAATGTTATTCAGCACTAAAAAGAAATGCGCAGTTAAGCCACAAAAAGACATGGAGGGACCTTAAATGCGTATTACTAAGTGAAATAAACCAATCTGAAAAGGCTATATACTGTATGATCCAAATTATATGATATTCTGGAAAAGGCAAAGCTGTGGAGATAATGCAAAGATCAGTGGTTGCAGGGTGGGGGGAGGGAGAGACGAATAGACAGAGCTCAGAGGATTTTTAGGGTAGTGAAAATACTCTGTATGATACCGTGATAGTGGAGGCATGTCATTGTACATTTGTCCAAACTCATAGAACGTACAACACCAAGAGTGCAACTGCACACTAGACTACAGTCTAGTGTAGACATCACTTTGATATGCACTGGGAAACTGAAAAATTTATGTGATTTGCTTTATTGTGATACTCGCTTTATTTTGGTGGTCTGGAACTGATCCTGAAATGTCTTTGAGGTGTACCTGTACTTGGTCATCCAGTGTATGCATTTATATTTTCTTCCTCTGCAAAGAAACCCCATTTGAAGACAGCACCATCAGGACCAACCTGTCTCTCTGATGTTTGTAACATATATGAGACCAGGGGTACATACAGGCATCTGGAGCTGTAAGATTTTTCTCTGGATACACGTGTTATACCTGTGTGTGTATACACTTGCGTGTGTACATGTTTGGGAGGTGTATATTGTGAATGAAATAGGATAAGGTTGAGGATCTGGAATTGAGTTTTAGTGAGTGGTTCAGATTTTCTCAATCCTTCAAGGTTAGAAGTGCATGGGTCCCATTATTTCTCCAGGAAACCCACTAGTGACATCTTTCCTTTTCCATGGGCTCTGATGGTCGTACTAAGCACATTTTGGTTTGCAGGTTGGGGCATGGATTAGGTGTGGGGTGAAGACTCGCTTGCTGTATGTATTAAATATCAACTTTTGAGAATCTGTGACAACCAAGCCAGGTTACCTAGAGTGTAAATAGCCTGTGAAACACGTTATCTGTTAAAAAAAAAAAAAAAAAAAAAAAAGTAGAAGTAAAATCCAAGTCTCGTGAAACTTTTGAAAATTCAAACATCAAACTAAAAGTGAGAATGGACCAGCTATGCGATTTGTGGGCCCGGTGCAAAATTAAAATGGGGGGGTTCTTTGTGAAATACTGTGAAATATTAAGAATTTCAAGATGGTGACAGCGAAACATTAAGCCAAGTTGGGGCGCTTCAGAGCACGGGGCCCTGTGTGACTGTACAGGTCACACCCCCATGAAGCTGGCCCTGCTTGGGATTCATACACTGTCTTGAAGGGCTTTGCTTTTTTGTACCAAGGTTTCCTCTCCTGCAAGACAGGAGGACAGGGCTGGGACAGACGTGGCAGGCTGAGCCTCTCCTATGCTGCTCACTCAGCGATCTTGGCTTTCTCTCTATTACTGAACCCAGATTGGGTTGCAAATCCCTGTGAAAGCACATTCCTCTTCCTGGGTTGTAAGATCCATTGAGTGCAAAATACTGGTCATCCTGTGCACGAGGTGTTCTCTGGCTTCCTGTGAGGGAAGCCAGTCCTGTTCGTGCTGTTCTCTTCCTTCTTTGTCTTTTTCTTCTCTAGGCCTTCTCCCAGTGTCTTGATCCTTTGACTGTACCTTTGCTGCCTGTCACCTTCATTGCTTTTCGTTGTCACCCGCCCTTGGCTTCATCCTGGGAGAGGCCGGCTGGACCTAAAATCTGAAGGCAGCCTCAGAAAAGAGTTTTTGCTCTTGTTAATTTTTAAAATTTATTTATTTTATTTATTTATTTTTGGCTGCGTTGGGTCTTCATTGCTGCGCGCGGGCTTTCTCTAGTTGCGGTGAGCGGGGTCTACTCTTTGTTGCGGTGCGCGGGCTTCTCATTGCGGTGGCTTCTCTTTGTTGCGGAGCACGGGCTCTAGAGGCACGAGCTTCAGTAGCTGTGGCACGTGGGCTTAAGTAGTTGTGGCACGTGGGCTCAGGAGTTGTGGCTCTCGGGCTCTAGAGTGCAGGCTCGGTAGTTGTGGCGCACGGGCTTAGTTGCTCTGTGGCATGCGGGATCTTCCAGGTCCAGGGCTCAAACCCGTGTGCCCTGCATCAGCAGGCGGATTCTTAACCACTGCGCCACCAGGGAAGCCCTAAAGTGTTAATTATTAAACAAGCAGATTCTGTCTGGAGGTGCATGGGTGGATCGCCTTCAGGAACCACAGCGAACCAGGCCCTGTGTCGTGGAGATGTGATTGGCTCAAGCCGCACAAAATGCAAAATTCATTTTGTGGCCTGTTGTACTTCTGCTTCAGATGGTCGGGACATCCTTTCTGATGAAGATTAAATGCACTTCTCTAAGGTGGTTCAAGTTCAACAGGGTTTGAAAAAAAGAAGGAATTTTTTTTTTTCTGCCTTACCAAGTTGTAGAATTTCAACATAATGGGATGACTCTGGAATGTTTTACCTTGGGCCAAGTGGTTTTTGTTCTCTCCTGAAATTCGCACGGATCCTCTGCCCCTCGGTAGCTTAGGTGTCCTGAGTGAGTGACTGAGTCTTTGGGACTCAGTGTATGTTAGTGGCAGTGATGGTGCTGGGGTTTGGACCGACAGGAGGCATAAATCAGCAAATGTATGCAGAGCACTTAACAGAGCTTTGGGCTTGTCATAAACACTTGATTTTTGTTGATGGTTTATTATTAATAAGAGTGATTCCTGTTATCTAAATTTGTGGTTTTTTTAGAACTTGGTCTTGGCAGTTCACTCCCTCCTTTAAAAGGTATGATAGCAAAAGTTGGGAAGATTTAAAAACTTCCCCTCCCATGCTTTCTTGCTTCCCTCCAACATTCCCCACGTTTCTCTCCCCACGGACCTCTGCTGTCCTTCCCTCTTCTTTCGGGCACAATAGCTCTTCCTGACACAATGGCACGCGACGGTTTGAGAAGGCTGTGAATGCTGGGAGGATGTGTTTGAGCTGACACAGGGGCCGTTTCTGGGAGCCCAGGGAGAAGGCGTGCACGTGTTTTTCTGGGGAGGGGTATGATGAGTTTGTTAGGAGCCCCCAGGGGGCCAGGCTCGGGGAGGGACTCTCCATGTCTCTGTGGCCTTCTTAGGAAGCCAAAGGTTGCCAGAAGCAGGGTGGCACCAGTGTCTGTACGCCGCCTTTGAGAGGTTGCTCTTTGACTCTACTTCTGTTTTGTAAATAAGTCCATTTGTACCCTTTTCTTTTTAGATTCCACATATAAGCGATATCATATGATATTTGTCTTTTCTGAGTCACGGATGTAGAAAACAAACTTATGGTTACCAGGGGATAAGGAGGGGAAGGATAAATTGGGAGATTGGGATTGACATATACACACTACTATATATAAAATAGGTAACTAATAAGGACCTGCTGTATAGCACAGGGAACGCTACTCAGTACTCTGTAATGGCCTATATGGGAAAAGAATCTTAAAAAAAGAAAGACTGGATATCTGTATATGTATAACTGATTCACTTTGCTGTATACCTGAAACTAACACAACATTATAAATCAACTATACTCCAATAAAAATTAAAAAAAATAAAAAAAGAGGCTGCTCTTTCAGAAGCAATTGAGGGCCTAGAGCTGCTTTTTTTTTTCCATAGAGAAGGACATCAGCTTCCCCACCTGCAGGTCTGGTAGGGAAGGAGGAAAGGAAGGGAAAATAAGTTCCTGTGAGTGATGCCCTGTCTGGCTCCTGCCCCCCTGACAGTCTGAGGCTGTGGACATCAGAGCCTTCCTATCCGGCGATTTCCCAGATTGCCTGTTGAATTTTCTCAACAACCTTAATTTTCACACTAAAGGGACTGGACATGATACTTTAGTTGGGTCAAACGTTAGACTACACAAGGGTTTTATAGTCAGGTTTGGGATTTGAATGTGTTTACGTCGTCTGTCTGTGTTATTTTTCCCTGGCAAGGTGTCTGGTGTCGAGTTCCTAGGGGAACAACAGAGCTGCTCAGGACAGCTAACCGCGTGCAAACCAGTTATTAACTTGTAATCCACGCACCCTTTTCGATGTCTCTATTTCTCCACCTCTGCCAGGGTGGTTGGAGAATGAGCTGGCTGTGCGCTTAGCCGGTTGGGAAGGGGTTCCGCACTTTTGCCAACTAATTCCCCACGGTGGTCGTGAACCGTGTTAACAGAGCTGTTTCCTATCTGTGCGGCCACACCTGTATGCAGACAGGATTGGTCAGAACTTTTAACCGTCTCCATCGTGGTGGATGAGGGACGTGGGTGTTTGTGTATTTCTTAGTGACTGTGTAACATACAGTGGAGAAGTAAGTTATTTTACTGAACATCATGGAATTAACACATGGATTCCTCCATTTACTCACTCATTCATTCACACGTTCACTCGTTGATTTACGTATTCCTCACTTGTTGTTTTATTGACCCGACATTACTACTGGGCGAGAAAGCATCATTTCCTGATCCCCTGTCTCCCCAGCTTATTTGTGCACATTCTCAGATGTTCTAACACAGCATCATTTAGACTCCCGAAGGTCATTATTCACAGAGGTCTTTGTCAACAAGCTTATGGGATTCATCTAGTTCTGCCTTTTATTTACTAAATATATGGCCGCCCGGAAGCAAATGAGTCATCTATACACATAGTTACCATTCCTGTAACAAATAGGGCTTTCGTTCGCATTTTGCCTATGAACACTCCACTAGGTAGTATACCAAGTATATAAGCAGCCGCCTTTTCTTTCTAGCCTGAGCACTTAATTAAAACCTGACAGATTGATTTTTCCATTAGGCCAGAAGGCAGGTGTCGTCTTGAACAATTCTTGATTTGAATTTCTTATTGAGTCTGTTTAGCTTCTTGTGGGCACACAACTCCCCTGCCCGCCCCAAATATATGTATTTGGTGAAGACTGTTTTACACAGTGAATTTTACACAATGAATTGGTAAAAAAAAAACCAGAAGAAAATATCTTAATAGTAAGTTCCTGTTAAAAAGGTGCTGATAGGGAATTGCTTTAATGCCTGCTGTATTCTTGGCCTCTCCAGGGAATGCTGCCTTTTGAGTGATGTTGAATGGCAGTCTGAAGTCCAGGAAGCTGTCATTTCTTATCCTGTTTTTACCCCTAATGCTCCATCAGGGACAGAGTGACAAAGACATTGATGTCCACAGCCCCTAACCCCTTGGTGGATGATTTGATCTCTTTCCTTGCCTGTTTTCAGCGTCCGTCCTCCCAAAACGGCACGGAACTAACTGTCCGAAAGGATTGTTGGTCTGTTCACTGAAATATAAATCCCCACTTCTAAACGTGAAAAAAACGAAACAGAAGAAAAACACCTCTGCGAAAGCCATTTAACTCTAGTGATAAAGAGTTTCATTAATTCTAAGGACACTGACCAGGCATGCGGCTCTAGTTAAGGGTGTATCCAAATCCCGATCAATGCCGTATGGGTGTCGGTCATACTGTGGCTTGGTGGTTAAGGGCAGGGACTCTGGAGTTTAGCAGACTTGGGTTTAAAGAGGCTTTTTAACACTTGTTGGGTGACTTAAAGCCTCTTAACCTTTCTAATTTGCCTTCATCTTTCATAAATATGTGTGTGTGTATAAGAGGATGTAATAATAGAAATTACGTCATCCGTTTGTTGTGTGGATTAATGAGATATAATCCATGTAGAATGTGATGCATGGTGCCTGATAAGTATAGGAAGGAGCTGTATGCACGTTAGCGCTTACGATTGTGATTATTCTACCTATTCTACCTATTGGTTAAAAGTCACATTAAATAGCTAAGACGGATACAAGATGCGGGACTTTGCAGAGATCACAAAAACCCGAAGGAGGCCTACTTCGCCTACATGGAGTGAGTCTGAACCTCAGGTTAATCACCTCGTTGGTGTGTTTTGGAGTTTGTGTTGATTGCATTGGTTTGATCGCTTGGCTTTTGAATAAGCTCCTAAAATATGGTTTTGTCTGGTGTTTTTATTTGCTTCCGAAATTGGTGCAGGTGCAGAAAACAGGAAGCGAAACCTTAGGCGGCCCAAGGGAGCCTCATTCAAATTGTGCCAGGCAGGTATAATATACAAGTGTTATGACCTTACTGATAATCTGGCATGCTGTGAGTATTCCACGTGCCACGGGGATTACGGAGAGTGAAGTCATACGGCAGTTTAGCACCAACTTGCCCTGCTCCTTAGGAAGGGTGAGAGAGAGGAAAGCCCTCATTCTCAGAGACGGTGTTCAACACAGCTTCACTTGTCCAGAGGCACAGGCTTGCAGTTGCCATTTTGTCTGTTGGCACTTCACATTATCTTTGAGGCCGTACCTCTTGAGAGCAGGGAAGGTATCTTTCATAAATGAACTGGCACCATGTCTCTGTAGTTTAAAAGTCTCCTCTGAGTTTGAGACTACATTGCATATTGCTCCGTATTCTGACATGTAGAAAAATTTGAAAGTTGAAGACCCATGGCTAGAATACAAAGCTTTCCAAATGTTTAAGTATTTGGGTAGCCCGATGGTTATATGTAAAGAAAGTGTTGTCTTTAAGGTTTGATTTGGTTCTTTGTCCTGGAGGGTTTAGGGAGAGACCATAGCTGCCTTGCCTGTGTGGCCGGGAAGGTCTCTCTCTTTGTCTTTGGCCAAATGATCATCTTTGCATGTAGTGAGCCCTTGGACATGCATGGAATTGGATAAAATTTGCCCAGCATGGCCCACTGTTGTGGAGGAGCTACTGCACATGTATTTCTTTGTTGAACCCAGAAGCGGGTCGCCAGGTGCTATGTGTAAGATGCCCACCCATTTCCTGCTTTTGGTAAGAGGGCATCTCAAATAATTTCTCTAGTTCCACGGAAGAGCCGGAGCCTTTAGAGCTCTGCCCCCGTCCTCCACTTGGCCACAACTTTGTTTCTTCTTGTTTAGCTTGATTCTTCACAGCCACTCTTTGGCCACAATCACACACACACACCCACCCTCCCTCTCTGGTTTGTTCCCACCTTTTCTCGCACGGCCAGCCCGTCTGCTTCATTCACTTCCCCAGCCTCACTCTGCTCACATCCCATATTTTCCAGAAAAAGGCATGTGCCTGAGCCACACTTCTTCTCTTCCCTTTGCTCCTAAAGGAAGGGATGGGATTGGGGCTGGGGCAGGGCGACTACTTGGTTGGGAGGGAAGTACCAATAAAAGGAGAATCAAAGATAAAGGAGTGTGTTCTGGAGGGCCGCATCACGTATCTGTGGGGCCCCAAGTCATTGTTCAACTTCCCGTTTGAGGAAGACCCAAGGAAGACCCAACTCCACCAACAGAAAAAAACAAATTTTTCCCATACTGACGTGCATCGTCTCTGAACCAGGCAGAACCACATCGAGTCTCAGTGTGGTCTCTTAGTGTTTGGTGATCTTGGGTAGGTTTCTTACCCTCGGTTTGCACTTCTGTAAAATGGTTCGATGGTGATAATATGAACCAATTAGGGATTTGTGATGATAATTCACATTACACCAATGTCTAGCACGTCCTAAACCTTCAACAAAAGAAAGATAATACGAACTCCTATTATTCTAATGCTTGGAGGCAGCAGTTTCATTGTGCCTAGTCGAGAATCTAATAACCCAACATGTGATACAGTGGATACTGTAGTGGATACTGAATCAGCCTGGTTCACATCTCCAGACCGGCACTTGTCAGCCACGTGACCTTGGACCAGTTATTAACATTTCTGTGGTTCAGTTTTTTTACCCACAAAGTGGTCTGATAGTACCTACCACATAAAGCTAGTGGTGAGACTTAGATAAGTTAATGCATGTAATTCGCTTGGAACAGGGCAGAGAGTCTAGAAGATGGGAAGCCCTCAATAAATCATAGGAGCTACTGTGGTTGTCTTGATTATGCCCGTAATGATTATTATTACTCCTTCCCTAACCAGGCAGAAACAACCATTGAGAAGACTCACGTAGAACTCGTTCAAATCCTTCCATCTCTTGACAGCCTGGGGGCAGACACCCAAAACTGAGACTTGGTTGGAGAGTCTTGGTTTTAAACCCAAACTCCTATCATCAGGCCTGAACATTTGGCCCTTTTTCCTTTTCGCCTCGGATGGAGACACATGGAAGTAGTTTATAGCAGTTGGGTATAGGGCGTTGACTTTGCAAGTGGAGGGTGAAAAGACGCTTGCTTGCTACTTGCCGTAACTTATTTGCATTTTCATTCTTTCTTTCTCCACCCTCCAGGAGAAAGAAAAAGTGAAACTGATGTGGGAATACATCTTTGTAATTTCCTAAGTTAGAGGGGTAGTGAATGAAAATACTTCACAAGGTACACACTGGTGCTTGATGATGGTGACTTTCATAGAATAGAATTGGATTTGCCTTGAGTGTGTCTGGGACCACGTGTAAGGGGCTAGTCAGCAAATGCCAGAGCATGCAAAATGCTTAGTGTGTGCCGGTACAGTTGTAATGCTTTTATATGTAGTTCATTCTGTCCTCACAACAACCTTACCAGGAGGGTATTTTATAGATAAGAAAATTGAGTTACAGAGAGACTGAGAGCTTGCCCAGAGTCACATAGCTAGACCTTTCCTATGTCGCCTAAAATACTGTAGCAGGTCATGGTGGCAAGGACCTTGGTTACCATCTGATTCAACTGACTTTTTTTTTTGGTAACAAGTTTGAGATATAATTCATAAATTCACCAATTTACAGTGTACTGACTTGTGGTTTTTAGTATATTCACACAGTTATATAACCATTACCACAATCGACTTTTCACCTCCTACAAAAGAAATCCCATACCCTTTAGCATTCATACCCCCTCCCCCCACTTCCTCCTCACCCCCTCAGCACGGGGCAACAACTAATCTATTTTTTATTTCTATAGATTTAGATATTCTGGACATTTCATATAGATAGAATCATATAATATGTGACCTTTTGTGTCTGGCTTCTTTCACTTAGCACAGTGTTTCTTAAGATTTATCTATGTTGTAGCATAATCAGTAAGTCATTCTTTTTCATGGCAGAACAATATTCTACTGTGTAGCTATACCATTCATCCATTGATGAACACTTGACTTGTTTCCCTTTTGGCTTTTGTGATTATAAGGGTACTATGAACATTCATACACAAGTTTTTGTGTTGGCACATGTTTTTAATTCTCTTGGGGATATACTCTGGTGTGGAATTGTTGCATCCCATCGTACCTTTTTTGCTTAACCTTTTGAGGAGCTGCCAAACTGTTTCTAAAAGCAGCTGCACCACTTTACGTTCCCACTGGCAATGTATGGGGCTTCCGATTTCTCCACATTCTCCCCAACACTTGTTTTTCGTCGTCGTTGTGGTTAACCATCTTGTTTTTGAAAATAGGAAAATGAAGCTGGGTGGATTTTAACGATTTGCTTCAAGTACCATACCCGGTGGTACGAGCCAGGTTCTTCTCTAGGTATGGAAGATAAAGGATGAAAAACATGATCTTTATTGCAGAAGCTCACTGTGTATGGGGGAGTCAGACTTACAGTCACGGTGCATGGTGACGGTGGCTATTTGGTGACAAGGTATGGGAGGACTTGGAGCAGAAGATTATCTCAGACTTTAAGAAACAGAAGATTATTTAGTGGCCTGTGTAACTGAAAAGTCTGGTGGTGATTAGCTTCAGGTACAGATGGATCCAGGTGCTAAAACAATGTTGTCAGAGAGCTGGCTGTCTCTTTCCATCTCTTGTCCTTGCTCTGCCATTGATTCCTTTATTCTTAGCCATCTCATTTCTCTTTTGGGGAAGCTGGCTACCAGCAGACCTAGGCTTATATTCTACCATGTAAGCATTTCCAACAGAACAGGAGTTTTTCTTTCCCCATGGTTCTAGCAGGAGGCTTACATAGGCCCCTCACTGGCCCAGTAGGTTAATGTAACAGCCTTCCAATCAGTTAGACCCAGTGTTCTGCCTGGCCATATTTGCTTCACTGCCTAACCTGGACCTTAGAGTGGGGAGGGGTCAATCCCTCCTAGACCATGGGAACTGAGAGTGGGTGAGGCGTGATTCCCAAAGGGAAAACCAAGGTTCTGTTTATGGAAGAATAAGAAATGATGTTTGCTTGGAGAATTGTCCATTCTACAAGTTAGGAAGTGTGCATTCACACATGACAGAAATCCTTAGTCATTCTGGCTCAAATGGTAAGGGGAAGCATTAGCTCATTTAACTGGAAGTTCAGAGGTAGGGTAGCCTTTAGGCCTAGCTGAATCCAGTGGTTTAGTTCTCAGTGATTCCCTGTCATTACCTTGGAGGCAAGATGGCTGTAGCAAGTCCTGACTGCCACAATATCCAGAGGAAGAGAGAGGCTGTCTGGTCCAGGTACCATCTTTCGCGAGTGAGAAACTGCCTTCTCAGCAGCCTCCCAGCAAACTTCCAACCTGCTCTCTTAGCCGGAATTGCCCGTTCCCATAACCAGACAGATGTCATTCCTTTATTGCCTTTAGCCTAGGCTTCTAAACCAATCATGGTCATCATTCATGCCCACCTCTGGGTAAGGATGGGGCCAGCTTTCCTTGGGGCTCATGGGTCCTGTGGGAGAAGGGTGCATGTCTGAATCACGTGAAGATCGCCTTCAGGAGGAAGATGGGAATGGAGGGTGAAAATCTAGTTGGCAACGCCAAGACTGCTTTGCCTACAAGAATACAGGTTTCTAAGGAGATGCTGTGGGAATGGGAAACAGACGTTTCAGGCTAAAGGAGTAGCATGGGCAAAGCCATTCTTTCCTAATTTTACGTATAAAACTGAAGGTATCTTTGTTATCTGTACCTTTTATTGTATGAATAAAGAACTTGAAGAGCAGAAAGTGAGAAGCAGGATTGGCACTAGAACCTTCTCAACCTCTTCTCACTCTGCCGTGGAGGTGGGATGGGCAGTTGAATGTCAGTGGTCAGCCTCAGAGCTGCTTCCCTATTGTGTGTCTTACAGCAGAATAAGCCAAGCAGAAGGATCTCTTCTTTGTTTCCTTAGCTTTTGGTTCACAGCTTTTTGCATAGCTTTAAGAACAGTAAGTGTGGGGTTGATATGTTGGGTTGTGCACAATAATTTGGAGACATAATGGACTTTTTGCTTTTTTTTAATAATCAGATGTTTTTCAGGGAAAGTTATAAGTTGACTCTTTCAGGGGTGGAAGGTAATATGGAGATATGCCAGCATTTAGTTATTTTTCCCCCAGACCTACATCTTACGAATTCCAATTTTTCCTCTCCCATCCATGTGGTAATAAGCTAGTAATTCTCCAGTTACATGTTCAGAAAGGTACTCTTGTGATATGCCCAACTTGGAGAATTGTGATTTTATGAAACTTCCTGGTATAGCCCTCACCCATAAGAAAAGAGTTTAAATAGCCAAGATATAGAAACAACCTAGTGCCTATCAATGGATGAATGGATCAAGAAGATGTGGTATGTGTATATATATATATATATGAATACTACTCAGCCGTAAAAAAGATGAAATCTTGCCGTTTGCAACAACATGGGTGGACCTTGAGGGTATTATGCTCCGTGAAATAAGTCAGATGGAAAAACACATACTGTATGATTTCACACATATGTGGAATATAAGAAAAACAAATGAAAAGACCAAAATAATGAATCAAATGAAACAAAAACGAACACTTAGATACAGAGAATAGAGTAGTTGTTACCAGAAGGCTAGGGAGGGAGGGGGCAGGCAAGAGGGTGAAATGGGTAAAGGGGATCAACGGTATGGTGACAGATGGAAACTAAATTTTTGGTGGTGAGCTCACATTAGGGTATACAGAAATATAATTTAGTACACAGGAAACTTATATAATCATATAAACGAATGGTACCTCAATAAAAAATAAATCTTAAAAAATGCACAGGATATAAACAAATCAGTTGTATAAATATAAAAATACCATTTTAGATCGAGATCCAGTGATACATGTTTCTAAAAAGAAAAAGAGTTTATATTAATATCTTTAGTATATTTAAACCTAATCTTTTTTCCATTTGTATGAACAGATACATGCAGGTGAGATTGAACGCTTTCATTTCCTGCTTATATATTAACATATCATGAACATTTTTTGGTATCATTAAATATTCTCTGTAAGCATGACTTTTTATGCTGTGCCATAATTTATTTAACCTTTCTCTTTTCATTGGATGTTTACATTGTTTCCAGGCTTTTGGTACTATAAATAGTGCTGCAGTTAACATTCTAGTACATAAATTTATTTGCATCTCTCATTATTTCCTTTGGATAAATTCTGTAAGTGGATTTACTGGATCAAAGGATGGTGAACATTGACATTCTCTTGGCTGTGTCACCAATTTGTTTGACATAAGAAGCTTTGGCAGTTTCTACTTCATAGCACCAGGGCCAACACCGAATAAACTAATCCTCCTCCCTTTTTAGTATAGACAATTAGTTTTCTAGGTGAAAGTTGGTATATAGAATTCTGGTAATATGCTATTCTTCCAAAACTAATAAAATGGCACTTTCTACATCCTTTGGGTTTTGGCTATTTGTAGCACTTCTGTGATTTACCTATTTGTGTTATATACTGAGTTAAAAAATATGATGTTTGTATTAATATTATTGATTTATAAGATACCTTTTTACGTTATGGGTTTTAATATTTTTCCAAACTTTTCTTTTCCTTTTAAATATTCTATATAAAGTATTTTCAGGGTAATTAATCTCATCTTTGTTCTTCATCTTTTTATTTATGTTTTCTAACTTTCTCTGAAACTTAGAGTTTTCCACCCAACACATATTTTTTTCCTTATCATTGCTTTATGGTTTCATCCAGTTCTTTCTTCTCTTCCTTCCCTTTTTTCTTTTTCTCTCCTTTTTAAAAAAATTATTTAACTCTCAATCTGTCTTAGTTTATTTCAGTGTATGGTGTGAGACGGGGGTTTGATTTGGCTGTTAAAAAATTTACTTATGGCTCCAGAATTATTTATTGAATAATACGTTCACATTATTGATTTAAAAAATGCTTTAGTGTATGCTAAGTTGTAATTTAAAATAAGGCTTGTTTCTATGCTTCCTATTCTATTTTGCAGAGAAGTGGTATTATATAGTAGTTGCGTGTTTGGATTCTGGTCATTAGGTTCCACCAATATAAGGTTTATGGCCCTGGACAAGTTACTCTACAGCTCTGAACATGGTTTTCTTATGTGAAAATGGAAGGAATAATGGAACTAGCTAATTGGGATGCTCTAGGGGGTAAATAAGATAATGATATAAAGGGGTGACCATTTGTATCAGTTTGTTAGGGATACTTCTAATTTTATATCTACTGTTCAAGAATCCTGTCTAGCTTAACATTTGTCTCAAATTTTTCATTTTTTAACAAAGCTTTATTATAAGTAGACCTTTACTTCATGTGCTATTTCTCCCTCTGTGTGGTCTTACCTTGTAATGTGGGAGATGCCTGTGTAGTGACCTCTGAAAGATGACCAGCGATAATTCCTTTTCTTTTCTCCTAACCCTTTCTAGGTGCACCATCATATTAACCCCTGTGTTTCAAGGAATGTGTGCGCTGGGATGAGTGGCTAGGGACCTATAATTCCATCTGGTTTGGGTCAGGGGAAACATCGGAAATTTCAGGTTAGTTTACATGAAATATATGGGAAATAGAGTCTGAGAAATCATGTTGCAGAGTGTAAGGAAGTAGTCTGAGTGTTATTTGCAACAGTAGTTGTTTTGGGTTTTTCATTTATTAAATGGTATGAATCTACAATTATTTATTTTTAATAGCTGGTAAATTAAAAAAAAAAATTTTGTAAACAAACACTTTTGGCAACAAAGAGCTTTAAGAAGCCAGCACTTGGACTTCCTTGGTGAGCCAGTGGTTAAAACACCACGCTTCCACTGCAGAGGGCATAGATTCGATCCCTGGTCGGGGATCACCCGCGTGCCACGCGATGTGACCAAAAAAAAAAAAAAAAAGTAATAAGGCATCATGATGTCACAGGGCTTCCAGAAATTATCAAAACAAAAACAAACAGAACTTGTTTAATGAAATAGTCCCTGACCGATTTTCTATTTTCAAGAAAGTTGACCATGAGCATTTACTTCCATAAAATGTTTTTGACATTTATCATCTACTTGGGTGTCATAGTAAAATCATTGAACTTAGAAAAATAAGGAGATACATTTTTTCAAAAAAATACTGCACATTTTTTCAAAGTTAGTACTTATTTTAAGAAGACCGTGGCCTCACACAGCTGCAGAATGTGCATTTATATTTCACTCTGTGAAGCATGACTTTTCATTTAGATCAAATGACTATTTTTCTAAATTAATTTCACTCGTGTTTTCTTTAGCATGTACAAGAAGTGAATTGATAACTGTTAATATTGTTGTAGTGTGTACACAAATACTTTATAAACAGTAAGTGATAGTCTCATATCAGTATCATTGGATGCTTCAAATAGGAAATCAGTTAGGGTAATTTTCATAGTAATTAGATTTTTTTTCTCATCCAATTTATGGAATCAAAGTAAGTCTCTTGAAATTTCATTCTGTTGAAGGTAAAACCTCTAACATTATTATGGATGATATTAGAATTTCTGTTAAAGAGTTTAACATTGAAGATAAAATTATTTGTTTTTGTGGGGATGATATAAATATCAGTTTTGGTGGAGAATATATGGTGGTAAAACTATTTTTACTAAATAAACCTGTGGAAGAGATATGTGCTTGGAAGTGATTGTGGTGAACCCATATTTCATAATCATGTTCAGTTTGAAATATATATCACTTGAATAGAAGCTATAGATACCAACAGTCAGAAATATTTTTATATATACACATAACCAAATTACAAAATTTTTGAGTTGAGGCTAAAATTGGATACAAACAAATACTTTAGATTTCAGAATTGTTTGAAACTTTGAGAAACTATTTTGTAAATCAGTATGAGTTCCAAGATAGTATTAAACTTCTATAAATGAGTGCTCTAACTTTTGGTTACATTTTGTTTAAAGTCAGTTGGATATACTAATAAGTCAAAGGGTGGAGGGTACGCACACACACACATATACACGCACAGAACTTTTTGGGAAACTGTTAGCAAATTACACTTATTGGGAAAAAGTGTTGCAGATGGAACAACATTATAATTCTCATCCCTACAAACGCAAGGGAATAACTTAACAAATTACATAATGAGAGCTCAAAAGTGAATAAGTTTTAATTTTAAAATTCTGTAGCTTTGTAATATTTCACCAGTGGGAGATGAAGCTTCTATTTGAAATCGGATAATGTGACTTCTATACAGAAATGAAATGAAATTGGTAAGGCTTGCGATTTTACAGTATCTATAGTTGGCCACACATTTCAAGGACTCATAAGCCAAATTTATTTATTTGTTTTGTAAAAATATTTGTCAAAGAGAGGTGCTCAGAATGGAACTAAAAAAATGTCCTTTGAAGATATTTGGGCTAAAATATTTACACATTGCAGTACAAAATCATGTTGAGAATATTCTCCATTTAATGGAATTTGCTGTAGCTAACAGGTATTTTAGTGCCTGTAGAGAGTATATTTTCTCAATATTATGGACCAGAGATACTGACATTTGAAGGTATCAGAAATTCATATTTATTGATCATAAAATACAACTTTGAAGAAGAATATTGCAGGCAGTATTATGAAATAAGGAAAAATATTAGGACCAACATTTTTCCTAATTTATTGGTGATGTGGTAAAAGAGTTAAAACCAAGAAGCTGATTAAAGTATAGGAACATCTATTAAGAAAATTATTCTGCTTATGTTATTGTTAATGTTACTCCATTATAAATGAATCTGAATTTGGATGATAAATTAGTTGATCTAAATATAAAACACTTGGCATATAGCTGTTATTATAACTATTACAACTATCATCAATATTCTTATATTTTCATTGATTTTTCTGTCTACTTCTTTCCCAATCCCATGCTGTTTTAATTATATGGCTTTATAATATGTTTAATGTTAAATGTTTCATAATCCTAATTACACTTTAAAATTTTATTTTTGCTTTTTTGTTTTTCAGTTTTTCTAAACTCTCTTTTTAAATTTTTTAACAATGACTTTCTTATGTATTTTGATTGAAATTCAGAATAACTGAGTTGTCTCAAAAGAATTGATATCTTTTCCTTTCATGTAGGAAATAGTTTTTTAAATTTAATTATCCTTTTATTCAAATATTCCTTTTTGTTTCTTATGAAAATTTTGTAGTTACATATCTGTACCTGGAAAAGTAGAACATACTTCATATAATTTTACTGATTATTTTTGGTATGTAAATAGCTCTGTATTTTGTATTTGATTACCTCGTTAGACTCTCATTAGGGCTTATGTTTTTATTGTTATATTTCAAAAAACAACATTTGGCATCTCATAGATAACAATGTTACCTCCTTTTTCGATACTTATTTTTCCTGCTTTATTGCATTGGTTTTGCTTTACAGAAAAGTGATCAATAATAGCGGTGGTAATAATTCATACTTTATGTGATTCTCTTTTGGGCTAGACTTAACTCTCTCCAGGGCAGGACTTTGTCTTATTTCTCTCTGTATCTCCATGCCTTCTTCACACAGAGATAGACATTTAGTAAAGGACGAATACATGTATTGTAGAATACTGTTGCAGAGTTAGAGTAAAATAAATGTACTAAATGCTGAGTACTTAAACACTTCTGAGATGGAATGGTTTAGAGGTGATACATTTGATAGGATTCAGTAATATGGAAGAACTTCAGGGGATATGCCTTAACAGTATATCCTATCCTTTGAATTATTTCCACCTGAATTGTACTAGAAGCCTAGTCATTGATGGTAGAGATCAAAAGATTAAAGGTTTTATATCTGAGGCAGTTTCATTACATCACAGTTTATAATTGGCTGCTCATATGTAGCAATGATTTCTTCTCTATTTTTGCATATTTCCCCCCCAAAACAATTATAATTGATATTTAAATGGAAATGCAAAATTCCATTCAAACAAATAACTAAAGATAGAATATTTCTTTCTTAGGAATATATATATATGTAATCTAAATTATAACTTGAGGATCCTGGAGTATTATGCATGTGAATTGTGGCTGTAACCTATATCATCTTTCTGTCCAGGTCACTGCCACATTTATTACTTTGGTTTCTATTTGGCTTCTAAGATTTTCTTTTGACCAAGGAAACACCACTCACCAAAGAGGAGAATAATTCTTTATGCCCTACCCTTGAATTTGAGTAATCCCAGTAGTATTTTTGGGGAAGGATAGTTATATGTCGTTGTGTTCAGAATCAACAAATAAAAATATACTGTAATTTATGTCATTTTGTTTTATAGCACACTTTACTCCTATAACTGACTTGACATTTTATAGAATGTTGTTGTGGATAGAGCCTGATAGTTTTATGCTGTAGCAGTTGTTTCCGTTGGAAAAATTTATATTTACTCCTTTGAGAGTTTAAGCTGGAACATGTACGCCAAACAACACTGAAGCTGTCCATTTCAGCCATTATTCTTCTCAGAATCTCATTCTGAAGTGCATAAATATTAGAGAAAACAACTTTCTCAATGTTTGTTGGTAATATTTTTGAAGTGAGCAGGAGTTTTTGTGTCTCTAGTTATATAATTTGTCTCTTGAGAAAAATCCAAGGATCTAAAATGTCTGGGAGGAAACACACTGGCAGTGGCAGCTCATCTTGTTTATTGAGGAGCTGCAAAGAGAGTACATTCTGTTTGAAGGGGGGTCTAGAGTCTGTAGTTGCATAGCAAGCCCCCTGCTTTTACCTCAACTGTGTGCTATAGAGTGGTAACAATATAGTGAGTACAGAAAGCTAGAAAAATGCACTTCTTTACCTGGTCTTTGAATGTATGAGCTGATCTGGGACTGATCATTATAATTTGAACCAAAAATCCAAGATGGAGACTAATAAAAATGGACTCTGTGTACCCGTAAGTGGGATACTTGTAGATTTATAGAAGCAGAATCTATTTTCCTCTCTTCCTAATAGTTTTCTCATTGTCATAAATTAAGTTGCCTGAAGACTTTTAGGCACATGCTTCTATGGTGTTGCTTTTTATTCACCGGATATTAATTTATTTAAAAAATATACTTAAAAGACAGCAAACAGAGCTTGTGTGCCTGCCCTTGTTCCCATTGTTTTATAAGTATTAGCTCAGGTAACTAATTTACTTGTCTACCACAACTCAGTGAGGTAAGTACTGCTGTTATCCTTGCTTTACAGATGTGGAAACCGAGGCCCGGAGAGGCTGTGTAACTTATCTCGTTCAAGGTCCAACAGCTAGTAAGTGGAGAGGATAGGATTCAAACCCAGACTGTCTTGTTCAAGGGTTTGTGCTCTCGATCAGCTTCCTGTGTGATTTACAATCATTTTACTTTGGTGGGTGTTGGGGGTGAGGGTAGGTGGTGGGATTCGAGAGAGCTCAGGTTAGGCAGCCCCTCCCCACTTTGTGCCATCACTGACACCTAAGGATATGGCTGTTAAGGGCTGGGGGAGGGGGAGGAAGGAGGAGCACTCTTGCTTTTGATTTATTTATGCTCTACTGTTTGAAACACTTTTACACAATGAACTTACATTGGTAAGCATATTACGTTGGTAGTATAGTTTTTAAAATAAAAGTTGTCTTTGAAAAAATGTTTATTTTTTTTAGCAGTTACAGATGTCCTGTGGACATGCAGACACTTATTTATTTATTTATTATTTATTTAACTATTTTTAAAAATTTATTTTATTGAAGTATAGTTGATTTACAGTGTTGGGTTAATTTCTGCTGTACAGCAAAGTGATTCAGTTATACATATATATGTATCTACGTTCTTTTTCATATTCTTTTCCATTATGGTTTATCACAGGATATGGAATATGGTTCCCTGTGCTGTACAGTAGGACCTTGTTGTGTATCCATTCTGTATATAATAGTTTGCATCTGCTAATCCCAAACTCCCAATCCATCCCACTCTCAGCCCCTCCCCCTCCCCCAAAAATCTTTTTTGTATGCACTTAGCTTCCAACTTGAGAAAGGTGTGTTCTAAATACAAAGAGGCATAAAATGTTTAGAAGTTTAC
Organism: Balaenoptera borealis; assembly: GCF_965194805.1. Lineage (NCBI taxonomy): Eukaryota > Metazoa > Chordata > Mammalia > Artiodactyla > Balaenopteridae > Balaenoptera > Balaenoptera borealis. The sequence goes on from NC_138869.1 coordinate 23,128,338, forward strand.
CAGGGAGCATTGGGTGGGGAGCAATGTGCAACTTCGGAATTGGAGTATTCTGTAATATAATTTACCATTTCTTCCGTCTTAAAGGGCTGTTAGTAAGGTTCAGTTCATCTGAAGATTAAAAGTTAGAGTCCGACCTGAGAAGCGATTTCATTCCCATTATCGTGTCTCATCTGTGAAAGAAAATATGCTGGATATAGATTATTAAAACACATTTGTTTCAGGATCTAAAAATAGCCATTTTCAGTGAGTACAGAAGTCGGAGATGAGACAGAAGACTAGTGCTGAGGTGTTGCCGTGGAAGAAACACTAGCTAGGAGAGAAGGACACTTAATTTGTTATTCTTTCCCTTGTTAACTCTAAGTGGTGGAAGCTTGGTATGTTGCTAAGATTTGCGTCGTATCATGTGTAAAGTCAGTGCATAAATCTCACAAAGTTAGCATTAACCTTGGGAATCCAATGTATAACTAACTTATGGACCCTTAGTAACTCAAAAGTCAAAAATTAACTTCTTTGGTTAATACATCTTTGAGGCAGTATAGTGCAGTGGTGTTAACTTGCTTGGGTTTGAATTCCGGCCCTGCCTCTTACTGGCTTTGTGACCTTGGATAAGTTACTTAAACACTTTGCCTTAGTTTCTGAATCTGTAAAACGGGACGATTCATCCCATTATGATCTCGTACTAATGAAAGGAGTCACTGTAATACAAACTAAATACTAGTATTAGAGTATTTTTACATAGCAAGTGCTGGTTAAATGTGAGTGATTATTATTAGTACTCGCTTCGTCTTTTTGTTTTGACTTTTGTCTCATTTCTCGTGGACCAATAGAGGCCAAGTCTAGTCTGAAGGGAGTAGGGAATATAGAGTTAAGGAATAAGTAAAAAAGAGAGAATTGGAGGAGAGGGGCAAGTACCTATAGTGAATTATTTATAGCCTGTTACTTTCGCGATGCTCTTGGGGAGGAAAATAATTTCGTATCTCAAAATGAAAACTTCTGGTGTGTGTGTGCACGTGTGTGTGTGTGTTAGTTTTAAACTAGAGGTAGGATCTTGCCTTCATTGCTTATTTAACCTACACTCACATGAGCCTTTAACTTAATAGGGCTACACTCACATGAGCCTTTAACTTAATAGGGCTACACTCACATGAGCCTTTAACTTAATAGGGCTAATTTTCTTTTTAAACATGCACACTAGTGGTGGGGATCAGTGGTCTAAACTAATCTGCATGTCAGTCACATTTTCCAGTGTGTGTTTACCCACGGGTGTGCCCTCTGTGCCGGAATTCAGATCTCTTCCAAACAAAGAAGGGAGCCACACTGAGAGGCCCCAGCAGACAAGGAACTGTGGGGTTGCCTCATCCTCTCTCCCTGTTCACTTTTCCAGGCCGCCCTTTGGCCTCTTACGAAATTGGCTGTTTTTCCTGGCCCCTCCCCTGGGACTGGATAAGTCCATTTGGTCGAAGAGGCCTTTTCTGATTTGAGGAGGAAACCTTAGATCTTTTCTTCCAGTTAATGTAGATGAATACAACTGGGGCTCAAACGTGTGTTGCCAGAAGACCTTGTAAATATGGGAGGTGATGACGACCAGCCAAGGGTTGAAAAGTCCAGCAGCTGTCTGCTGTCTCTCTCTGGACCTTGCTGGAATGTGCTAGAATACTTCATATGCTACTGATAAGCAGGCAGCCAGGTGTTTGGTTGAGGAGGGTGTTGGGTACTTGTGTCAGAAATAACAATCCTCCGCAAGAGCTTCTTGTGTCATTAATCTATATTCATCTCTGTCTCATGCCCTAAGAGCAGCAACTTGCCTTTTGATGTGGCAAAAGGAAGAAAATACATGTGTTGCTCCTTAATTGTGGCTCTGAGTGGCCCTTGCTGGGTAACTGGACTTCCTCGGTGGCTTTCAGAGCCATTTAAAGAAAAGGATGTTGACCTGGGTGCATAGGAACACAGGGGCCCACGGGGCTCGTCTGGGCCTCACCCTCGCCCCACCCCACCCATGCACCTGGGTAAGGCCTGAAATGTTTGTCTACCTGCCAGCCTCTTCTTTCCTCAAATAAAGAGAGTTTTCTCTGGGTTTCCACAAACCTGCTCTCCAGCCCTGCGCCTTGTGTGCTTTGAGCTGGTCGCTTGCGGCTGCTCTGGTTCCATTCTGGAATCCTCACAGTGTCAAAAATGCAGAGGGAAGGGGGTAAAAACCTAAACTGCTGGGGAGAGGAGCGTTGCCCGATCCAAATGGTTGTAGAAACCTGTAATTTTTAGTTTATGTGAAGCCCAGCCATATTCAATTCCCCTTGAACCTTTTTGCCTTTGATAAGAGTTTTATTTCCTCAAACTGACAGCAAAAACCAGTTGTGCTGGAATTCAGCCACGAGTATTTATTTCTAGATTTCGCAATTTGTTTTGTCTTCACGGCGAGCGGTTTCCTTCCTCCCGCCTCGTCTCCTGTCTCTCCCCCACGGCAGCCTCTCCATCCCTTTCTCTCTCCATCTCTCTCTCCATCTTTCCATCTCTGTCTCTTCCTTGTTTTCTCCTTCCTCCCTCCCTCCCTCCCTTCCTCCCTTCCTTCCTTCCTTCCTTCCGTCTTTCCTTCCTTCCCTCCTTCCCTGAGCTCCTGATGAAAATGGATCCTGAAATTTTCTCTGTAGCTGAAAGCTAAGAGGACGAGCCCTCTTAGGCCCAGTGCTGGGCCCTGGTGGTAGCTGGGTAGTGCTCGCAGGCTGTTACCATCATTGCCCTCATCACCCAGGAGAGAGGGGGCCGCAGGGGCTCGGCCGCTCCCTGACTGTTGCCGGCCGGGAGCCTGTTGGGAATGAGCGGAGGAGTCTGTCTGCCCTGGGGGAGCAGGGAGTGGCCTTGGCGCCGGTGCCATTCATTCCACGAGGCATTGGGGGTGCACTTCTCTGTCTCAGCAGCAGCACGTGGGCATCAGGTAACGTACACCTACGCTGGAAGGATACCGTTCCTTTTACTGGATGGACTCTTTTCACCCTTGCGGGCCTGTATCGTGGCAGTGGGGTGTGTGTGTGTGTGAGTGACATGGCAGAAGGATCACCGTCCAACATCAAAAGTCTCTTCAAAGGGACCTTGTGAAGAACCACATGGAATTTGTAACTTGATCACAAAATTAGTACCATTAAGGACCTGAAAATAGGTCTTCAGGTTTGTAGGTCACACCTTTGTAAGCTGAGTTAATGAGCAAATCTTTATTCTTTACAAGATTAGCCAGGTGTATTTGGCTAATGTTAACTTTAGTCTTGGCGGCTCAGCCCTCTTGCTAATGAGGCCAAAGTGGGAATTCCTGCGTCTCATGGACCAATTACCTTCACTCTCTTTCCTGGCCACTGACTGCTAAACCTCGCCATCTGGCTTGTGAACGTCTGCACTTGGATGTCGGAGGGGGGAGAAGTTGTTCATGCAGGGCGCCACGTGGGTTAGCGCCAATCCGTACCTGCTCCTGGGGAAACCCGCGTACACACAGCCCACTGCCCAAAGGTCGGTTGCGTTGTTTCCACTTCTGAAAGCCAGTGGAGTTGGTTAGGGTTAACTGGAGAATGCTGATGTTGCCTGGAATTTTGGTCTTTTGCCAGAACATATGCACCCTTTAAAGCGTTTTAGGGAAAACCGTGCCATGGTTCATTGGTGGAAGAATTTAGGAGGAGTACAACAGTGGAAATCAACAAGGAGAGAATGGTTACTTTTAAATAGGCTGCGTTGACAGTAGACGTGACCGGCGCTTAAAAATACGTTTCCTGGGATTGCACTATTTTCCAAAATCTTACGTTGGACCGAACCATTTTTTAGACTTTTAACTCTTGATTCCTACCTATTGCCAAAATGACGGGCTATGTAAGTTAACTCTGTATTATATTTATTTATTAAGGAATTGCGAATTAAATGGAAATCTTTCAGTTACTGGAAACTTTTTGGATTTTAAACAAATGCTGAGGAACATATAACATTCTGGAAGATAAATGTTTGTTTAAGGCAATTCGGTCCTTCAACATGTGTATTTTTAAAAACAAACAAAAACCCCAGCAATATTTACCCTGAGAGTAATTTTGAAATCCTGTGGAACTTGGGTTCATTTATTTTCATAGGAAGGATTCACATTTTGTGATGATAAGTATGCATTGAAGAGGTGTTAGGGAAACCATTATTTTAGATTTGGGGAATTCTCACCCTGTCCTTGTTACACGTCAGTATTTTCCGAGAAGAGAAAATTAGGCCAGAGAAATGGGGACTTGCCTGAGGTCACACAGCTAGAAAGTGGCAGAGCTCTGGTGAAAACCAGTTCTCTTGACACTCAGGTCAGTGATATTGCCATGACCGCTTGCTGATTTTATTGTGGTGGTGGCGGGAATGTGTACGTCCCTGTGTGCACGTGTGTGTGTGTGTGTGTGAATAAATAACTATTTTGCTTTTTTTAGCAAACTGATTATAAGCTCAGCCACTTGGAAATATCATTTTCTTTATCATCCTTTCAAGGAGCATGTGCAGCCTATTGCTTTATAGTCCTACCATCTTTTGATATCTTTAGATACACAAGTGACTTAGTCTTTGCTTTGTAAGCTGTTTATAACAAGGTAAGATTACAATCGTAAGCTGAATCTGGGAGGAAAAAACTCTATTATCTTTCCTGTCTATCGTCATTCCCTTGAAAATAACTATGACCCGAGTTTCACTTAAACATGTGGTGACTTACAAATGTTGTGGTTTATAAAATATGTAACAATTTGGCCCTGCCTTCTTTTTCTCTCCTCCGCCTTGGTGATCATATTCTGCCTGTTTTAATGTACAAACAGCCAACAGTGTTATTTTCAGAAAGACCAATCCATTTATAAAATCGAGTGGTCTTTAATTTGTTTGGGGCTTTGAAAGATTGTTTAGCCTTTTCTTTTCAAATGCAGAAGTAAGGAGAGCTTCGGGTTTGGTTTTGTAAACATGTATTTTTGCCATTAACATCAGGGCAAAGGACCTCCTTTTCCTTATTTTATTTGAATGGACAAACTGTGTTCACTTGTAGTACTTCACTTCCATGTCTTATCTTTGCTGCTTTTCCCTTTTTTTGATCCAGTTTTCCCTTTTGTTTCTTTCCATTTCCTTCCTTTCTTTTTCTGTGTCTTTGAGGAAGATCAAGGCTGAAGTATGTGTAAGTGACCGATGCCGTAGCAGTTAATAAAGATGTAGATAATTAAAAGATGGCAATTTTAAAATAAAGCTTTAAAAAAATTGGTGTAACGTTGGTCTCTTATTCATATTTCAGTCCTGATTTTCCTAAAAGACATAAAAAGAAAAGTAATAAGTGTGTGTGTGTATATATATGTGTGTGTGTGTGTGTGTGAATATGTATGCACACACATGCACACACAGTATATAGTAAATAAGATTTCATATCTTTACAAGTATATTGAAAAGAGAACCATTTAAGACACATGGACTTTTCCTGAAGATCGCATGTACCTTTATGTGGAGGTCTAAGGATTCTGGCACTTTCTTTGTTAGTCAGATTGGAAGCAGTTGAGGAAACCAGAAAGAAACATGCCGCCTGACGGCTCTAGGTGTAGAATTAGGGGACCCGGGCAGGTAGCACTCAGTTTCCTATGAGTCTGCTCACCCACTTTGTTTTGAGGCAGAGACTAGGGGATGTCAGCTCCAGACAAGACTCGCCTGGCCACATCTGCACCATGGCCAGCGGAGAGCCACGTAGATGTCACCTGTCACACACGCCCTTGAGTCTGCGCATCTTAGGGGCCCTACCGCATATCACAGCCTGGTGCTGTGGCTCAGCGTGGCCGGGTGGCTGACCAGGGCTTGGCGTTGACCGCATTTGGGGTGACGAGAGCACTTGAAGGACACAGGGATACCACGCAGCCGGAGTCACCACTGTTCACCACCAGAGCTTGGTGCCCATTTCGCCCTGATCCTCCTCAATCCCTTTTCAAGTGGAAATTTTGCAACTCAACTTCTGCAAGCATGCGTAGTACGATTTGGCTGACGGCAGTTTCTGGCAAAAGAAATAACCAAATTATTATTCAGTCATGGGTTTTTAACAGCCGCAAAGCAAGTGGATGTTAACTAAATGATGCAATTTATTCCCTTCTCTCTTATTGCCAGCTTGCCTATTACAGAACGACTGCCAGTTTTCAATAAGTGGTACCCAGATGGTATTCGCATGCCGCCCACTTGGTTACAGAGCCGAAGCGGGGAATAACTCGGCAGACACTACAAGCTGTGGGTCAATTGAGGGGGAATGCCTGTTGCTTCACAGTTTTGCATATGTAAATCTGTTAATGTTATGTCAGTATTGTGCGGGCTAAACACAAGCATTGCCTTTCTCTGGGGGCCCAGCTGAACTTGGACCGCAGCCCAGTCCTACCGAGGCTCAGAGAGCGAAGCTGCAGTTTGAGGATGCCGCACCGCCCGCCGCCCTCCTCTCCCGCCCCGCCGCTCTCGCGGTATCCGCAGCCCGGCCGGGAGGCAGGAAGTGTCTGCCATAGGCTGACTCCGTAATAGGACAGGCAGGCCCGGTTTTATGAGGTTGGATGCGGAGGGGTGGAGGAGTGTGAGCGCCTGTCTATTTTTAGGCCAGCCTTCAAGACTGCTCCTCCGGCCCAGCCTGCGCCTGCCTGCCTCGCTGGCACTCCCCTCTGTGTGTCTGCCACACTTCTGCTCTCCATTTCATCAACTGCAGATGTGGCACACAGCCGTCTTAGAAGAGTCATGAACTGTGTCGTCTGCGCGGCTTAACAGCCAACATCTGTTGCAGCAGGCTGAAGGGAGAGGCAGGGAAATCATTTTCGGGAAGGCGTTCAAGTGCCTCAACTTAGCCTCTTCTTTGGCCTGTGCAGACAATTATTTTACACTAATTGCATCAAGATAGCAGCTATAAAAGCTCGGTTTGAAGCCCTCTCCTCCTCCACCCCTCGTGAAAGTCGAAGCTACAAAGGGTAGTCCTTTTCTTCCCCCCTTTTTATTGTGGTTTGTGTCTTGTTCTCAAAAGCTTATTACGTTGGGTGCAAACAACAACAAAAATGCTATAAAAAGGCAAGAATCGTAACGTGCCTAAGAGCTAAAAAGACCTATGGTGTTGGTGTAACCAATGAAAATATTCCTGTAGGTACTGTAAAATTTATGCGCCATATGAAAAACATTAAGGGTGTTGTTTTTTCATGGAGGAAAATGTTCATCGTTGAGCCGTTTTGTAAATTATTTTAATGCTGCGTTTCTGCTTAAACCTCATGATTTTGAAATATAAACCAGTTTAATGTTTTCTGCACAGGCCCTGGCTTTTCTTAAATTTTATATATTGGAAAGCCCGTGTTTGTATTGGACCTTTTGGTTTGTTTTATATTGAAAATCCATCTTGCTTGGCCCCCTGCCATGTGGCTTAGGAATAGTTTGACACGAATCAAGCCTCAAGTGTTGACTTTTGAGTCCTAAAAACGAGGCAAGACTGTATCGATAAATATAGAGAAGTTTGGTGGTGGTCTTTTTTTTTTTTTTTTAAAAGGAGTCATTTGGCGACAGTAAGAATAGCATCTCCACAGGATGGATTTTCTGATACAGTGGTCTGTTCTCAACTTTCATCCACTTGTAATAGAGGCAACATTGTGTTTCGTACCCAGATCTTACTTTCTTTTTTTTTTCCTTCAAGGCTCTCAGAGTAAATTTTGGTTAATTACGCATTCCAGCATCTCTGATTCTCTTGAAAGATTTGTTTCCGTGACATTTTGCCGTATATGCTGTGCAGCTAGAGTGGCATGCTTCTCTCCTCACATTTCAAGTCTCTAGACTTTGTTCTGAAGAGCCAGATGGAAGTATGCAGATTGTTTTTATCTTTCGTCCTTCACACTGTAACCTGATCCCCAGCATATCTAGACATCTAGCAGAAAATTTACTATGTGAAAGCAAGGGAATGATTTAGAATATGGACCAGCCAGGGGAGAAGGGGCTCAAGATGCACTTTATCAAAGCAAATCTCCCCACCCACCCAATCCCTGCACCCATCTTTTCTTTTCTTGAGAAATGGTTTTCTGATCAAGGGCGCTTTTAAATGTGCCCAAATATACTTCTTCCCACTTACCCTGGGCTGAACATTGTAATTGACCAATGAGTTTGAAAAGCTTGTAAATATGTGTACAATGAAAGTTGACTACCTGATGATTGAAAGCTTAGAAGAAGAGTGAACTGGTAGAATCATAGATTTGGCAATGGCCTTGCAGATTAAGGCAGGGCAATTTACTAAGATGAGGGACATTTCCAAAGTTACATATCCGGTTTAAGACAGATCCAGAACTCAAACCCAGCATTCCCGCAAAGGCCGCAGGAAACAACATAATCTCAGGCTTCATAATATGTGTGGTTTTAATGGCAAAACATTTGCAAGCTTTTTGTTACGTGTTTCATGTGCCTTGCTGGCCTAAAAAAGAGTAAGGACAGTTGTCTCCTTCTAAGCTTTGATTTCTGTTTGAAATCAAATTTGTAACTAGTATGAGGATATTCAACTTAGTAACTGTATCAAGGTATCAGATATTTGCTACACTTTTGAGTAAGTGTGTACAGTATGTGTTTATCTGTTTACATATCTTGCGTAATGTTCACAGTTTGGATTCATGCGACTTAGGTTTAAAAACTAGCTGTGGCCTTTGGGAGATGTGAAGCCTTGGGTAAGTTAACCTAACATCTCTGGGTCTCTGTTCTCTCTGGTCTATAACGGTGATAATAGTAGTACTTGCCTTAGAATCTTCCCAAGAAGTTAATGCGATTACGTACAAGAGACACTTAGCATGGTGTCAGCACAGCACACCATGTGAAAGTAGGCTTGTCCTTAGTGAAAGTTTATTATTTGAATTGATTATCCACTATTATAGTAGGGATAAATACCATATTTAGCCTTGAGTTTCAACTTTTCCTCCTACAGAGTAGATTGGTTCCTGCTTCTTGGCTTCCCTCTTTCTCCCCCCTCCTACCTCTTTTGCCCCTCTGGCACCCTCGGAAGGATTCTTTGTTTTACCTCTGGGTGTCATTATACATTGTTTACATCGTTGTCAAGAGGACCAGTGCTGTTTGCAAAATGCTCAGTGCTTCCTCCACTACTTACCCTGTTCTCATCCTTGTCTAGTGACATTTTCTTCAACTTCTTAGCAGGAAAAACTAAAGGAGAGCTTGTTCAGTGGCGGGGACGGGGGTGGGGCTGGTCCTCACCTAACTTGTTCTCTTGCCTGTGAATGTGTTTTCTCACGATAGTCAGTAGTATCTGCATTCCATACCATTAGAACCGATCTCTGCCTTGAAAAAACTAATTTTTAAAGGCATATTTATTGCCTAAAGTAAGAAATACAGAGTAAATACTTTCTATTAGTGTTAAGAACTTTATTCATTCAGGTGTTTCTTGAGTGCCTACTATGTGCTCGGCGTACAGGATGAGCAAGACAGACGCTGTGCCTGCCCACAAGGACCCTGGAGGCTGACACATTGTACCTCCTTGAAATCTAGCTGTGGTTTTACTTTTGTTTCTCTTCAGCTTTTGTCCTTGTTTCTTGCACACTCACCTATCACTTTTTACAATTTCAAGTTACAATTTATATTAATCAAAAGATTTCAAATAATTCCCTTTACTTCAGCATCAAAACTTACTTAGTAATACAGGCAGACATCAGAGATATTGCGGGTTTAGTTCCAGACCAGCACAGTAAAGTAACTAGTGCAATAAAACGAGCCTCACGAATATTTCAGTTTCCAAGTGCGTATAGAAGTTATGTTTACACTATACTGTAGTCTAAGTGTGCTGTGGCATTATGTCTAAAAAAAAAAAATGTACATACCTTAATTTTAAAATACATTATTGCTAAAAAAATGCTAACCGTCATGTGAGCCTTCAGTGAGATATAATGTTTTTGTTGGTGGAGGGTCTTGACTCCACGTTGATGGCTGTTGACTGATCAGGGTGGTCGTTACTGAACGTTAGCATGGCTGTGGGAGTTTCTTAAATAAGGCAATGGTGAAGTTTGCAGCATTGATTTACTCTTCCTTTCAGTTGAACGTGAAGAGGCCATTGTTGGGTTATTAATTGGCCTCATTTCAATATTGTTGTGTCTCAGGGTATAGGGAGGCTCGAGGAGAGGGAGAGAGTCAGGGAAACAGTGGGTCATTGGAGCGGTCAGAGCACACACAGCATTTATGGATTAAGTTCACTGTCTTATATGGGAGTGGTTTGTGGTGCCCCAAAACAGTTGCACTGGTAACATCAAAGGGCACTGACCGCAGATCGCCGTAATAAACATACTAATAATGAAAAAGTTTGAAATGTTGCGAAAATGAGCAAAATGTGGGACAGAGACGTGAAGTGAGTAAACGCTGTTGGAAAAATGGCAGTGATCGGCTTGCTCGATGCAGGGTTGCCACAGACCTTCAATTTGTAAAAGACACAATAAAGCGAAGCACAATAAAATGAGGTATGCCTGTATATTTAATTAACGAGGTACAGAATTTATACTCTGAAACTACAAAACATTGTCGAAAGAAATTCAAGAAGACCTAAATAAATGGAAAGATATCCTGTGATCATAGACTGGAGGTCTTAATATTGTTATGATGGCAGTACTCCCCCCAGTTGTCTACACATTCAAAGCAATCCTTATCAAAGTCCTAGGTGTCTTCTTTTTGACAGAAATTAACAATTTGATCCTGAATGTCATATGGAAATGCAAGTTATCCAGAATAGCCATGTCCCCTTTGAAAAAGAACAAAGTTTGAAGACTTACACTTCCTATTTTTAAAACCTGTTACAAAGCTACACTAATCAAGAAAGTGTGGTACTAGGAATAAAGGTAGACATGTAGATCAGTGGAGTAGAATGGGGAGTCCAGAAAATAAACCCTTACATTTATGTTCTTGATTTTCAACCAGGGTGCCAAACTAATTCAGTTGGGGGGAGGGGGGAAGAATAGTCTTTCCAACAGATGGTACAGGGTTAACAGGATATCTCTGTGCTGAAGAATGAAGGGGAACCCTTATATCACAGCATATGCATCAAAAACCTAAATGTAAGAGCTCCAGTATATAAAACTCTTAGGAGAAATCATAAGAGTGAATCTTTATGATCTTGGATTAGGCAGTATTTTCTTAGATAGGACACCAGAGCACAAGCAACAAAAGAAAAAATAGATAAATTGGACTTGATCAAAATTAAAAGCTCTTGTGCTTCAAAGGATACTAGCAAGAATGTGAAAAGACAGCCCACAGAATGGGAGACAGTATTTGCAAATCATTTATCTGGTACAGGTCTAGTATCCAGTATATATAAAGGACTCTTAAAACTCAGCACTAAAAAGACAACCCAATTAAGAAATGTGCAAAAAGATTCGTACAGACATTTCTCCAAAGAAGATAAACGAATGACCAACAAGCACGTGAAAAGATGTTTAACATCATTAGTTACTAGGTAAATGAAAATGAAAATCACAATGAGATACCACTTTGCACCCACTGGGATGGCTGTCATCAAAAAGACGGGCAATAACAAGTGTTGGTGAAAATGTGGAGAAAATGAAATCCTTGTACATTGCCGGTGGGACTGTAAAATGGTTCAGCCGCTTTGGAAAACAGTTTGGAAATTCCTCAAAAGGTTAAGCAGTTACCATCCGACCCAGCAATTCTACTCCTTGGTGTGTAACCAAGAGAAATGAAATCATGCCTGTACAAAAATATGTACATCAGGGTTAATAGGAGAATTATTCATGATAGCCAAAAAAGTGGAAACAACCCAAATGTCCATGGACTGAAGAGCAGATAAACAAAATGTGCAGTGGAGATACCATGGAATAATATTGAGCCATAGAAAGGATTGAAGTACTGATACACGAAACAACATAGGGGAACGTTGAAACGTTATACTAACGGAAAAAAAGCCACGCAAAAAGTCATATATTGTAGAATTCCATTTACGTGAAATGTCCAGAATTGCCAAATCCATAGAGACGGAGAGCAGATTAGTGGTTGCTGGGGGCTCACGAGAAGGGGGAATGGAGGGTGACAGCTGATGGCTACAGGGTTTCTTTTCAGGGTGGTAAGAATGTTCTAAATAGGTGCGGGATTGGTTTCACAGCTTTGAATATACTAGAAACCATTCAGTCGCATCATTTAAAAGGGTGAATTTTATGGTATGGGAATTATATCTCAATAAAAAGATTTCAGTATCTCACTGTCTGGATTTCCTTACTTGTAACGTGAGGCACAGCTAACACTTATTGAATGCTTCCTATCAGCTGGCGCAAGTGTCGGCAAATGTTTCTGTGAAGGGCCAGAGCGTAAATATTTCAGGCTTTGCCGACTGTACAGTCTCTCCACTCTCTAACTTGTGCCCTTGTAGTTTGAGAGTAGCTGTAGACGGTATATAAATGCATGAGCGTGTGGCTGTGTTCTGATAAAACTTTATTTACAGACGCTGTGTGTCAATTTCGTGTGATTTTCGCACATCACTAAATATTATTATTTTAATTTTTCCCCACCACATAAGAATGTAAAAGTCATTCCTAGCTTGCAGGCTGTAGAAAGCACGTGGTCATAGGGATTTGGCCATTAGGCTGGTACTTGGCCGACCCCTGGGCTAAAAATGAGCTTTAAATGAGTTTCAGTAGCCTCATGAGGGAGGTATGATTCTTTTCCCTATTTCACAGATGAAGCAATTGAGAGTTTGAGCCTGCAGCAAGTCGCACAAGGCTGGGCCATGACCCCACTGGGTTCCAGAAGCCATCCTCCTTAACCGCTGGGCACCGTCCTCCTGCCTGTGCCCTCCGGAGCAGCCATGCAGCCTAAGCCTTTCTAGCTGTGCTGATCCCCTCCTGCTTCTCTGAGTGCCTTTGGTGCCTTCAGGTATCTTACATCCTCCAGTTACTCTGGCTTGGCCCCTTCCTTTCTTTTCTTCTAATGCTCTTTTCCATATTGCTAAGCCAGTACCCACATTGGGCCTTGGGAAAAATAAATCTGCCACCTTGCCTTCCTTTCAGACTTCCCTCGTGACTCACTTCTTCTGGGAAGGTGATGCCTCAGCTACCTTTCTTTTTTAAATTAATTTAATTTATTTATTTGGCTGTGCTGGGTCTTCGTTGCTATGCACGGGCTTTCTCCAGTTGTGGCGAGCGGGGGCTGCTCTTTGTTGTGGTGCGCGGGCTTCTCACTGCGGTGGCCTCTCTTGTTGCGGAGCATGGGCTCTAGGCGCGCGGGCTTCAGTAGTTGTGGCACGCGAGCTCAGCGGTTATGGCTCGTGGACTCTAGAGCGCAGGCTCAGTAGTTGTGGCGCACGGGCTCAGTTGCTCCATGGCATGTGGGATCCTCCCAGACCAGGGCTCGAACCCGTGTCCCCTGCATTGGCAGGCGGATTCTGAACCACTGCGCCACCAGGGAAGTCCCTCAGCCACCTTGTGACCCTAGATCCAACTGGAACCAAGTCCGCCTTGCTGACTGCAGCGCTCTCCCTTTCTCATCCGTCTCTTGGCCGGCTGGTTGGCTGTGTACCATTTAAAACCTCTGCAGTGACTATTTTTTAGAGCCTCTTTGTTTAATTTGGTGCCCAGAACTTGGTTAGGACCTTCAGGGAAGTTCAGACATCAGGGGTGCCTTCCATTTAGAGGTCTGTCTCTGGCTCAGACTCAGTGCTGTGCTGGCCTTTCCTGCTCTGCGTCTCACATCCGTGGACCATCTCTCCATGGCTCAGGCGGGCAAGAGGCAGAGGCCGTGGGGAGGTAAGTCACTTTTCTGTCTGCATGACCATCATGCTTCCTTCCTGATCACATGTGCTGCTCTTGGGGAAAATGGGATGGCATATGTGAGGGCCTCTCCTCCTTTTCCATTCTCTGTCACTCCCATAGATGCTCCATCATCACCATGGGTTTGCATGATGACACATCAAGGACGTGTTACATGGGACCATGGAACCTTTCCCACTGCGGGCAGATAGCTTTGTTGTGCCTCTGCTAGGATTCAGCTCATTTCTCAAACACCCATGCTTCACACACAAACTTCCTCTGGAAGCTATGTTTTCTGCACTCTTCTAAGACAGAGCAACATCCCCTCCCCCCCCCAAAAAATATTTAATTAATAAATAATAGGAGGGAGAAAGAAAAGAAATAATTTAGAAGAGCTTAAGGGATTAATGTAAGCTCTTTGTTTATGATTCACTGTGTAGTTGAGAAAAGAGTCCTTTTGACTTCAGTACTGTTTCCATTCCAAGTCGTTTGGACTCTGTTAAGTATGAAAAATGAGAGTGTCTCCAAAGAAGTCTCTGCCAGTCGCCAGCCAGGGTGATGGTGGCGGTGGAGACGCTGATCGTCTCAGCAGTTGGGTAAGGGACGATAAGGGTGGTGAATTACATTCTTTTGCAATTCCTCGGTTGCATCTGAATTATTCAGAGTCCAGAAACTTCCCTTCTTTGGCCTAAAATATTTTAAAAATAATACTTGGAAGGCTTATTTGGTTTTAAGGAACAGAGGGGAATGTGTTGGAATGATTTAGAGTTGTGTCATGGAATATATGGGAAAAATGGGGAACTGGGGACCTCAGGAAACAAGACATCTTTCTCTCCTTGTGTCACTCCTCTTGTGTCTCATTGTATCTCGGCTGTGCATTTTCTTGCTCTCCCTGCAGACTGCCTTGACAGATAGTCTGCAAATGGCCCATTATGACTGCCCCCAAGGGTCACCCTCAGTTCCCGAGACTTGGAGGACGAGGATTCTGTCTTATTTATGTCTGTGTACTTAGTGTTCTTGCTAGGAGTCTTGGTGTTGCAGGTAGCTAGGAGACAAGCCAAGGGGAGAGGGAGGCATGGTGGTTATTGGAAAGATCCTGGAATCCCCCTGGGATGCTGTCTCTGCGAAGGGAGCAGAACCCGGAAGTAGAATTATCAGGAACATCTTCTTTTTTTCTCATCTCTGTTTCTCGCTGTGCATCTGCTTTGCTCTGTTCTCTCTGTAGACTCACTCATTGCTTCTCAGGCCACAACCTGCTGGCCCCAATTTCTCAGTGAGCCTGTTATGTTCTTATCTAATGATACTGCACTTTACCTGGAGGTTAGGTTCTGAAGTCAGCACATCAGGTGAAAATTGCTTATGGTTAAAATTTCCTTTGGAAGTCCTGGAAATCACTGGTAAGTGAGGAGAGATGTTCGGAGTCTGTGGGGCATGTGGGAACAGAGACCTGCTAAGGGAACATCAGCTTTTCAGCTTCTGTTGCTTCAAGGCATTTGCTCATAATTTGCACTATTAATAAACATGCTTTCTCTTCCCCCTGTTCCTCCTCCAAGCACCGGTAGTTGCCTTTGTATGAGTTAAGCTTGAACACAATGTGATTTCACTGTATCTTCGTCCAGATTCACGGGGGAAGAATTTAATGCATCTGACTGGCCCAGCTTGGGCCATGTGTGTGTCCCTAACCCGTCAGCTCTGGCTCACAAGCGACGGCTCCATTCAGGAAATATTCATACTTTTTTCACTTAGGTTTGCCAAAAAAAAAAGATTAAAAAAAAAGACATAGACTGCGTAATGGGAATGAGACAGATAAAACCACAATGTAGAAAAGTGACAGTTGGAGTCTGATCCCTGGCTCTGATGGGACTTTGAATACAGTATATTCCAGGGTGTATATCAGAATCCCTTATATACCATTGTTCAAATGGAGCTCCCCTGACCCCATCCCATACCTGCTGTATCTGCTTCTCTAGACATTGCACCTAGAATCTGCATTTTAAGTTAAGCTCGCCAGATGGTGAATCTTGTCCACAGCAAATTTTGAGAATTGCTGCCTTTAAGAGAAAGCTGTTGGGCTGTTTCAACTACCTTTAGAGTAAAGCATTGTAATCCTAGAGATAAATAATCATGTTCTTCTCATTTTAGAACACTTGGCCCTCACATGGCACTGAGGGTTAGGGCTGTTCTTCTATTCATTATGGGTTACAACTACTGTTTTGAACAAGGTGAGTTTTAAATAAGAAAATTGGGGGTTCTGTGATTTCTAATATTTCTTGAATCTTTGGAGGATCCCTTCATATTAACTGAAGACTTCCATTATTCATTAAAAAAAAGAATAAGACTGATATTAAAATTTATCTGGAAGGTGTTTTACATATCTTCCCAGCCCATGCTATTGTCTCCTAGAAAACATCACACACACAAAAAAATCATTCTGCAGAATGAAAGAGTTGGAAAGGGGGATGGATTTGAAAGTGTTCATAGAATGTACATACCTTTGGAACAAATCTTGCCCAGTTAACATTTGTGAAATATCGACACAATGTTGTATCTTTATTTCATATCATGAAAACTGAAAATATGTTTGTAGCAGTTGAGTTCTCACTGGCTGCTGTCAAAGTGTTGCTGAAAACTGGTATGGTAACCTTAACTTCTAGTAGATTCTAAACTCTTCTGGTTGTTACACAAGCAAAATGTGTTGCCAGGGTCCTGTGCTTTGATTGGAATTGTTTAGATATGACTCATTTTTGTTTCCTTCAAGGATGAAGAATGTACATCTCAGAACATCCCTCTCCCCTGAAAATTTATGCTTAGAAACACATAGTGAAATTATTGCTAGATACGTGGTTGGGATGGCTGGTGTGAACTTAGTTGTTGCTTAAGGCACTTTCTGTTCTCTCTCTGGGTGGAAGAGAAGGGCGGGGCAGGTGGGGAGCTGGGAGAAGTAGCTTCCCTTTATTTTTCCTGCCAAATTCAGTTTAAAAAAAAAAAAAAGAAAGTGCCTCACCTTTTTCTTTTTTTTTTTTTCATCCTCCCAGCACAGTGAGGTATGAATTGGGAGGAGATTCTGGCACCTTTGAGAGTTTTAATAAGCAAGTTATTTTTGTAGATGTACCTTTTATTCTTTTTTTTTTCTTCTTCTCTTTTTTTGGCGGTGACACGCAGCATGCAGGATCTTAGTTCCCGGACCAGGGATCGAACCTGTGCCCCCTGCAGTGGAAGTGCGGAATCCTAACCGCTGGACTGCTGGGGAATTCCTGTAGATGTACTTGTAGATTTCCTCCCTTCAAAACTCAGACTGACACCAAATCAATTCCTTTAAAAAAATCACTCAGCCAGGACCTGTCTTGCCAACACTATTGGGTAAAAAAAAAAAAAAAAGGCCGCTACGCAGCCAGTGAGCGGATTTGGTTGTGGGACCATCCACTTGTTGGTGTTTGCCTGGCGGCATTAATAGTTTCTTTACTGTGCCAGGAGGGAGTTGGGAAGGAGACTTTGCAGGAGAGGAAACAAAGACGGCTGCCTGTAAATTCTTTGGAATCCTGTAGCACCTGAGACTTCATAAAAGTAAAGAAATAAAAGGGAAGGTAGAATTGATCACGTGGAAGTCATGTAAATGACTGTCTCTTTCTGTAAAGTGTTCTGAAATCCCAGAGTACACCAAGTGCAGAGTTGGGCTGTAAATTTCACGTGGCCTGCATTTACCTGCACAATCAGGTAGGGTCATAGAAAATACTGGGTCGTCTGTCCTCCTCCACACACGTCCATTCCCAGTCAAGCCCTTTCCAGGTGGGGTCCAACTTGTTGGCTCATCCCAGATACCTGTGGCTTGGAATTGTCACCTTTACCTCTTCAGAACTGTAAATCATTTTCCTCCTAAATGATCGTGTTGGAGATAACCCTGCAGTTAGACAGGGAAGCAAAAGATTATGGAATGTCCTGAGAAAATTGTGTATAATTTATTCCCCTTTCTTTCCTAACAAGGCAGTGTCCCCTCCCTCCCTCCCCCGGCCTTCCTTCCTTCCTTCTTGTTTTGCTTCTTTGCTTCTTTCCTTCTTTCTTTCTCTTTCTTTCCCTCCCTCCCTCCCTTCCTTCTTTCCTTTTCTTTTTCCTTCCTTTCTTCCTCTGTCTCTCCCTCCCTCCCTCTCTCTCCTCTTTCCTTCTTTTTCTTTTTTCTTTTCTTTTTCCTTCCTTTCTTCCTCTCTCCCTCCCTTCCTTCCTTCCTTCTTCTTCTCTTCTTTTTTCTTTTTCCTTCCTTTCTTCCTCTCTCTCTCCCTCCTTTTTCTTTTTTCTTTTCTTTTTCCTTCCTTTCTTCCTCTCTCCCTCCCTCCCTTCTTTTTTTTTTTTTTCTTTTTCTTGGATCTCTTTTTTTTTTTTAATTTATTTATTTATATTTGGCTGTGTTGGGTCTTTGTTTCTGTGCAAGGGCTTTCTCTAGTTGCGGCAAGCGGGGGCCACTCTTCATCGCGGTGCGCGGGCCTCTCACTATCGCGGCCTCTCTTGTTGCAGAGCACAGGCTCCAGACGCGCAGGCTCAGTAGTTGTGGCTCACGGGCCTAGTTGCTCCGCGGCATGTGGGATCTTCCCAGACCAGGGCTCGAACCCGTGTCCCCTGCATCGGCAGGCAGATTCTCAACCACTGCGCCACCAGGGAAGCCCCTCCCTTCCTTCTTTTTCTTTTTTTCTTTTTCCTTCCTTTCTTCCTGTCTCTCCCTCCCTCCCTTCCTTCCTTTTCTTTTTCCTTCCTTTCTTCCTCCCTCCCTCCCTTCCTTCCTTTTCTTTTTTCTTTTCTTTTTCCTTCCTTTCTTCCTCCCTCCCTCCCTTCCTTTCCCTCTTTCCTATTCTCTTTCTCTTTCCCCACTTTCTCTTTTTGATTTTCTTTTCTTTTCCCCCTGTCTTTTTGGCCAGGTCATTCCTCAAGCAGAGCGCCCCTGTTCACACCAGGGCAGGCTGGAAATGTATTGCTCTGAGCACTTTTCCTGTTGAGGGTTCCACTTTCTTCCCCTCGGAGCATGAGCGGTTCGCAGCTGGAGCTGGAACCAGGGAGGTTAGCCTAGTGGCTCCTTGCTGAGAGCGGCTGCCCGGGCCGGTGGTAAGCAGCAGGCCCTGCCCAGGTGACCTTGGGAAGTGATCACTTTGTAAATCCCACCTCCGCAGAGTTCAAGAATTGAATCCTCAGCCTCGATTTGAACTGCTGTGTGTCTCCTGCTTTGCCTGAGCATTGCATTGAGCTCTGGGCCCCGGAAGAAATGCTGTTTATTTATGTGTGTCTCTCCCCAGAGGTGGAGATAGTGGAACCAAAGAACAAAGGTTTTATTCACACCTGAACTCAAGAGTTAAACATAAGGAAATGAAGGACAAGTTTCAGCCGTGCTGTGTAAATTGCACGGTAGGAAAGTCTTGATTAAAAAGTTACCATCTGTTTTCATGTGTTCGCTGCAGGCCGGTTTGCAGACAGAATGGCAAAAGTAGGCTAAGTTATTAGCTCAGCCCTTTTTCCTTCTACCTTCCTGGATGGTGGGCCTTTCTTGAGTGTTTGATCCAGCCTTACATACAGCCTGGAACCACATGGCCCTGGGTTCAAATCCCAATCCTGTTAATGTACAGCAACTTTTAGCTGAATTACTTCATCTTAGTTTTTCTGTTGTAAAACTGGAATAATTGACACACCTGCTATGTTTGGTTGTCATGATAGTTCAATGAGGTAATGCTTATTATAAAGGGCTTCTCACAGTGTGTGCAACGTAATAAGTACTGATTTCGTGAGAAATTACCTCGTAAATAATGACCTCTGGTCTGTCAGCTCCCCTTCAGATAGGGAGTTTGATGAAGGTTTCCAGAGGGCAGAAGAGACTTGGGTAAGATAATATCCACACGCGTTCTTTCTTTCAATCTCGGATGTACTTTAAATCTAAATGTGAAGAGAGCATTGTTTTGGCTCCTATGCACATGAAGTATTGACTCGTACTAACAGGCTCTGGTAAATTAAGGATGAAAACTGTAATTTGATCATTAAAAGCTAAAAGTCACTTCAGCCTACAGCTCCAGTCGTTAGGCTGAGAGGGAGGAGGGCTCATTTTCCAACCTGTAGAGTCCGATGTTGGGAGGTTTGGTTTTTGGTTTCCTTCGTAGCAGTCACAGAAAAGCCTCCTGTATTAAAATGTAAGTTGTGTCTTATAATTACACGTGGGGCAAAGTTTCGCCTTATATGGCATTCTCTGTCAAAACCAGGAATGTCTCTTAGCTCAGCACTACTTAGTTACACATTTCACAATCACCATTTGTTGGAGATACTTAAGACTGGAAGACTGTCTTAGAAAGCAGCTTGTAGAGAGCACTGCCTCGTCTGTCTGTCTTGTACACCTAAGCCCTCCACCTTCAGGCCAAAATTTTTTTAAATTCTGTGAAATTATCCATTCCTATTTCGTTGGGGTAAGCTATCGTAAGTACCACACACGTTTCTGTGTGTCTGCTCACCCTATTCCTCTTCCTTTTTCTTATTCAGGTAGTCAACCCCCATATAATTTTGTTTGTCCAATTTAAGTGTTTCTTCAAATTGTATCCTCTCCATAAATCAGGGTAAATGAGTCTGAGTCACTAACTTCAAATTAATCTGTGACCTCTGCGTTCCCTGACAATATTGGAATGGAATGCCAGCGGTCCACATACTTCTATATTGTGAATAATTTTTGAGGACATTAGAAGGTCAAACATTATTTATTATTTCTCTGGGTTTGCTTGATGGCAATCACAGCTGTGTAGAAGTCAATCAAGTCTCTTGATAATTCTGTTTAGGCGGTATATAATTAGGCATTTAAAATTAGTTAAGTGTCTGTTTTGCTATGTGTTTCATGTTCTCTTCGGGAAAGTGTGTTTACCAGACGACTTTGGGGACATCTTTTACTTCAGCTTTTGCTTTTCCCCTGAGCTGAGAGTTTGAAAGTTAGGGAATTCTTTCTACTTGTATTACCTGTTTGTCAGCAATTTACCAGAGTTGTTTTTATTTGACACTGAACAAGTGCCGGGGGGGTGTAAGCACAAACATGTTTTTATAAAGAGAACAAAAAAAGAAACCACAGCAGTGCCTGCATTGTTGGGGATCTGCATTTTTAGGTGTGCGAGAATTTGTTTTAAAAAAATCTGTGCACAAAGTCCTTTTGCTTTTTTTCTTTTTTTCTGGCATCTCAGAGTCCTGAAAACACCGCGGTCTTTCTCTTTGAAAGATCCATACTTTGTATCATTTTGGCAGAAGTGCCATCGGCAAATTAAGAAAAGCTGGGACAGTGAGCCAGTGAGTATGGCAAGCTATAATTTAAAAGGAAACGAGTTTATCTGAAATCAAAGTGTAGGCAGTACAGGCTGAACTGTTTAAAAGTCAGGGTAATTTTTGAGTCTTAAACAGCAGGCTTCCCTTGGCATTCCATGACGGATCTTTTGTCAAAGGATGGACCTCACGTAACACAAGCATATTTTTCTTTCTGTTTGTGTTTTCCCCCTGTTGCATGGATGGCCCTCTCATGAAAACAGAAATTATATTTAATTGTACTGTGGTAAGGCCCTTTCCTCGGTAGCCTCAAAGGAAAGGAGCAGAGTGGCCTGGATTCAGGTTACTCTCCACTACTTTCCTGTTATTCATGGATGGGGTTGGACTTGAAGCCAGGTCTGTATAGAGCTTGAGCTCTTGTGCTTTGTTTATGGCTTTGAGCATAATCTGTGCTTCTGGGTGAGCTCATCTTGTTGAATCTCCAGCTTGGATATGGACGTTCAAGGTCTTCATTGGTTAAGGACGTGACGAAGGTCACTCAGCTTAGGAGCAGATCATCAGAGCAGGATTCTTTCCAATCTGCTGGGTGAGACCGAGCTTCTGGAAGGCAGGGACTGTGTCTTTATTTCTAGCCAGCAGGTCTTCCTAGTGATCCTGGAGAGAATCATTAGCCATTGTTAATATAATAAATCTTTACTTGTGGAAAGGTGTCCAGGGACTTCCCTGGTGGCGCAGTGGTTAAGAATCCGCCTGCCGGTGCAGGGGACATGGGTTCGATCCCTGGTCCGGGAAGATCCCACATGCCGCGGAGCAACTGGGCCCATGAGCCACAACTACTGAGCTTGCGCTCTAGAGCCTGCGAGCCACAACTGCTGAGCCCGCGTGCCACAACTACTGAAGCCCGTGTGCCCTAGAGCCCATGCTCCGCAGCAGGAGAAGCCACCACAATGAGAAGCCAGTGCACCGCAGCAAAGAGTAGCCCCCCTGCTCGCCGCAACTAGAGAAAGCCTGCGTGCAACAACGAAGACCCAACGCAGGCATACATACGTACATACAATACACACATAAATTTTTAAAAAGTTGTCCAGCAGTCATAAATTGCCTGTTGCTCTTCCGTTGGGCTTCCCTGGTGTGAAACTGGGATTTTTTACTGCATGAGTGTGCCCTAAGAGCTGAAAACATGCCTTTGCTCTTGTCAGGCCCCGGCCCCTGTCTGCGTCACCTAGAAAAAGAGGTGCCTTTAAAAAAATGGAACCTATATTTCTTCTGCTCATCTGATCTTGCAGACCTACCTTCCCCCAGAGGGGAACTCTTCTGATTCACACAAATGCATGGGTGGGGTGACTGAGGCATAGGGGTGAGGCTGTATGTTACCACGGTGCCACATTCAGGGTTTTTAAATAAATATTGATTAAAATATAAGACCCTAAAAATGACTCATTTGTTTCCTAGAGCCCCATTTCTGCTTTGGATGGAATTCTCTTACTGTATTAATTTTTCCCCAAGTTTATTCCTTATGGGCCTCTATATGACATGTAATTTGTATTTAGACTGTTGATAACTGTACATTTCAGCAGGGGTCATTTGTATCTCTTGACCTAGGTTTCAAGATTTCCCTGGCAGAGAACGTCCACCTTGTCATCTGAGGGACAGATTTGGGCCTAAACTCTGGATTCTTACTTCGTGTGCATATTTATGGGATCTATATGACCCAGAAGGAAAGGGTTGGCCCTGTACTTCTTAGCTTGACATGTGTCAGTGTCACCCTACATTTGGTCCTTATGTTGACTGACATCAAATACCACCAGTACTCTCACTGGTTAAAGTGATATCAGTAGTTTCTTTTAGTACCTGATTTTTTTTTTTATTGAGGTATAGTTCATTTACAATGTTGTTAGTTTTGAGTGTACAGCAGAGTGATTCACTTACACATATGTATATATATTCTTTTTCAGATTCTTTCCCGTTATAGGTTATTACAGGATATTGAATATAGTTCCCTGTGCTATACAGTAGGTCCTTGTTGTTTTTATCTGTTTTATATAGAGTAGTATGTATCTCTTAATCCCAAACTCCTAATTTATCTCTCCCCCTCCCATCCCCTTTGGTAACCATAAGTTTGTTTTCTACTTCTGTGTTTCTGTTTTATAAGTTCATTTCTATCATTTTTTTAGATTCCACATATAATTGATGTCATATGATATTTGTCTTTCTCTGACTTACTTCACTTAATATGAGAATCTCTAGGTCCATCCATGTTGCTGCAGATGGCGTTATTTCATTCTTTTTTATGGCTGAATAATATTTCACTGTGTATATATATGCCCCATCTTCTCTTTTAAAAAGTAAATCATTTTACATTAAAAAGAAACAATTACATTTATTCTTGTAATGAGAAAATCATCACTTGCCATAAGTAGAAGGTGATGATAGAAAGAAATGTAAGGGCCTCAGCAGAATCATGGGGGGAGACTAAAAGGAAGGAGGATGGCGGTGGCATCCTCATGTCCCCAGCATTTTGTGACCTTGTCCATGAGGTGAGACTTTGTTCCTGTTATGTGCCAGGGCTCTCAAACGTGATTGTATGTGAGAATCACTTGGGAGTTTTAAAATAATATGATTTCCTAGGACCACAGATCCAGTTGATTTAGAACAAGGACCTAAAATCTTTATATAATTTTTAAAGTTCCCTCCATCATTGGTGGGTTTGTTTTTTTTTTCTGACTTTAGCGAAAATTAAGATTTTTCTTAAAATATGTTATCCATGTTTCATAGCGGCTGATATTCTCTGTTCCTGTCTCTAGCCATGGCAGAATAAGGTGTTTCATTCAACATTGATATTTCCTTTTATTCCTAAAGCTATTTTTTTTTCCGCCCCAGTTTTGGTGAAATTATGTATCACTTGTGATAATTCATTTCAAAAATTCCTGAGCTGTGTGGCGCACTTTCATGAAAATTCATTTAGATAAAATTAGATATTATTGTTTAATGAGGTGGCATTTCAATTTAGACCTTGCATCAGGCATATACCAAGAGTTTTTTATGGAAGAATTAGGTTCATTTGAGTAATAAAGGCTGAATCATGGGGGCTTTAATTCTTAATCGCTGTGAGGATTGTTATCCGTGGGATGTGAGCTGTCTTAGTGGTATTCAATCAAGTGTCCACTTAGCCATGACTGGAAGTAATTGCTCCCAAGTGGGCCGCATGGTGACCTGTTAATACTCACTCTGACCTTGTGACCTTGTCTGCCCCATTGTTTAGGATTTTATAGCAGGCGAGTCTGCATTTCTCTGGGGTCAAGTAGATATCTTGAGGTCAAACATTTTCTGATTACCGCCTCATCCACACTGTAAGTCAGCCAGAAGCTGTTGGCATTGCTAATAGTCATTGCTTTGTAGTGGGACATGAACAGTTTGAAAATTATCTTCCCAGCCTGCATGTAAACAGTTTAATATTTTACGGAAAGAAGTTCATCTTGTAAATTAGGTATGAATAATACATTTGTAATTACTCTTTGTGTCTTTAAACACTTGTGTCTTAATTGGCTTGCTTTTTTTTTTTTTTTTTTTTTAAATGTATTTGCATTTGCCAGCAAGTTAAAATTAACTCCTGTTAGACACACAGTGAAGTTAGGACAGAGCACAACAGGCCTCTCTGGTCCTGCCAAGGTGTAAAACTTGATGGAGTCTTTCATGCACCTGGACGATCACTCATTCTCTCTTTAAAACATTTGTTTCTGGCTGGACAGTGAGTTGAAATTGTTTCCTGTTTTGGGTTTTTTTTTTTTCTGTTTGTCGTGTTTCTGTCCACAGTGTTATTTTGTGTTGCTGTTTGTTGATCGGCAACATAATTAATTTTTTCCCCAAAAGTTACATGGACACATTTTTCCATATCTATGATGAGTTAAGGAGTCGAAGCTAGCTACACGTCTCTCAGCCTTGTGGGTTTTCCTTGCTGCTGTGCCCGCCCTCCGAGTTGGCAGAATTATTAAATAGGGGTGAGGGAAGGAATTAAGCTTGAAAGGTGATCTAGTCCAGCTTGACTCACAATTCAGTCATATCTGAGTCATTTCAGGTCCTGCTATCACTGAACCCATACCTTTAGCCCTTTATCTTGATCTTGAATCATTCACTCCATAGAATTTCTACGAATGTTTACGTGGAAAAGTACAACTAGAAAAGACAAAAACAAAACAAAGGAAAACATATAATTAGAAAAGTTGGCAAGTCATCAATTTAGAATGTCACCTAAGGTGACTTTTTTTTTTAATATCTGTATTGGAGTATAATTGCTTTACAATGTTGTGTTAGTTTCTGCTGTACAACGAAGTGAGTCAGCTATATGTATACATATATCCCCATATCCCCTCCCTCTTGAGCCTCCCTCCCACCCTCCCTATCCCACCCCTCTGGGTGGTCACAAAGCACCGAGCTGATCTCCCTGTGCTATGCGGCTGCTTCCCACTAGTCATCCATTTTACATTTGGTAGTGTATATACGTCAATGCTACTCTCTCACTTCGTCCCAGCTTCCCCTTCCCCTCCTGTGTCCTCAAGTCCGTTCTCTATGTCTGCGTCTTTATTCCTGCCCTGCCACTAGGTTCATCAGTACCGTTTTTTTTTTTTTTTTTAGATTCCATATATGTGCATTAGCATACAGTATTTGTTTTTCTCTTTCTGACTTACTTCACTCTGTATGACAGACTCTAGGTCCATCCACCTCATTAGAAATAACTCAGTTTTGTTCCTTTTTATGGCTGAGTAATATTGCATTGTATATATGTGCCACATCTTCTTTATCCAGTCATCTGTTGATGGACATTTAGGTTGCTTCCATGTCCTGGCTATTGTAAATAGTGCTGCAGTGAACATTGTGGTGCATGTTTCTTTTTGAATTATGGTTTTCTCAGGGTATATGCCCAGTAGTGGCATTGCTGGGTCATATGGTAGGTCTATTTTTAGTTTTTTGAGGAACCTGTATACTGTTCTCCATAGTGGCTGTATCAATTTACATTCCCACCAACGGTGCAAGAGGGTTCCCTTTTCTCCACACCCTCTCCAGCATTTATTGCTTCTAGATTTTTTGATGATGGCCATTCTGACCGGTGTGAGGTGATACCTCATTGTGGTTTTGATTTGCATTTCTCTAATGATTAGTGATGTTGAGCACCTTTTCATGTGTTTGTTGGTAATCTGTATGTCTACTTTGGATTAAACGCCCCAACCAAAAGACAGAGACTGGCTGAATGGATACAAAAACAAGACCCGTATATATGCTGTCTACAAGAGACCCACTTCAGACCTAGGGACACATGCAGACTGAAAGTGAGGGGATGGAAAAAGATAATCCATGCAAATGGAAATCAGAAGAAAGCTGGAGTAGCAATATTCATATCAGACAAAATAGACTTTAAAATAAAGACAATTACAAGAGACAAGGAAGAACACTACATAATGATCAAGGGATCAATCCAAGAAGAAGATATTACAATTGTAAATATCTATGCACCCAACATAGGAGCACCTCAGTACATAAGGCAAATGCTAACAACCATAAAAGGGGAAATTGACAGTAACACAATCATAGTAGGCAACTTTAACACCCCACTATCACCAATGGACAGATCATCCAGACAGAAAATTAATAAGGAAACACAAGCTTTAAATGACACATTAGACCAGATGGACTTAATTGATATTTATAGGATGTTCCATCCAAAAACAACAGCATACACTTCTCAAGTGCACATGGAACATTCTCCAGGATAGATCACATCTTGGGTCACAAATCAAATTCCGGTAAATTTAAGAAAGTTTAAATTGTATCAAGCATCTTTTCTGACCACAACTCTGTGAGACTAGATATCAATTACAAGAGGAAAACTGTAAAAAAAATACAAAGATATGGAGCCGAAACAATATGCTACTAAACAACCAAGAGATCACTGAAGAAATCAAAGAGGAAATCAAAAAATACCCAGAAACAAATGACAGTGAAAATACGATGACCCAAAACCTATGAGATGCAGCAAAAGCAGTTCTAAGAGGGAGGTTTATAGCACTACAATCCTACCTCAAAAAACAAGAAAAATCTTAAACAACCTAACCTTACACCTAAAGCAATTAGAGAAAGAAGAACAAAAAACCCCAAAGTTAGAAGAAGGAAAGAAATCATAAAGATCAGATCAGAAATAAATGAAAAAGAAATGAAGGAAACAATAGCAAAGATCAAGAAAACTAAAAGCTGGTTCTTTGAGAAGATAAACAAAGTTGATAAACCATTAACCAGACTCATCAGGAAAAAAAGGGAGAAGACTCAAGTCAACAGAGTTAGAAATGAAAAAGAAGTAACAACTGACAATGCAGAAATACAAAGGATCATGAAAGATTACTACAAGCAACTGTATGCCAATTAACTGGACAACCTGGAATAAATGGACAAATTCTTAGAAAAGTACAACCTTCCAAGACTAAACCAGGAAGAAATAGAAAACATGATCAGACCAATTACAAACACTGAAATTGAAGCTGTGGTAAAAATCTTCCAACAAACAAAAGCCCAGGGCCAGATGGCTTTACAGGCGAATTCTCTCAAACATTTAGAGAAGAGCTAACACCTATCCTTCTCAACCTCTTGCAAAATATAGCAGAGGAAGGAACACTCTCAAACTCATTCTACGAGGCCACCATCACCCTGAGAGCAAAACCAGACAAAGATACTACAAAAAAAGAAAATTACAGACCAGTGTCACTGATGAATATAGATGCAAAAATCCTCAACAAAATACTAGCAAACAGAATCCACCAGCACGTTAAAAGGATCATACACCATGATCAAGTGGGGTTTATCCGAGGAATGCAAGGATTCTTCAGTATACGCAAATCAATCAATGTGATAAACCATATTAACAAACTGAAGGAGAAAAACCCTATGATCATCTCAGTAGATGCATAAGGTCACTCTGGATGTCACTCCAAAATAAAATACTCATCTTAAGAAGAACGATTATGTGACTCTTCCTACTGTTTTGAATGTATTATTGAAAATAATTTATTGGCATTGTGGCTGCTGCTTATTAATCTCAAGTTAAAATATTTACCTATAGCTTGGCTTAAGAGAGAGGTCTTTAATTGCTAAAATTTTAGAACTATTGTTTCTCTTAAAGTTAGGTAAATTGCTTCTCTCTGCGTTGCAGTTATCTGGGCTTTTATGTTTAAACTTTCTTTTTGAGCCAGTTTGTGAATTAAAGCCATTATCATTAAACACCAGACAGATAGGATGGCTCCTTTGTCAAAAAATTTGTACCTTCCTTGGCTTAATATGAAAAAATTGATTTTGCTAGTGTGGAAAAGGTTAGTAAACTCTTAAAGGTATGTGTGCGCAGGCCTGTGTGAATGTACCAAGAGGCAGTTCCCAAACTATGTGCTGAGGTACCCTGGGCTGCAGGCTCTTAAGGGCTGCTGAAGGGGAATACAGTAGAACGCAGCATCTGTCGGACATGGTGCAAGCTCCTAGGTTATTCCCAGTCTCGTTGTTAGATTTTGTTATATTCCCATTGATAGTGTGTATTTTAGCATAGCTGAGTTTTTGGCAGTTGCTGTGATAAAAGGCAATGTACCATTTGGAAAACCAACATGGAACAGAAAACAAGGGTAGCCGTGTCCAATCTCATTTCAAGGTGTGAGAAACTGTGCACTCTGCAACAGGCACATACGCCCTATTAGTAAGTATTGTGTTGTTTAAGAATGAAATAAAAATACTTTTCCCTTCAATTTATTTTTTCCCCAAAGAGGTACTAAGTTGTTAGGTCTAATAATAGTTGCTTGGACCTAACTACTTAATAAATGGAATTGTTAGGCATTTCTTTGGCCTGGGCTGGGGAGGTGGGGAGAGGAGGAATGCCATGAAAAAATTTCTAAAACACTGAGAGTGCCATAAAGTCAGAACATTTGAGAACTTCTGCCATTGACACAAGAAGTATATCTGTATTAAAAAGAAAAAGTAGTCATGGTAGGCAATTTGGAAAAGGTAAATTAGCTAAATGGAGAAAATAAAAACCGGCCTTGACACTGCTACCCAGAGATATACATTCTTAAAATTTTGGTGAAAAAAAATTTTTTTTTGGCCTACGAGTATCAGAACCCAGAACCGGCTATTTTTAGAAAAAAGAACATTTATTTTAAGAATAAAAAGATATTCCATGGAATCCAAATGAGTACCAAGATCTAGATTGCTTGTCCACTGTAATTCCTCTAGTCTTATTTTTTTTCTTCCTGCAAATATTATTTTCTTTTTTTTTTACACATGCACTTTTTTTTTAAAATTTTATTTATTTATTTATTTATTTATTTATTTATTTTTGGCTGTGTTGGGTCTTCGTTTCTGTGCGAGGGCTTTCTCTAGTTGCGGCAAGTGGGGGCCACTCGTCATCGCGGTGCGCGGGCCTCTCACTATCGCAGCCTCTCTTGTCGCGGAGCACAGGCTCCAGACGTGCAGGCTCAGTAGTTGTGGCTCACGGGCCCAGCTGTTCCGCGGCATGTGGGATCTTCCCAGACCAGGACTCGAACCCGTGTCCCCTGCATTGGCAGGCAGATTCTCAACCACTGCGCCACCAGGGAAGCCCTTATTTTATATTCTTAAATGAAACTTGTTTTCGGCAGGAAATGGAATCCAGTTTGGAACCGTCTCCTGAGTTCCTCTCTCACACCTACTCAGCTCACAGCGCCCAGACCTCAGCTTTTCTTGGTCTCTCCTCCCTGTTCCCCACACCACTGCAGCCGGGTGTTGTCTTAGTAGAAATACCCACGGTGGATGCTCTCTGTCTCCTTCACTGTCAGCTCTGGTCTTCATCAGTCAAGGCAGAGGATGAAGGATGCTGGTCATTCTCCTCGTTACATCCCTTCTTTGCCTGGTGGGGAACAGGAAGGGGCGTGGTCGGCAGTGGAATCATCCCATAGGGGTTGGCACAAGTGTAGCTGTTGGTGTGGCATGGAGGCCCTCCTGAAGTCATTGCTTAAAGGATCACCTCTTCCCTCTTCCCCCCCTGCATTCCCACTTTCCCATCCTTCTTCAGCTCAAACAACAGAAATGTACTGTCTCACAGTCCTGGAGGCCAACACACTGGCTTGGTGTTGGCTGGGTTGGTGCCTTCTAAGGGCTGTGAAGGAGATTCTGTTTGATGCCGCCTCATGTGGCTTCTGGTGGTTTGCTGGCAATTGTTGGCATTCCTTGGCTTGTAGAAGCATCACCGTGTTGTCCTCCTTCATCTTCACATGGTGTCCCCTCTGAGGATGCCAGTGCTATTGGACTAGGGGCCCCCTCCATTCCAGTATGACCTCATCTTGGCTAATTACATCTGCAGTGAGCCCTGTTGCCACGTAAGGTCACATTCTGACCCACCTTCTCTTTCTGCTTAGCCCATTTAGTTGAATTTGGGAAAATTAAACGTGCAAACGCTGTGACTGCTCAGAATACTATGGAGAAGAATGCAAAACCCATGGGGATTTGAAAGGAAAACTATGCCAGCATCTCTCTTGATTTTACTGAAGGCCCCATCCTGCATGCGACCACCACATCCTCCCTTTGTGCAAATGTCAGACACATGTGTATAGTAGATGGGCCTGAGTCACGGGGGTTGTATTTCTTTCTTTCCATGTGACATCATTGCACAGTATTTTGATGAATTTATACCAGGACATGGGAGGATTGACAGGGGGGTGGCATTGGCCCAGAAAGATCCTGGGTCATGGTAGGAGTCTTCAGGCTCGCTAGTGTCACCTGCTATCTTTGAGACACTTTATACAAATTGTATTTCACCTTGACAACCGATCTGGGCCATGGCCAGTGCCTTCTCCGTCTTGGGGACAAGGGTGCTGAGGCTCAGGACAGTCAATTCCGTTGCTCAGGGTCACGTAGCCAATTCAGGATTGAAACTCAAGCCTTTCAGAATCCAGAACCTGTTTTCTTTCTGTCCCTCTGTCTCTAACTTATTAAGTACCCCAATTTCCTAGCCTCTCTTGGAAAGCACCATCACAGGAAAAGCAGTCTGGTGGTATTTCCTGTCTTTCGGGTCTGTTCGTCTCTCTTTAAACAGAGTAGAGTTTACCCTGAGAAATACGAATATTACGAAAAAAGAAGTTTCTCTGGATTGGATGTGCCAGCATGGACAGATGAGCCTGGGCACCTTTGCCCCCGTCGTTGGACAGCTGCCCGCCGGGAGCTCAGCGTTTCTGGTGCCAGTGTCTCTCTCGGAATTCTTGCCAGGCCCAAGGGTTGGCTTTTGCAATTGCTGGTGCGTGGTGTTTGGGATGTTTGTGGGTGGTTGTTTTTTATCTGGGTTTTGTTATCTGCCCTTTGTAGTAGTAGCTCTGGCATCATCTCTTGCTGCTCAGGTGTTCTGTGGCTTTCAAGCAAAGAGACTTGAAACTGTACCACGTCAGAGGGCTTTATGAGAAGTTTGGAGTCTTGGAGCCAAGGCCGAGCTTTTAGGGGCCATGGGTGACATGTTAAAATAGCCTCTGGGCCTTAGTGTGTGCGGTTCCCTCTGCCTAGAAGGGGGGCTGCAAACTCGGCAGTCGACAGGGGCCAGCAGACAGGTGAAAGGGCTCCACTGGGGTGTTCAGCCTCTCACCCCTTTGTTCTCTAAGAAAAATATTAGTTGGATTAGAGTGGCCAGATCTCTTTTCCTCGTACCTTCCAAAGAAACTAGGTAACTTCAATAAACAGTGTTTACTCTTGATTATTAAAAATTGGAATCTGAATAAAAGTAGAGCTGATCTAGTCTGCCCAAAGCAAACACATCTTTGGACCAACTTGGGCTCTCAGGTCATTGATTCACACTTTCGGGCTCCCTGGCTCCCAACCACCTTCTTCTTTTCGCTTCAGATGACAGTTTCAGGGAAGTAACCTTCCCTGATATTCTCTGTCTGTGCCCTTCAGTTTAAATTAGGAGCCTTACCGTGCTGTTGCCTACCCCTACCCACCCTGACCTGGCATTTATTTCCCTGTATTTTAATTGTACCTGTGCTTCTCTGTCATTCCCCCGGACTGTGGCTCCTTCCTCACGATATCCACTGTGTTGGCCCAGAGTGGATGCACGCGTGGACGCTGAATGATCACCGAGCCGTCATTGGTGCAAGTCGGGGGGTGGGGGCAGGGTGGGACATGGTCCTCATTTCTCCCCTGGTGTGTTTCTCTCTCTGTTCTCATTTGCATGCGTTCTGCTTGGCGTGGGTGGCAGAGTCAGGTCACCTCTTTGCTCCCAGATGGCAGCTGTCATTGTTGATTATGCCTCGCGACTTCACCTGAGTTGCTTTAGAGAAAAAAATAGTAAATGTCATAGAAATTTCAATTGACTTGTCAGTGCCAACCTGTTTTGGTTCCTACAGGCTAAGTAGAGACCCAAGACCGACACGTTTCTGATACGTACTGTTCTCAGCATTTTGGAGCTGCCGGGCTTACTCATCCCTGTGCTAGAACATTTTAGATTTGAAGCCGTTTTGTCAAGGGCAGTCTCCTGCTGACATTTTTAGGCCACATGGAATAGTATTTCGTGGCCGTTCTGGGGAATGTCGGGGGAAGGCCCCCTTATATCCTTGTAAAGATGTCCTCAAATCTAACCTTGGTGACAGACAGGGACGATTTCTGATGAACCACCAGGAGGTTTGCCTCTGATATAATCCTGCAAGGATTCCTGTGGAGTTACATAAGATGGGCTTTCCCTCCTATTTGGAATGAGAACATTTAAAGGGGTCAGCCAGCTTCATGCTGGGAAGTCAGTCTGCACATACACTAAGAAATGGATATATGTTTTTCAAAAATGTGAACGCTTTTCCGTCATTGAAAAGGAATGTAAAACGATCTATTTTTCAAAAAGGTGTAGAAATTGATGAGGCAAACAGAAGTCTATGAGTGGTTCTTTTATGGGTTAGCAGAGAATATGTTCTGTGTTTCAGACACTCGTAGTAGGTTGAAGAAATGTCCCAAGATGACTGGGGAGACGTATGAAGTTAATAGGGAATGGTGTATGTGTCAGGGGGAGAGGTATGCCCATGTGCTTTTTTCCCTTCTTTCTTTGTCTGTGTGCATTTTTCTCTTTTTATTCTGTTTTGTTTTTTCCTGTATTTGGTACTAGATGTTTATCTGATTTTAATGTTAAGTCGGGAGGTTGTCTGGTCACCTACCTGGTTCTTAGTTGGAAAACTATGTTGTAGGAATGTTTTGACACGTGTTTGTTGCATCTAACACAGACTCCTTCGCAGAAGACATTGTATCCAGCAGGGCCTGGCCACACTATTTGGGGAAAGTATTTTGGACCCTAGAGAGAACAAAGCATTTGCTTATATCGCCCAGCAGAGCTAGTTAGCACCCTTACAGAGATTCAGCAGCAAACACACATTTTGTGATTTAAAGTATTTATCCCATTGTGTCATTCTTGGTTTTACAAGTTGTGGAGGAATTGGGCTTTGGACTTATTTCTTTGAGGCATCCAGAAGACTGAGTCTTTAATTTTTTAAGCCAAAGAATAGAATTAAAGTTAACCCCAAATTAGGTGAATATAAGGATCTGTTGCTTGAAATCAGAGAAACTACGGGAAAATGAGGATGGAGAACTCAGCAAGGAGGGCTGAATGAGTAGAGATTGGCTCCTATAACAAAAAGTCTGTAACTTCTCAGGAGAATTCTGATTCTAGTTGTCAGAACGTTAGGAGGCTCTAAGACCCGGCATCAGACATAGGAGGAGATTTATACAGGTTAGGTCACTGATCTGCATAGCAGAGAATAAGGCCTGAAATGGGACAGCTAAGCTAGAAGGCTTTTCTGTGACGGTGCACTGTACTATAGAACAAGTGTTATCTCTGTTAGTATCTCTAGCCTTCCGCACATGCCCACGTCTCTGTTCGCTCACTCTTTTATCCTGTATCACATCACTCCTCCCATATGTGCAGAACCCCTGCCAGTTCTTTCTGCCCCAGTTGTATCCCCCATTGCTTTTCATAGAGCTCAGCATTTAGTATAAGCTCAATAAATGTTGATGGAATTGATTATGAGGTCACAGAGCGAAGGTGGGTGTGTTAGCTAGTGATGCTAGCTGCTGTAACAAATAATCCCACATATGTATAATGGCTCAAATCCAATAGATGTTCTTCTTCTGATTGATGTTCTTCTCCTCCAAGTGTTGATTCAGGCACTCTTTCTCCTTCCATCTGTGCCTCTGCCATCTTCTGCCTGTGGTTTAAAAGTTTGGAAGCTTAAAATGAGAGAAAAAACAAGAGCAAAGAGGATCACATAAGTGAAAATTTTATGGACTAGCCCTGGAAGTAGTGTACATCACTTGGGAAAACATTCCATTTAGACAAGTGAAAAGCATTCAGAAAAAGGGAGAAGAGAGCCCAAGAGGAGTCCTTTAGGAATCTATGTTCTCTTGTGGAACTAGACTATAATCGCCTAGAGGGCAGGGATCATGTTTTCTATATATTCCTTTCTTTCACAGCATTAGCACATTTCTAAACAAATAACAAGAATGGGAAGGTTTGGGGATGACTGACCTTGAGTTTGAGTTTTCCCATCTGTAGAAGAATTCTGTTGCCTAACAAGGGTAGAAATCCGGAGTCAGGGAGTCATTGCTGCCGGTGATCTGATGAGATCATCTGGTCCAGCTAGCTATTTGTATTAATTAAATTTCTTAGAGAGATGCATGTACTTAGATAAGATACAAAAAACACCAGAAAATGTCCAGCAAGATTCTCTCTTAAAAGGATAAGTTGAGAGTTTTTCACTGGAGAGAATTTATTTATTTATTTTATTTTTGGCCACACTGGGCTTTTGTTGCGGTGCGCGGGCTTTCTCTCGTTGTGGCGAGCAGGGGCTACTCTTTGTTGCAGTGCGCGGGCTTCTCATAGAGCACAGGCTCTAGGTGTGTGGGCTTCAGTAGTTGCAGCACGCAGGCTCAGTAGTTGTGGCTCACGGGCTCTAGAGCGCAGGCTCAGTAGTTGTGGCACGCAGGTTTAGTTGCTCCGCGGCATGTGGGATCTTCCCAGACCAGGGCTCGAACCCATGTACCTTGCATTGGCAGGTGAATTCTTAACCAGTGCACCACCAGGGAAGTCCCTGGGAAGAGTTTATTATTTTAATGTTCCATTGCACCATTTTAAAAAATTATATAAGTTATAGGTATACAATATAGGGACTCACAAATTTTAAAGGTTATACTTCATTTATAGTTATTATAAAGTATTTGCTGTATTTCCCTTTCTGTACAGTATAATCTTGTAGCTTATTTTATACCTAATAGTTTGGACCTTTTAATCCCCTACCCCTATATTGCTCCTCCCACCTTCCTTCTCCCCACTGGTAACTGCTAGTTTCTTCTCTAGATCTGAGTCCGCTTCTTTTTTGTTACATTTGCTAGTTTGTTGTATCTTTTTAGATTCCACATGTAAGTAATATCATACAGTATTTGTCTTATTCTGTCTGATTTATTTTACTTAGCATAATGCCCTCCAGGTCCATCCATGTTGCTGCAGATGGCAAGATTTCATTCTCTTTTAGGGCTGAGTAGTACTCCTTCGTATGTATATACATACCACATCTTCTTTATCCATTCATCTGTTGATGGACACTTAGCTTGCTTCCTCCACATCTTGGCGATTGTAAATAATGCTGCTGTGAACATTGGGGTGAGTGTATCTTTTCGAATTAGTGTTTTTGTTTTTTTCAGATATATGACAAGGAGTGGAATTGCTGGGTCATATGGTAGTTCTATAGCTACATGTAAAAGAATGAAATTAGAACATTCTCTAATATCATACACGAAAATGAACTCAAAGTAGATTAAAGACCTAAACGTAAGACCAGATACCATAAATCTCCTAGAGGAAAACATAGGCAGAACACTCTTTGACATAAATCATAATATTTTTTTGGATCCAGCTCCTAAAAGAAAGGAAATAAAAGCAAAAATCAACAAATGGGACCTAATTAAACTTCAAAGCTTTTGCACAGCAAAGAAAACCATCAACAAAATGAGAAGACAACCTACTGAACGGGGAAAAATATTTGCAAATGATATGACAGAAAATATATAAACAGCTCATACAACTCAACATCAAAAAAGCAAACAACCCAATTAAAACAAGGGCAGAAGACCTGAATGTACCATTTCTTAAATAGCTAGTTATTGAGTGGATTTGAAACTTTGAGGTACCATCCAGTATATCTAATGGATTTCTATGAGAAATGTTAGCTAATATTGTCCCTTATGTACCAGAGGAATATGCCAGAGGTAAGATGAAGCAAATCACTCAGTGTAGGTAACAGTATCTCCAAACACTTAATAATTTCTTGTTATGTTTGCAGTAACCCACTGAGGCTCTTTGCCCATTTTACAGTTGAGGAAACAGGCCTAGAGTGGTTAATTAGCTTGTTCAAGATAACTCAGCTAAGTGGGGGAGCTGGAATTTGAACCAGGCAGCCTGCTAAGCTAGTGCTCTGTAAAGGAAAAAGCCTTTTCTCCTCTCTGATATGAACCACAGCAGACTTAAGGTAAGGGAGAAGTGATGTGATCAGCTCAACGTTCGTGGAATGCTGGCCATTCTCTGGGAACGATCGGATGAAAAATCTCAATTCGATTGGCCAAGTTGCTCTGGTGGTAGTAAAGTAAACATCATTTCGCTGACAATTATTATAATAGACATTTCCCCGACAGTTAATAAAGTGGTATAGATGCTACTTGATAATATAATCCCTGTTGCCAGTTTGGCTGCTAAACCCAGGAAACCCCTGGGCAATGGGAGACAAATGCATTCTTGCGTTGTTACTTCTTTAACTCATGTCACACATGACTAGATAGCATTTCCATCATTTGAAAGCATTTGGTTATTGCCCTCCTGTTGACGCCGTGAGTCTATAAGGACTTGGACTTGCAGATGTGTTGTGATTGTCATATGTGTTTTGCACAGCCAGGTCTAATTTTTTTTTTTTTTTTTTGGTAGATCACCTTCAGGGTAGGTTAATATTTTTAGCCAAAGTAAGACACAGTATTTTGATCCTTTTTTCTGACTTCTTAAAGCTCTGTATTGAAAATGGGTTATTTTCTCAGTACCAACTAGCATGGCTGACCTCATTTCCAAATTGAGAAGCCATGTTTTTCTCATGCCAGTAATGCAACCATTTGAAATTCACAGTGAGTGAAACAGAAAGCACACAGTCCGTTCTGACAGGCGAGCCACACTTGGCACTGGGTAGGTGCTTTGCAAATGTTTGTTTTTAAAATTTATTTATTATTTATTTGGCCGCGTTGGGTCTTAGTTGCGGCACACGGGCTCTTCGTTGCGGCGTACGGGCTTCTGTCTCGTGGTGCGCGGTCTCCAGAGCGCATGGGCTCAGCAGTTGCAGTGCGCGGGCTCTAGAGCATGTGGGCTCAGTAGTTGCGGTGCATGGGCTTAGCTGCCCCGCGGCATGTGGGATCTTAGTTTCCAGACCAGGGATCAAACCCTCTTCCCCTTCATTGGAAGGCAAATTCTTAGCCACTGGACCACCAGGCAAGTCCCTCCAAATGTTTGTTGAATGACTAAATGAAATGAGTGCATGAACAGAAGAATGCATCTTATTCTGGTTACTTTCTTTCGTTTTGTAGAAAATAATCAAGATAATATATTTTAGGAGGGAGATTAGGATACAGAGTATGAGCTCATTTTTCTTTTGATATAATTTCAAACTTACACCAAAGCTGCAAGAATGATACAAGGAATTTGCATATACCCTTTAGCCGGATCACCAGTTGTTTACACTTGGCTCTATTTTTTTATGATTTCCTTCCTCCTTACCTCTTTCCTCCTCTTTCTCAGACAGACACACACACGCACGCTCTTTGTATGTTTGCAGATAATTTTCCTATATCATTTGAAAGCAAGCTAGAAACCTCAGGCACCTTTGCCATAAAATACTTCAGTGAGTATTTATTTCCTAACAAGGCTGCTCTCTTACATAAGTACAGTACACTTATTAAAACACAAGGTTTAATATCATTGATATAAGACTGTTGTCTAGTTTTGTCAGTGTGGCAGTAAAGTCTTTGATAGTTACTACTTAACCCAGTCCAGGATACAATCCAGGATCATGCAGTGCATTTAGTTGTCATGTCCCTTTTATAAATCTGTATTTAATGAATATTTGATTAGACAAAATCTATGATAGAATCTCAAATGAACTACACTGGCCGCCCTTCTCATGCATTCTCTTGGATGCAGACAATATAGTGTCTAAATATTGGAGACACAGGGTATTCTCACCCCTTGTGCCTTCCTTAAAAAGATGAGGGTTTTTTGTCATTGTTGTTTTGACAACTTTTCTTATTAATATATCTCACTACCCTAGTTGCAAAAATATTTTTCCTTATGTTGAATCAGTAAAGGTGCGTTAGATAGAACTTACGATAAACACTGTTCTTTTCACGGTGTTACGTACTTGTGTTAACTGTTTTTCTCTTCTGTAGCCTCCCAGCACAAAAGTCCCCCTTTCTCCACTTTCCTCCTCTTCCTCCTCCTCTCTAGACGTCTTTAATTTCACAGCGGGACCTTGCAGTAATGTTAGATTGGCTCTGGTAAAGGCATTTTGATGACCCCTGTCTCCGATCATTATAGTAACTAATAAAAGCTTGCAAACGACTGTTACTCTGTAAGCGTGATTTCAGAGACTTGCGGCCAGCTCAGCTGTATAAATATGGAGAGTTTTTTGCCGTGTAAATTTCGATCACAGGGAAATGTATATACCATTCGGTTGAATGTTTCTTTTAAATTTAATCACGTCTGAGTGTAAAATAACAAGCAGAAATAAAATGGCATTGGAAATGTGAGCTTAAGATTCGGAAAGAATGGACGTATTGGTCCTCGTAAAAGCATCCTGCTCCATGTTCTGCGGAGCGTTTTGGGTAAATGCAGAAGGTAGGGGATGAGTGGCGTGAATACCAAATCCCTGGTTATGCATTCAACCAAAAGGCCAAATCACAGCCCTGATATTACGGAGGGCCTAGAGACGCCAGCTTGTACCGGAGAGAATGATGCGTTATCCTCAAATTCATGAACTGCACTTTTTGAGTTAAAACTTGAAAGTAGATAGCGTGATTATCTTTATGCTGTTGAATTAAAATTCCGACTTCTAGAAAAAAATAATCACTTTTATATTTTTCTTTTGAAGTTGCCTGCTGTGGATCTAATTAATTTTCACTAAGTTAAAGTTTTGCACGTTTGAACTGCGTTTTGCTCGAGTTTGGACTGGGGCATCTCATGAGCGAGTGGAGTGGCGCTTTGGAGGGAGGGT
Organism: Balaenoptera borealis; assembly: GCF_965194805.1. NCBI lineage: Eukaryota > Metazoa > Chordata > Mammalia > Artiodactyla > Balaenopteridae > Balaenoptera > Balaenoptera borealis. The sequence goes on from NC_138869.1 coordinate 23,167,660, forward strand.
GGGAAAGCGCTGGCCGTCTGTCTTTACTGGAGGTGGTGGTATAAGGAAGATGAATTCTGAGGCTGTGACTGGGCCAGTGGCCAAAAGAGTCGAGCTGCTGCCCCCCGTCTGCTCGGTGTGCAGGACATAGCGCTGTGATGTCTGAGCCAGGGCTTTGCCAAGTGTGGACGCGTCTGCTTTTCTTCCTTACCTCTGGGAGGCAGAGACACTACACCGTGGCCGGCCTGCGGGAGAGCGAGTCTACTCGAGAGGGTTCTTTCCTCCATTCGGTCATTTGCACAACAGATATTTACTAAGTGCCTGTTTTGTATCTGGCAGTATTTAGGAATGTGGGACAAATCAGGGAGTAAAACAAATTACCACCCCTGTGGATACTCATCATTCAGGAGGGAGACAGGGGTGGAGATGGGGGTGGGAACAGATGTAATAAGTACGTTGTATCGTATGGTGGAGGGTGGGGGAAGGAAAAGCAGGGTGGTGAGGGCTGGTAGTGCTGTGGGTGGGAGCGGGCTGTCCTTTTAGATCGTGTGGCCGGGTGAGTCTCTTTAAAGGTGCTGTTTGAGTAAAGACTTGAAGGAGGGAAGGGAGTTAGTCCTGTAGAACTTTCCAGGCAGAGGGAACAGTTAATGCAAAGGCCCTTTGGTGCAGGGCAGACTCTGCATGATTGAGGGACAGTCAGGAGGCGAATGTGACCGGGTGCGGTGAGCCAGGAGGAACGCGGTGGCAGATGGGGCCAGAGGGCTCACCAGGGCCTCAACCTTGAAGGGCTTGCCTTGTACTTGAGTATCCCGGTGCCGTTGGAAGTATTGACCTGATTTAAATTTTAACAGGATCCCTCTGGGTGCTGTGTTGAGAATAGACCATGGTGGGCGTGGGGTGGGTGTAGGGGTTAGGGGGTGGGAAGAGCAGGGAGGTCTGTGAGGAAGCTTTGCAGGAATCCAGGGGAGAGGTGATGGTGGCCATGACCAGGATGTTGGCAGTGAAGGTGAGGAGCAGTGGTGAGACCTGAGATCGATTTTGAAGGCAGCTTCCACCTAATGGAATAGATGTAGGATTTGAGAGAAAGTTATGAGTCAAGATTGACTCAAAGACCATTCCCTGAATGTGAGTAGAAGGATGGGGTGGCCGTAAATTGTGAGGGGGAAGGATGCACGTGGAGCCCGTTGCAGAAGGCAGATCGAGTTCTAGACATCTTGAGTCTGAGCTGTCTGGGCATCCCAGAGGACATGCCGTGGAGGCAGATAGGTGCCCAAGTCTGGGGATGAGGACAGGGATGTGGGCTGGGCTGGGAGCCTGGGAGAGCTGGAAGTGCCGGGTAACTGTTGCCAGGGTGAGTTATTTTCACGTTATCCTGAAAGTGACCTACTGGTTATTCAGGGATTCTCCGGTGTGCTGCTAATCCTATGTGCTCCTTGTTAAGAAGATGCTTGTTTGAGCTCTTAAAGGTGATGCTTCCTTGGTGTCAGGTGTTAGCACCTGAGCTTTGCTGGGCTGGGGTGCCGGTTGTGTGCCCTCGAAGGGAGCTCTCAGAATCACAGAAAGCCTGAGCTAAACGCAGACTTAGAGGTTGTCTTTCTCACCCCTAACTATAGGAAGAGGAGAGTGGGTGCCCAGCTGCGGGGCAGAGAGTGAAACTGGAGTCTGCGTTGGCCGACCCACCGTCCCGTTCTCTTTCTGCTCCACTGAGCAGGGACCGGCTGCTGTTTGAAGAGGCGTTCAGAGAATAGATAACGCAGTGTTCTTGCTTCTTTCATCCGTTTGTCCATCTTTTATCACCCAGGGAAAGTTAGAGTGTATTCTAGAAAGGAGAAGACTGCTGTTGCTTTTCTGGCTTAATAATGAATACCTTGAGTGTTTCTCAGCAGGGCAAACTGGACTCTTCAGGAACGTTCATATGATGCTTTCGGTAACAAAACAGTAAGGTAAGAGTTGGGGAAGGTTAGGGATACATTTTCAGGTGGGGATTTCTTCCTCTCTGTCCTTCTGGGAGAGGAAGGATGTAGCTCTTCGGGCTTTCTACCTTACTTGCAGGGGACACCTGCTCTTGGACCTTCTCCTGAGATGGGGCTTGGGCTGTGCCGCCTGTCCCTAGCCAAGATTAGAGGTGATTTCGGGCCAGGTATGTGACCCTCCCCTTAGCCAGGCCCTGTAGCCTGTCTCTGAGGCACCACTGGGAGGCGATATAGCACAATTTGAACTAGATTCAAATCCTGGTTCCTCTGTTGAATTGCTCTGTGAGCTTGAGCAGTTACTTAACATCTCTGAGCTGCAGTTCCCTTTTCTGTAAAAGGAAAACATCCTACGTTAGAATGTTGTGAGGAGCCAAATGAGAAAAAAATGTATGTCGAGGGCTGGGCACTGCACTTGGCACAAAGTAAATGTTGAGTTAATGGCAGTTGTTACCATCATCATTATCATCGCTGGCATTTCCTGTGATTCCTACCTGAGGCTTAGGCCAGTTTCGTTAAGCTCCATTTAGCTTCCGAAAAAGATGTGCTAATTGGATTATTGCATTTTCATGCTCTTATATTTATATACGTGTGCATGGCTTTGGAATCTACACATGTATATATTTATCCATTCAAGTTTCTCTTTTAAAAATCTGTAAGAATTATATTTTTGAGTCATTGAACCATGAGGAAATTGTTTTTCAAAAAAAGATTGCTATAAGTGATCATTATGTAGGCCATCAAAATGGAGAATAATGTAGAACTGGAAGTTAGAAGGAAAAAAATAAAAAGAAAGAAAGAAGCTTGATGTTAATACAGAGCCGTTAGTAGAGTACATATTGTTATAACCCGGATATTTAAAAATACCGGCACTTGCCTGCCTTGTTTCAAGGTTGGATGGCACAGACAAGGCTGTTTCGGGGTTGGGATAAATATTTTTTTGATGAATGCTACCACGTGTAGGCTTGTAATCAGGAGTGGCTTATCAGCAGCTTTTCCCAATCTGACATTCCACACGGAATGCCCCAATGGAGGAAAGTTAGCACTCTGAATGCTTTTACAGTTGAATTCCACACACATGAATTATGACAAGTGAGGCGACTACTCTGTGGTTTGTTGTGTCTGGTCTGGTTCCTACTTTTAAAGTTGCAGTTGCGTTTGGTCATTTGAAGCTTATTTTCACAGTCTGGCCAAGCCAGCAGGGTCCCGGGGCTCTGTAGGGGACATAAACCGCCAGCCTTTAAGTTAGACTGCTCAGTAGATAAGCATTTCAAGACTTCATTGCATCATACAAAAGGACTTATGGGCTTATTTAACATACACTATTTGACTTCATTTAGATATTTAATGGAAAGAAAAGCCTTTTATTATCACCGAAGGAAAGAACTGCCAAACTTTGTGAGGCTCAGTTGAAGTATTATAACAGAGGTACAGAGCGCAAATATATTTCACTGCCTTACATAATGGGGTGTTTAATAATAGTTGTTTCTTTAAATTCAGCACATGTATCTTAGATATTTGCACTTGGTAAATTATAGGCTGTGGTTCAAGAAACTCCATTTTGTGTGTGTGTTTTTAAAAATTCGTTTGAATAAAGCATGGACTGCATTTTAAAAATGACCGTCGAGTGTGATTTCTGTTTATTTCACGAGCTCAGGTTGAAGCGTCCACGCCAGGAATGAGCACTTTCCCTCCTGTTTTTGAACCGATGGAAATGTGAGCAACAGCTGGGGCTGCTGACCTGCTTGGCCACAGCATTGTCGACTGTTTTGTTTGGGGGCCATAGGCCTGTGGTGTGGATCGGGGGTCCGGGAGGAGGGGGTGGGAATGCGTTACACTGTGAGGAAGAGGCTGTCTAGGAGGAAGCCCTGCACGCTTGCTGTACCTGCGTGCCTGCATCACCCCCAGGAACTGTACCTGCTCAGATGGAAGAAACCAGCCCTACTGACACCTTGATCTCAGACTTCTAGCCTCTAGAACTACGAGAAAATAAATTTCTGTTGTTTAAGCCACCTGATCTAGGATACTTAGTTGTGGCAGCCTGAGCGAACTGACACAGGAGCAAATCATCAGAATCTACAGGAGGGCATGCCTCATTTGAAAAAGTCTATTTCATATTATATTACAGGTTGAAACTGGAAAATCATGGCAGGAAAACCTTTACAGGAAGGAAAACCTCTAAAGCTTGGCCAAATCCACGTGACAAGTAGCGCCGTATTAGTGCATGCTGAAGGACAGATGGTCCGCTATTTACGATGATTTGACTTGAGATTTTTCAACTTTCTGATGGTGCAAAAGCAATCCTCATTCAGTAGAAACCGTACTCTGAATTTCGAATTTTGCTCTTCCTCTAGGCTAGCAGTAGGCGGTACAGTACTCTCTGGTGGTGCTGGGAGGGGGCCTGGCTCCCATTCAGCCCCACGATCACGAGGGCAAACGACCGACACACTTACAACCGTTCTGTGCCCAGACAACCAATCTGTTTTTCACTTTCAGTGCAGTGTTCAATACATTATGTGAGATATTCAGCACTTCATTATAAAATAGGCTTTGTGTTGGATGATTTTGCCCAGCTGTAGATTACTGTACATGTCCTGAGCACGTTTAAGGTAGGCTAGGCTAAGTTGTGATGTTCCACAGGTCAGGTGTATTAAATGCATTTTTACTTGCGATATTTTCAATTTACAGTGGAGTTACTGGGACATAAGCCCATTGTAGGATGGGGAAAATCTGTGCTAACGTGTAATATTTATTGAGCACTCACAGTGGGCTGGACCCAGGGAGGAGGGTCTTGCCTACATCATCTCTTCAAGTGCTCACCACAGTCCTGTGAGGTAGGAGCTATTATCTCCATCTTATAAGTGAGGAAACGGAGACAGAGAGGTTAAGTGACATCCATGGGATTCAGAGCCAGGCAGCTGTGCTCTGGGCTTGTCCACGTTTTTGCTTCTCCAGCCCTGGGAGGTCGGGGTCGAGGGAGGGGTGGTCATCAGATCCATTATGACTATTGGTTAAAAAGATACTGGAACTTGCTGTCTTAGACCACGTTTTGGTCCCACCTCCAGAGAGAGGCTGTCGAGTGTGTTGAGTGTGGTGAAGATGTCGCTAGTCATAATAATAATCGCTCATATTACAGAGCACTTAGTGTGAGCCCTGATCGGAGCTTAGAACGCACCTCTTTGACCCTCACAGTATCCCTAAGTGGTTTTGCCAGAGTTTTCCAGTGGGCCGCCCCCAGGTGATGGGACTCTGGCACCTGAACCCCTCAAGCAGCACTGGGCAACGCTGCTTCCACAACCAGCCCCGCCCTTGCCCAGCATCTGTATCTGTCACAGGGAAGGGAACAAGGGCAGCTGACATTTGAATTTTAAAATAGAAGAAACTTTGTTCTTTTTCCCCTTACTACAAAAGCATCGTATGATAAATGTAAAAAAATCTTAAAACCAGAGCAAAAATAAATAAATCATCTATAGTTCCACCCCCTAGAGAGAATGACTGCTAGTGTTTTTCTGTCTGCCTTTCTAGTCTTTTTCCCATGGAAATATACTTACTTTAACCGTAAATGTACTAATATTTTTATGAGCAGCAGCGTTAGTTAGAAAAGAGCAAGGACTTTGGAATAAGACTTGGGTTAACATCACAGCTTTCCCTTCCTAACCGTGTGACTTTGGACATGTTATTTAATTTCTCTGTCTCCATTTTGTGTCTTTAAAATGAGGATAATATATAAAACTCACTTCACTGGGGTTTGCAGTAGCCCAGCGTATGTAATGTGCTCTTATGTAGCATCTGGCGCACAGTAAATAAACTAACCGTAACTTTAAGAAGAAGAAGTTTTTGTAACACACATCTGTTACTTAGCAACATATCATTCAACAAACATTTGGTGAGCAGGTATGATTTGGGGATTGTGTTTCCTTCTGTGTCCGTGTTTATTTTTCCAGCCCTTTTTAATGGCTGCATAGTATTTCACCATCAGTATGAATCATAATGTATTCTATTTTTATTGGATATTTATTTTTCCCAGTTTTTGTAGACCACAGACAGTGCCGTGATATGTTTCTTTGCAACCTTATAGCTCATTTCTTCCCCAGTGGTTACTATTTCATTAAGATCAATTCCAAAGAGTAAGGGGTGAACGGGAATGCACGGTTTAAATGGTTTGTTGAAGCAGGGCCAAATCCCCCTCCCCGCTCACCCCCGCAAAGGCTGTGCCAGCTTACTGTGAACCTGGCCATGGATGAGAGTACTCATTTCTGTTTGTAAAACTTTGATGTAATATTAGATTGATGTGCTTAAAAGAAAAACAAGGCATCATTCTTCTCTGTGGGTGACGGACCCAAATCCGTTATGGTGAAGGACGAGCAGTGACTTTCAGAATAGAGAGGGGAGAGACCAATCAGACACTGACGTTCAGTTAATTGTGTGGTCTAAGCAAAGATGACAATGACAGCTCCCATGTCTGGAGCCCTTACTGTGGGTCAGAAGTTCTATACAGTGTTCTCGACCCGTGTGATTTAATCTTCACAGCAACGTTTTGAGGTGGGGACTCGTTAGCCCACTTTATAGATGCAGAAACAGAGGACTTTAGAGAAGTTATGTAATTTGTCCAAAAAAAGCACAAATTAGGCTACCGTTTGGCAGAGTTGGAAGTTGAAGCCAGGCGCTCTGACTCTCAGGTTCTTGCTCTTGTCCTGGGGTACTGGAGATGGAGCTGGAAACGTGGATGCAAGAGGCAGCATGCAGACGAAGTGAGACCAGGCATGGTGGCTGGCTGGTCTTGCGGGGAAGGCTGACAGGGTTTCTAGCTTGTTGGACTAGAAGGCACAGCTTTGGCAGCAGACATAGGGAAGCAGAGAGGGGGAACGCATGTAGAGCGAGTGTGCAGATTCAGATGGTATATATGGGGCTATGGAGACTGGGGCTGGAGATCTCCCCGGAGATACAGGAGACCTCCCTTAGCCTGTTTTACGGGCTGTGTGCATCATCCTGCTTAATCCTTTTACCACCCCATGATGTGGGGCCTGTTCTTGCCCCCATTTTATAGCTGCAGAAACTGAGGCCCAGAGAGCTTGAATAACTCAGTCCTTGAGTATCACAGCCAGAATCAGACCCCAGGCAGCCACATTCCTGGTCTGGGCCAAAGCCGGTGGGAAGGAGAACTCAGTGGAGAGTTTGCACCCTGGGATACACTGTTGGAAGTGATCTCTCCCTCCTTTTAAACTTTGTAGCGATTATTATTATTATTTTTTTAATGTATTTATTTTATTTATTAATTTTTGGCTGCACTGGGTCTTTGTTGCTGCACGCAGACTTTCTCTAGTTGCAGCGAGCGGGGGCTACTCTTCGTTGCAGTGAGCAGGCTTCTCATTGTGGTGGCTTCTCATTGCGGAGCACAGGCTCTAGGCGCGTGGGCTTCAGTAGTTGTGGCTCGCATGGGCTTCAGTAGTTGTGGCATGCGGCCTCAGTAGTTGTGGCTCACGGACTCGAGAGCGCAGGCTCAGTAGTTGTGGCGCACGGGCTTAGTTGCTCCGCGGCATGTGGGATCTTCCCAGACCAGGACACAAACCTGTGTCCACTGCATTAGCAGGCAGATTCTTAACCACCGCGCCACCAGGGAAGTCCCTGTAGCGATTATTGTCTGTAGAATTCATCTGTCAATTAATCATGTATTCCCCGTGACACAACTCTCCTTGTTGTCCTGACATGTTATTTCGATCATGTATTGTAATTTAACTTCTTGTGCTGGGCAGACAGCTGAGCCTTGATAGCCCCCTGACCCAACCCCCAAACATGTGCACCACAGTTCCTCAGAGGGGGACTCGATAAATGTTTGACTGAATTTCATTTGAGGGGTCTTATTGTGGAGACTTTAGACAGTGGCGTTTGTGGAGGGGCTGGGGGAGGGAAGGAAGGTGGGGCCAGTGCCTAGAATTGTGATCAGATGGACTTGGGAGAAGAGAGAGGAGACTGAGGACTAGAAAGCATCTCTCCTGCACCGGTGGTGAAAGGACAGGATGGGTGTCTCGGCCGCCTGCATAAGCCCCTCTCCTCCTGTCTCCTTCCTCCGTGGGGATGTCCCCTGCGTTCAGGTTGTACTACTAGGGCTCACTTGGCTTTCTACTTCCCTCCTAACCAGGATTTGCTGAGTGCAATTGGAACCCTGTATTTCCAGCTGGGCTTTGTCGTGGGAGGCTTTCCAGATCTTCTCATGTTTCCCATTGGAGCTGTCGGAAGAGTGGTACTCAGCAGTATTGGGTACCATGAAGGGAGGACACTTGGGTTCCAGATACAGGTGGCTGCATCACTTACTAACCATGGCCTTGGGGAGAGGACTTTGCTTCTCTGAGCCTCAATTTCCACATCTGTAAGATAGCGGTACTTACTTGTGAGGCTTATAAGAGCCTGGATGGAAACGCTCAGTCAGGAAAGAGTGCTGGGCGTGGTGAGGGTTCCATCCACGTTGGCTGGTCTTAGAATTGGATATCTTCAGGAGCGTATCTAGAGGCCTCCCACTCTGTTGAACACCAAGGTGAAAGGCCAGTGTGTTCCTTTCTTTTCTTGTATTTACGACAGACGTTTCACCACTTTGACTCTTTGACACTTTTCACGGATGCTTTGGTCCTAATCATCAGCTCTTCTCCTGAGACGTTTCCAAACCACCTCATTCCGCCCCCTTTCTCAGAAGGAGATGTGGCCATCAGACCTTGGACCACTCCGAGCCTGGCCATCGTCCTCATATTTGTTTACCGGGGTGATTATTATTATTATTATTTTAACTTTGTAAGAATTAACTGGAAGTTCTTTTTCAGTCATTTCATTAGTCATTCAACTTTTTTGTTTTCTTTTGAGGTGGAAGACAGATTACTTCGAGGCAGTGGGTCAGATGGAGGTGGCTGGCTGGGTAACCGTATCCCCGCTGAGTCAGCTGTCTGCTCAGACAGCTGAGAGCTGAAGTATGGTGATGACTCGTCACCAGCCAGCGTCACATTAACTTGAAATTCCATTTCTGCTCCTCAGTTGTGGGAGCTTGGATGCCTTTGTGGGTTGTTGGAAAGCACTCCAAGTATTGTTATCGATCGGATTATGGAGCCTGGAGTTGTCGGTTATCCCCTGAAGTGAAGTTTTCCATTTGAGACCAAGGCATAGAATTGTGAAATGGGATGGTTCAAAAAGGTGGGATTCGATGCTGTCAGTTTTTAGAAAGGGAAAGCCAGGCTCTGACAGAGTCATTGACTCACAGAGGTTCTCCAGCAGTTGGCAAAGCCGGGACAAGGTTTGTTCTTCCTACGGATTGGTCATCCAGCACCCACCCCCCTGGGTCTTATCGCCCTTCTGCTAAAATTATCTGGGCATCCATTTGTTTTGGTTCTCCTTCCTTGAGTGGAGAGGCAATCTCAATGTCAGGGATGGTGGATGCCTCAGGACGCCCTTGTCCCCTCCTCCTGATCCCCCATTCATCGTATCCCTGAATCACATTGTAACCTTGGAAAAGAAGTCTGTTCAGTATGTTTGTTCTCTGATATCTGTGTGTTCTGTACGTCATCCATCTTGGGTGATGGATAAGGTGCCATACGGGGTAACTCTGCCTCCCTACGGTAACATACATGATGAAAGAGTAACGCTTAGTAAATGAGGGTGTTTATCTTATTATGCCCTAACAATTTTAACTTTCTTGTTGTTGTTTTTTGACTTCTTTAAATTGGGCATGAGCTTAGAAGATGACTTGAGGGTGGGGGGCAGGGGCGGGGCTGGTATTATTTGCTTGAACAAAGAGTTTGGCCTCTCTGTTTTTATTCCTGTAAGTCATTTGTATTTCACCTCAAAGGCCTGTGGTAAGAAGGCTTTTGTTTCTAGTTGGAATATTGGGACCCATAGAATTCTCTAGAAGAGAGCTTTGGCCCAGCTATGGTGGGACTTGGTGCTTCATCCCACAGAGTGACTCTTGTAAACAGCACTTAAAAGCCCTAGTTGAAGACCATTGGTTCTTTTCAAAAGTTATTTTCATTTTTTCCCCCCTTTTCTTTTTTAATTTTTGTCTTCCCTTTCCAATAATGGAGGACTATTCCTTTTTACAGTTGAAGCCACTACCTTTTTCTTAATTATAAAGCCAGCAGAAATCATCATTTGACAAGGCATCTGGAAGAATTGCAGTTAATATTGTGACCTAGTTGGTTTCTTCATTTTTAAAAAAGTTGTTTTATTCCTCCCCCATATCAGCTGTGTATGCTGATTATGTAATCTTAACTTCTCACAGAAAATATGAATCCCATCCATTCACACGACAACCTCTGGTTTCACTGTGGGGTGTCACTTCCCACAGAATGTTACCGCCGGGGAAACTGAGGCTTGGGTTTGCTACTCTCCCTTCTTCTGCACGACCCACCATTGTCAAAAATTACAGTGATAAGTTTGTTAGTAGCATCGTCACTATGAATGTGATTCTTGTTCTCATCTAATAGAGAGCCTTGGTTACCCACAACCCACTTCCAGCTTTTGAGCAGATACATAGGGATCACCTCTCTAGAGTGAAGATGAAATAATATCATTTGTTTACCACCTTGAGTTGTTCACCACGGGCTGTGAAAAATATGTTCTGAATTTAAAAGTGCAAAAAACAAGTGTACCAGCTATCAAAAAGCTCTCCCCTCCAAGTAAACATGTTTATAGAGCAAGACTCAAAACAAAATACTTGATCACGACAAGCCCAGCCAATGAAAAGAAAGTAAACATGTTTACCACAAAAGCCTTATAAAGAGCCCAGGTGGCAGCCAGCTCTCTGCTCACTTGACTGTTCTTCCCGGGAGCAACTGAGGCTCCCCTGGGCCTCAAGGACAGAGACACCACTTGCCCTGCCAGTAGGCGGCTCACCTTTTTAAGCCCTGCTCTCTTAGCTCAGCCCAGTTTGCCAATGAGGATGGAAGGTTTGTATTTTGTGCCACTGAACTGAACCACGAGTGGAAGGTATTTGTGAAATTGAGCCTGGAGTTCCCATGATTCTTAAATGGCAACTTGTCATAGGTAGAGTGCCGAGTAGGCTTATGGGGAATCTTCCTGGCTCCCTGAAAGAGCCCAGATTAATATCACATGTAATGACCTTCTGTGTCCTGGGCACTGTAGTGTAGACATCCAGGGTATAAACCATGAATCACACCCAAGCCTGGCCTCACCCAGATCACTCTGGTGAAGGAACCAAAGGGCTCGAGCAGGAAGTTGGTAGAAAAGACAAGGGCATCCTGAGTGATACAGGGGTTTTCAGGGTACATGGAGTGAGCCTTCGATGCTGTAAGAGACAGGAAGGTTAGAAGGGGGATGACGAATTGTGCGTGTGGCAAAGAGTTAAGGACTTGAGGGACGGTGCCTTGTCTCGGTGCAGTCCAGGAGCAAATTCAGGAGAGGTGGCCCAGTCCCAGGTGGCTCTGTGGGAGGTTGTTAGTGAATTTCAGAATTCAAGGTCTTCGTTCGAGGTGGAGCAGTTCTAAGGGATGGTGAGATCCAAGTTTTGGCCACGCCCTCAGGTGTAGAGCAAGTGGTTCTGGTTAATTAGCATTTAATGAGCCCTTACTCTTATGGGCAAATATCATCCCAATTTTCAGGTATGGAGGAATTTGCCCAAGGTTATAGCTAGTAGGTAGCATAGCTAGGATGGGACATGGGAAGTCTGTTCCATAGCGTGTGCTCTCAACTACTGCCCTATACTACTTCTCACATAGACTGGAAGCTTTTAGGGTAAGAAAGTTAAGATAACCAGGAGTGTATTCACTCAGTGAATGATTTTTTTTTTTTTTTTTGAGTGGTACCTTATCTGTACCAGGCCTGATGTAAGCCTTGGCCAGGCTGTTGGAAGGACCATCTTCATGGCTGTTGAGGTCGATAGAAGTGGCCACAGTGAAGGGATGTAGACCGAAATTGTGAACCAGATACTAAAACATCTGAGAAAGGTGTAGAAGAGCATCCTTGACATTTAGAGGCAAAAGCCATGTGGCTGGGTTGGGAGCAGTGGTCCCCTCACATACGGTCATCAGAAGAAGGGTTTTCAAGGATCAGGGAATCACAGTGGGGAGAGACAGTGGTGTTCTCCTTGGGGGTAGATGGCAGACAAGGTAGACTGTTAGCAGAGCCAGAACTTGGCTCTAACAAAGGGAATTAAAGAAAGGCCAACTCTTCCCTCTTTGTTTGCCTGAGGTCAAGGGATACTGAGTGAATGGCTTCTGGGAAAGGTGAAAGGGATATCTTTAAGGAAAAAGGAAAGTCTCCAGATTGTTCATGATGTTGGTCTCGGAGGGCGGTGGGAAGAAGTGAGCACTGGAGCCAAGATGAAGGATGAAATGGGATTCTAGAATGGCCGAGAGGCAACAGGATGAGGGTACATCTACTCCTTGAAGAGGGGGTGACAGTTAAGTCACTCATTGTCTTTGGTAGGGTTCAGACAGAAGCTGGGTTCTTACTGGGGAGGTGGAGAGAGGCAGACAGATGCAGCAGGAGGGCCAGCCTTCAAGTTTTAAATGGAATGTTTAGGGGATTTTTAGTGAAGAAGAGCAATAAACAAACAAAACAGGTTTCTGGTTAAGCCTCAGTGAACTAGAAAAGTAATTACACAGACACCATATTCCCCATGTGTTCTAATTAACCTAAGGCGTTTACTTAAAAACCTGTTTTTGAACATAGATATCCGTAAGTCCTCTGGTGAGTTGAAAGAGATCTTATTAGTGAAAGTTACGTAAAAGTAATAGTGATTAGTTCTAGGGAACGTAATTGAAACGAACTCCAGTGGGCTCATTGAAGCCACACATGTTGCTGTGGTGACCCATTTGGTTAAATCCGGGTGACCATTTTGACTGGAACTTTAGAACTTAGCTGTTCAGATAGATGCCTACCTAGGGTACACTTGAGGTTACGATTATTTTAAAAACGGAAGTATTATTTGTTCTTCTTCTCCGAGCCTTATTAATTGGGGCAGATTGGCGTTTTGTTTGTGAGCTGACGACACACGCCATTTTCCGCAGCCGATGTGCTTTCTGAACTGGGTTCGGCGTTGTCAGAAAGTTATTCCCAGGAGCTGGTGATGGGGCCTGCTCCACCCACTCCTGTTCTCTTTCTATTTTGGTGCTATTTGCAACAAAGGAGAAACTAAGTTAGTAAATTAGAGACGGATTGAAGCGCTCACAAATGCTCCCCTTCCTATCAGGTTGTGTAACCGATTAGACAGAGTGGGCCCGCTCTTCCTGTGGCTCGGGGACCTGAAGGAACGCAGGTGCAAACCCCATGAGATGGCCTTGGCCGTGGCCTCCCAGGTCTCCTGACCTTATCTGATGGAGCTACGTGAAGAAATCTACAAAGATGTATATGTATATATATGTATAATCATATGTACGTGTATATTTGTGTGTGCATATGAGTGTGTATGTACACATATACTTCTTTACGTTGTGTGGGTCTAAAAAATTCCGGATATAGCATTCTCAAGCCAAGGGAAATCTAGTGGAGAAGCCACTGAATTTGAGTTTTGTGTCAGGGTCCCGGTAGGAAATAGGTGGCTTGTCCCTTTCCTAGGCTTTGTCCCTTTGAGAGGACAAAGCGGGGGCACGTGGTGGAGCCTGGATACAGTAGCTGTATGGAGAGGACTGCCTGACAGGAGCTGTGATCCTTCACAGTCGACGTCCGGTGCCCCGGTGATAAATGCCCCATCTTCTCTGTCCTCCTGAGATGAGACCTCCATTGGTTGTACCAGCTGGAAGCCAGAAGACAAGGGTACCTGTTGATGCATCCACGCAGGGGGGCCTTCCAAGACACACAGAGCAAGGTGGGGGGCTGGGGCAACGTGGCAGATGGAGGACCTGGAGGGACAAATGGAAAACCATCCGGTCCGTTTTGTTCTGTGACCTCCTTTGGGTGTGACACTGCCCGATGCATGGGAAAGGTTAATGTGGGACAGGAGGCCCCAGATCTTCAGGATGGTAAGGAAGCACCTAGCTCTACAAGCAGTGCTTCCCAAAGCGTGGTGCCTGCACCAGTAGCACCGGCATCACGCGGGAACTTGCTGGAGATTTCCAGGCCCCGCCCTGTACCTACTGAATGAGACACTCCAGGGGAGGGGCCCAGCAATCTGTGTTTCCTTAGCCCTCCCGGAGGTTCTGGTGCTCGTTCAAGATTGAGAACCACAGCTGGATGTCTTGAGGTGTTGGATGGCCAGCGAAGTATGCCAGTTTGCTAAAATGGCCACTGTTATCTTGCTTGGAAAGGCCAGTGACGAGCACGCTGTCTGTTTGAATCCCCTGCTTGGAAACCCTGCACACCCCCAATCCTTTTTATTTTTCGGATAGGCACTCTTCAAAAGAAATGGAATAATGGATGACATGTAGGCCATGGGGGCTCGTACCCCAGGCGGTTCATGCCTTTAATCTCCAAGTGCTCCTCTCAGCCATGCCAGGAAGTACCCGACAGGGCCCAGACTTTTGGAGGTTGTTTTTGAAAAACAGATGCAAATGCTGCCTGTGCGGTTGTTGTTTTCCCGGGGCCTGGCAGTGTTTGGTAAACAACTTGATTGCTAGGTCTTGGCCTCAGGGAACCACAGCTGCTCTTTCCAGCTCCCTGCAGACTTGTGCTGAGCAAGGATTGCTGCAGGGAAAAATAAAAGAGGGGAGAACAAAACAAGAAAACAGCACTGTTGTTTTGTGGCTGCCTCTACCTGTTTTCCTGGAGCTGTTTTGCAACCACAGGCCCTGAGTTTTGATTCCTTACTTGAAAACACAAGGCAAGACCCCACGGCACCCCGGGCTTCTTTCTCTTTGGTTAGAGGGGGGGAGTGGCCGCCGCCGGACTTGGGAAGCCTGTTGTAGTAGCCACTGGAAGGATCTATGCATTTTTAAATATGTAAATTGAAAAAGGAGAAAGCTTCATTCTTTCTAATGACCCCCAAGATGGTAATCTGGCTTTTCAAATCTCCGGGAAAACAGATTGAATATGGCACAATTAATGGTTCAGCACTTCTAGGCTTTTCTCTAAAATATTTTAATGGGCTTTTAATTTATTGCAGCTCCTGACTAGCAGGGTTGAGGCAGGGTTGCTGCTGACCCACTGGGCCAAGGTGCTCTCTGGGGCTGTAAGTGAAGTGGAAAAGAACAAAGGCCAGCTGGAGTGTCAGCCGGGACCTCCCCAGGCTAAGCCCCTGGAGCCCCCTGGATTCCTGGCCCTGCAGCGGCGCAGCACTCTTCAGAGTAGAGGCAAGGGCGCACCTTCATCAGAGTTCCCTGGAGTATCTGGTGGAAATGCAGATTGATAATCTCTGGGCAGGAATCTGCATTTCAAGCTGGTGCCCTCGTTCCATATCAAGTTTGCAGTCCAGGACCTTGGTGATTGACAGCCAGTGTGAACGAGTAAGCCTAGGTGGGAAGCAAGTGATGGTGTTGCCAGACTTTTGTTTTTTTTTAAATTTTGAGACCTGCATGTCATTTTAAAGCATTCACTTTTCATTTACTCCAAAGTTCTCCATTATTTTGGCTCCCCCTTCCTTCTTAGATCAAGCAACCTTCTTCCTAAAATCCTTTTCTTTGGGCCTGAAATGCATCTTTCTGAATGTCCTTGTAGAGAGGTGATAAACTTTTGTTTGTCTGAAAAGGTCTTTATTTCACTCTCATTTTTGAAAGGTAATTTTTCTGGGCATATAATTCTAGGTAGATAGTTTTTGCCTCTGGGCAGTGTTCTGGATAATTTATTTGGATACTATCTTCTCTTCTGGTGGGTTTTTTTTTTTTTCCTTTTAAATTTCAGTTGCTATGTTTTTCATTTCTAGAGGTCAGAGTTTTGGTTAGAGTTATAGAACTTGATTTTATAGTATATATGTGTATATTATATATATGTATATGCTATGTATTTTATAGTATATGTACTATGAACACCTGAAAAGCTATAGAATAGTATATAGTTTGTGGTATTTTGGTTAGAGTTATACAGCTTATATTTTATAGTATATGTGCATGTATTGTAGTATGTATATATATAGTATGTATTTTATAGTATATGTGCTATAAATGCATATTAAAAACTATAGTATCTATAGTTTACATAGTATTTTGGTTAGAGTTATAGAGCTTGTATTTTATATATATGTGTATATGTGTATGTATGTATTATATGTATGTGTATATAGAGAGTGTATTTATAGTATATATACTATAAGTCCGTATAAAAACTACAGTATATATCATTCACATAGTATTTTGGTTAGAGTTATAGAGCTCGGTGGAGATGGAATCCGGTATTGGGTCAGTTGGATTCTTAACAAAACACACAAACAAAACCAGAAAAATTCCACACACCACGGTGATAGTTTGTCCTTTATTTTTGGATATGCCTGGGGACTGTAGTGTTTTAGGAGGTCAAACCGGACAGCACTAATGATACTCTTAAGCGTTGATTGACCAACTTACGTCTTAGCTAGAAGCCAGACGCTGCTCCCATGCTGAAGAGAAGCGTGATCCCTCCCACCTCACCGCTGTTCTTTGGTGTGTCTTGCCTGTTTCATCCGCCTGTAAGCCTTTGACCATGATGTACTGATTTGATGGGATCCCTTTTCCACCCCATCTTCCAGTTCCTTCCAAAACTTGCTCAAGATAATTGCTCTCAAAAGCCCTTAACTGCCCAGATACCTACTGTGGTTTCCTGTGTCCACTTGTGCAGCTTCTCTGTGCTTCCGAATCCCTGTAGAATTGCAGACCTGAGCCGTGGCGTAACCCTAGCCATAATTTGTTACACGGGTTGCAAGGGTTCTTTTTCTTTCTTTTTTTTTTTAAATACAGTAGTATTTTTAAAAATTTATTTATTTATTTATTTATTTATTTATTTATTTTTGGCTGTGTTGGGTCTTCGTTTCTGTGTGAGGGCTTTCTCTAGTTGTGGCAAGCAGGGGCCACTCTTCATCGCGGTGCGCGGGCCTCTCACTGTCGCGGCCTCTCTTGTTGCGGAGCACAGGCTCCAGACGCGCAGGCTCAGTAGTTGTGGCTCACGGGCCCAGCTGCTCCGCGGCACGTGGGATCCTCCCAGACCAGGGCTCGAACCCGTGTCCCCTGCATTGGCAGGCGGATTCTCAACCACTGCGCCACCAGGGAAGCCCTCTTTTCTTTTTTTTAATGTGTACTATTAAAACGTTAGCTGCTGTCTTTGAAAAATGAGGACATTTCACAAAATAGTCATCTGGATTTCTGCCTTTGTTTGTGGAATTGAAAGCTCCTGTAGCCCTGGGTTCATGTTACCACGTGGCAATAATGGACTTGTGGAGCCACTGGCTGCCCTCTTAGTTGAGAAAGCCCGGGGCCTCCAGTCTGCCGCCTCCCTCCTCACTCCCTGTACCTTATACCTGGCCTGCCTCGTTCACTTGCATTACCTGCCTGGTCATTGTGGAACGCCTTAGCTTTCCCCATATGAACAAGGAAGCTCAGGTCGGAAAGGTTAAGTATCCTCTACAAGGCCTCGCAACCAAAACTCACTCAGGCAAGCTGCAGTCAGAAGAGTGTCTAGTGCAAGGTAGGCACACACAATTTTTGTATTAGTGTATTGGCTGGAAAAATATGGATTCCTTGTGAGTGCAAGCTGTGTAGAGTCAAGCCCCTGTAGCTGTGTGATCTTGAGCAGGTTACTAAAACCCTCCGTGCCTCAGTTTTCTTACGTGCATGTAAGAGTATGTACTAGGAACTTGGTGGTAAGAATAGAATTAAATGAAATACCTGTTGTAAAATACTTGAAAACAGTATGCAGTACAGCATGAGTTTTCAATAAATGGCAGTTGTACGTTTAGAGGATGCTGAGGAATTAATTCTTCCACTTGTTGATTCGTTTGTTGACTCAGTCTGTGTTCAGTGGCTGCCGTGAGCCCAGCGTTCTTCTGAATTTTCGGAGGACAGTGATGAACCCAACAGAGACGTTTCCTTATCGTGTGGAGTTTATAGTCTAGTGGAGAGGACAAGTGAATAAATGAGAAAAAAGTTTATAGGTGATGATAAGAGCTCTGGAGAAAGCAAATAGGATGTTGTAATTAGAGTGACTGGGGACCTAGCTTAAGTAGGTAGGTGGGACAGCTTTCTTGAAGTGGCCTTTGCCCTCTAAGACCCTGTGATGAGACGGAGCCACTTGTGTAAGGAGTAAGATCGTGGCGTTCCAGGTAGCTGCGAAAGCCAGTGCACCAGGCCTGAGGCAGGAAAACCCTTGGCTTGCTTGAAAGGGAAGGAAGGCCACCGCGTCCATGTTGTACATGGTTATGGAGTTGGTGGCTGGCAGCAGTGTCAGAGAAGCAGAAGGTGACCAGATTATGCAGGGTCTTCTAGGCCAGAGAAAGAAAAAGATTTTGTCCTAAAGATGGTGAGCATTCTCAGCCCCTTTCTTTTTGCTACGTGACGTCGACTTAGTAGCTTTGCAGAGCTTCCGTGAGCCTTGGAAATGCTTCTTGGGTCTCAAGGCTACCTGAAGTTTGGACGACGGGGCTTTATCATTTGGACACAAACTGTGATTGGCAGTATCCACCTTCCTTGGTATTTTGGTAGAAATACAGAATCTCAGGCCCAATTCCAGACCAATGAATCAGTGTCTGTGGGGATGGGGCCCAGGAATCTGTATTTTAAAAAGCTCTTCAGGTTATCCTTCCACGTACTAAAGTTTGAGAAACACTCATCTATAGTACATGTGGGCACATTTCCATAGGAGTTGGAGCCGTACTCTTGGGAGAGGAATGGAAGCCTTCCTTGGGCACCCAGTGAATGATGTCAGCTGCCGAGGGTGCAGGTGCACCAAGGCTTGGCACTAGTGCCAGGGTGAGAATTCTTCTGCTCAGGTGCACGACCCTCTGCCCACAGCTCAGCTCTGGTGTTGATGGCAGATCAGCATAGGAGTGATTTGTGGTAAAAACCTTCTTTTTAATCCGGAAGCTTAAAGGGGAAGCTAATAGTTTAGGTTATTTGGAATAAGTGTGCTTTAACCAATAAGAGAAAGATGCTGAGAGGAAGAAGGGATGTGGAGAGCATCAGTTAATGACTTGACCTTGCAGATTAAAGAACTGGGATCCTGAGGCATTAAATGGCTTTCCTGGAGCCACACAAGTGATTGATGACAATACTGGGTCCAGAATTCAGGCTTCTCCACTTGGATGTCTACACATTACGTAGTATGTTTTCTCTTGATGGAAATATCTCTGAGTCTTGCTCCTTATGTAATTCATAAACGTTTATAGAATTATTTTGGAGGAAAATGATTATGGTTACCTCTCTTCCCAGTTTGGATGTTCACTGTTATGTTTGAAATAATTTTATTTTCATATGTTTTTATCTTCTGGAAAAGAGAGTTACTTAATAGGAATCAATACATTTATCCATGTCAGATTTGAGCTAAAGCAGCTTATTGTTACCTGGGCACTTGACAATTGGACAAAAAATATTTTTGTAACGCCAAAATACATAAAATATTTGGCACAAAGTCTGCAATAAACAACAACCTTTCAGGGTATGTGTTGAAGTAATTGGTAACTGTATCTTTCAAAACATTATTTCCGGTTCATATTTTACAACATCACACTTGATATATTGACATACCCTCGTTTGAAAGGTGTTTTCCCCTACCTCTAGATTTGATGTCTGTCGTGCTGTTTTCAAGTTTAAGGAAGTGGTGGTTTTAGAAGTTACATCTTAGCTATGTGTAAAAAAAAAAAAAAAAAAAAAAAAAAAATTTTGTATTGCAGTGTCCCAGGAGCTTTTGCTGACAATTCCAGTTTCCGAACGAAACATTTGGGCAATGGTGAGGGCTTCAATCCCTTGTCTGATTTGCTGTCAACCATGAACAGACGGATGTGATGCCTGCTGTCCAAAAGGGTGAGTGAACATTTACGATTATTCGTCTGAAAATTCATAAGACCAAATGTTGGCTGAAGGGGTCCTGCACAGTGCAGGAAACTGAAAAAAGTCCCAAATTCATCAGAACCATTACACTGAAGATGAGAGACTCGCGTTTCGAAAGAAGAGTCACCCTGTCATTGTTTTCTGGTATAACCTTTTTGGATAACTTGGACAATGATCTTAGGATTTATAAAAGACATAATAGGACACAGGAGAACTTTTTTGGTTTGCATGATTCTTTTACGCATACACCGAAGTGTGGACTACCTAGATTATGAGCCACGTGCGCGGTTGAAAGAGTAATTGCTTTTTTGGTCCCATTAAAACTTGGTGATAAAATGAACCACCATGAAATAAGACACTCATAACCTCATCTTGAGTCGTGGGTGGTGGTGGGGGATTTAAGTCTGATTTGTTCATTGAGGAAGTCCCATCGCAAGCCTTCCACATGACTGGGGCTCTTGAGAAAGTTAAAGGGTTGGGAACTGTGGTCTCTCAGATTTTCAGAAAGACTCATGAGCATTTTTTTCTATCATAGTTCTCCTCATCAGGTTATTCACTGTAATTTTTAGGGGGAAGTTAGAAGGGACGTGATGC
Source organism: Balaenoptera borealis (assembly GCF_965194805.1). NCBI lineage: Eukaryota > Metazoa > Chordata > Mammalia > Artiodactyla > Balaenopteridae > Balaenoptera > Balaenoptera borealis. The sequence continues at coordinate 23,188,082 of NC_138869.1, forward strand.
TCTTTTTCTGTATATGTGATGGCATCTATCATGTTCTTCAGAACTCATGGGCTCCCCTGTAGTAATGAATGAACAATTGTGACTTGCCTTTATCAGAGACAAGAATTGGTTGAGGCCAGGTGTTTTGGGTAAAAACTCTGACATCATTCAATGGTAGCTTTGTCATAACACGAGGTCAGCTTTATGGGGAACCATTTGGTTTCAGTTTTGCAGTGAATGGCATTTAATGATAAGCACCATTGGCATAAACTCATCTTGTTTGTCTTAGTGGAGTTGTATTTGAAACAGATTCTATTTAATGGAGGGAAGTATAGTGAAGTAGAAAGAGCACTGTATTAGAAATTGGGAGACCTGATAGCTAGCTGACATGGGGCAAGTTGGTCTGTTTTGATTTCCTATGTTTAAAAGAAAGCAGGTAGGTTAGAGTGTCGTGTTTGTCAGTGCTAACAAGGCCCTAGAAGTTGGCTATTTAAATCCCCTCACTTTACAGATGGAGCATCTGCAGCCCGGAGAGTCTAATGGAGATGTCTATGTCTCTGGGCTAGGTCAGAGCTGTATCCCAGGTTATTTTATCCTCAGTGATTCTCTCTAGCTTATCTCAATTACAGAGATTGTGACATCCAAGCCCCGCAGTTCTTTGCTGATATGTGTCTCTTTAAGGTGTTGTTTTGCATTTAGCTGTTTGGGCCAGCTTTTTAAAGATTTTACAGTTAGAGGTCATTTTGACAAATCCTTCCCATTTCATAGATTAAAAGAGCCCTGGTGAAGCAACCAGCCCAAATATCAGGGACCAGATGATCCTCAAAGAGCCTGTGGGGTTTAAAATTCACTTCCACTTAGGCTAGTTTGGCATCTGACTACTTATCCTTTGCATTTCATTCTGCTGGAGCTGGAGATAGAGGAAAAACAGAGTCTTATATCTTTTTTTTTTTTTTAAATAAGTAGCTTTATTTTATTTTATTTTTTAAATTAATTAATTAATTTATTTATTTTTGGCTATGTTGGGTCTCCTTTTCTGTGCCTGGGCTTTCTCTAGTTGTGGCAAGCGGGGGCCACTCTTCATCGCGGCGCGCGGGCCTCTCACTATCGCGACCTCTCTTGTTGCGGAGCACAGGCTCCAGACGCGCAGGCTCAGCAATTGTGGCTCACGGGCTTAGTTGCTCCGCGGCATGTGGGATCTTCCCAGACCAGGGCTCGAACCCGTGTCCCCTGCATTGGCAGGCAGATTCTCAACCACTGCGCCACCAGGGAAGCCCCAGAGTCTTATATCTTCCTTACAGTATTCTTTCGTGGCAAGAAATAAAGCAAGTAGAAACCAGTAACACATAAGGCAAGGGTGTGCACCATGAAAATTAATAGTTAATGGAGTCATGGAATTTTAGATCTGTTAGGGTGCTTTGATCGTCTTATGGGGTGGTCCTGGGCAAGTCCTGTGGTTCTTTCTCCTGTGAAGTTCTTCTGAGGTTTTCTATTGCTAACCAGCTATGATAGACTTTTGTGAGTGGTCTGTAGACCAGTGAGCAGATAGCAGACATTATAAAAAGTTCTATCTTTGGGGATCCAGGTAAGAGTTGAGAACAAAGCCTGGGTCTGTCTCGTATAAACATGAGAATTCAAAGAAGTGGTTGGAATTCTGCTGAAGGTATTGAAATAGCAACAAACTCAGGTTTGAGGTTACCTGTCATCTCTGTCTTCAGTACTGAGAGAGTCTGACTCAATGTCACTGTCATAAGTTGATGTATGAAATTGAACAAAACCACATGAATGGATTTATTGAAGACCAGGCTCATTTTATTCATTAATTTCATTTGGGTAAGGCCTGCTATGTGAACAATCAATCTGAAGAACTGTAATGAAAATGATATCTCTTGAATTGATAAAATACAGTTAGGCCCAGTCGATTACCAGTTTTTTCTAAATAAGGAAATGCTTTGTATTTATCAGATTGTAATCAATTTGCCTTCACTGTGTTTTTAGTAGGAAGTGGAGATCCCTGAAATCTGATGAGCTGGAGTATGTGTTGTGATTCTTTATCGTTGTTTATCCTCAGAGTACACCTTCGAGGTTTGATTAAAGGACCGATTCTCTTCCTCTGTGATGCAATAACCTGGCCTGCGATGCATTGTATATCTGATAGCTAGTTAATCCTTCTATTGTCAAAAATGTATTCATAGTCCTACAGCTTTTAGAACTTGACAGTTTATCAAGTAACCAAAAGAAACACCGGTTAATTGTTACAGCTGATAACTTGGAGTCTTTAGGCATGAAATCAGCTCCAATTCTGAGTGAAATGTTTCGTGGTAAGTGACCTCATGATAGAACAAGGTCCCAGTCCCAGCAGTAGACAGCTAGAACAACAGATCTCCTCACTCTGGTGCAAAGAAAAGAAGCCAGGGGCTTCCCTGGTGGCGCAGTGGTTGAGAGTCTGCCTGCCAATGCAGGGGACACGGGTTCGAGCCCTGGTCTGGGAGGATCCCACATGCCGCGGAGCAACTAGGCCCGTGAGCCACAATTACTGAGCCTGCGAGTCTGGAGCCTGTGCGCCACAACAAGAGAGGCCGCGATAGTGAGAGGCCCGCGCACCGCGATGAAGAGTGGCCCCCGCTTGCCGCAACTAGAGAAAGCCCTCGCACAGAAACGAAGACCCAACACAGCCAAAAATAAGTAAATAAATAAATAAAAAATTAAAAAAAAAAAAAGAAAGAAAAGAAGCCATATGATAAAAGGTTTACACAAGTAGATCATCATGGCAAAATTTCAAGTTCAGAAAATGAGTAGTTGGGTAATGTACTCAATTTATGTTGGTGATAACCATGCTTGCATAATAAATTAGCTTAGGGGCAGGATACAGAGAAAGAAGGGCTGAGCACTTGAGGCGTCTCGTTGTGATGTGATTCTTTAATGCCCTCGCCAGCAGGGAATCAGAGTTGGCTCCTGTTCCCCCCCCCCCACCACCCGGCGTGAAGCTTTAGTTGATGTTGGTACCTATCTGATGCACATCACGAGACTCCAAGAGTGAAGACCGGCTAAGTCTGTGCATATTTAATAGGCAGTTAGCCACAGTGTTATTAATAAATGTGATAATAACAGTCTGGATTTGCATAGAGTTTTCTCGAGAAAAGTTGACCGTAGATGGCAAATATGTTGGCTTGTTTGTCAGCCTGTGCCTCGGCATTGCATCGTTCCTGCCAGTAAACCGTCGCTTGCTGGTGGATCTGGGATAAGAGTGTAAGAATCATGCAGCATTGTTTTGTCACCGGTTGTTTTTCCTTATTTGCCTACAGTTCCTCTTTGGGTCTCTCTCATAATCAAATGCCCAGCTTTTGACCTACTAGAAAGCGGTAAAAACACAGAAAATAGTCCTTCTCGTGTAAGGCTTGATAGTGGGCCACTTGGTGGCTGGAAGTTCCTGGATTTTTTTTAATAAAACTCAAGACTGTGGATTTTGGTCATTGGTTTTGGGGTGCGGTGTGGTGGTGGTGCAGCTTCCGGGAGGAGGTGGGGCAGGTAGCAGGCGTCTGGGAACAGGAAGGCTTGCAGGTGGGCTCCCTTTCTGAGCTGCCTTGTGCGGGAAGCTGTCAGTGGGCCAGGCCACTTTGTTGTGCTGAAACTTCAGTCCCTGAAACGTTGACTTTGAAAAGTAATTTTAACAATTTAATAAACTACATAATATGTTTTATAAGCTGGAGCGAATGATCTTAAGTTTTTTGGTCTCTTTCATAACACAGTGAACCTAATATTGGTAAAAATACAGATCTTCACTCGCGCCATAAAGAGAGCCTAGATTTAATAAGCAGTTATGAGTGCTGGCAGCTGCCTATCAGATTGTATAACTCGGACTCCAGCACGGGAAGACAGTGTCAACTTACATTTTATCTCGGAAGTATTTTCGAGGCGTTTATTTTGCTTCTCTCTCTCCAGTCCCTAACGTAATACAAGTAATGTAATTGGCTGACTATTTTCCACATAGCTAATTGGCTAAAGGGCCAAGGGGGAAGCCATTGTCTGGCTTGATGATGATCAGAAATTAACATGACATTTACGTGGAGGTAATGGAATATATTAGTAATGCCCTAAGTCAGGAGGGTGAGAGGAAGAGTGTCCATCCTTCCCCGCCCATAAGCAGTGGGAGGAGTTCTGTTGATGATGAAAGAACCTCCAAGCCCCCTTCCCTCCCACAACCCCCCCAGTACCTCACAGCAGTGGCTAGCCAGTCTCTGTGTCACATTTACTGTTAAATTCTTCCCATAGAACTGTAAGACAAACTAATGAATTATTCCATTTGTCAATTAAAAAAGAAAATCCGCCAACTACTGTTGTAAGATTAAATTCCAATTAGAAGATTGCATTTAATTCGGAAGCTATAACATTGTTTTAATGAATTCTCTTGGAGGTGACAGTTTATGTGAGATAAATTTATATGGTGTAGGTAGATATAAATTCATTGGATAATGTTAAACATGTTACTTCATATATATTAGCTGTGAAATTTATTTCTTCTCTAGTTATGTCCCCAAGGAGGTAGAGTCAGACGAAAAAACATATCTTCAAAGAAAGAACCCTTTCTGTCCTTTCAGATACTTGTTCTAAAACAGCCTTTTCTCACTTTTATTAAAAAAAAAAAAAATCTGTTATATTTCTGCATTAACTGAATTTATGATTCTTGGTGTATGCTATTTATAAAATTGAATATAGGTTTTATGATATAGGAAATTAGTCTAGGAATGAGAATATGATCCAATTTTGTAATAAAGGTAATCTGCATTTATATTGCAGATATTTTCCATTTCTCTCTAAGCCCCTTATGGGATTATACACACATTTTTCTGGACATACAAATTCACTGTGAACTTTTAATGTAGTGGGCAGGCTTTTGTTCCCCTGACATCTGCACAAAGCATCGAATCCTTTGCCTAAATCAAAAGTGGCAAACATTCTTGACACACTTTCGATTTTATAATTCCCCCACCCCTGCCCATCCCTGTGCCCCTGGCAGACATCACTAATTGATCGCATTCTCTCCTCTGCTCAGTGTGGGTGTGGCCTCAGAATTACTCCACTTAAATTCTTGGAGGCAAGCTTACCAATTCACCATTTACATGAGTGTGGTCAGAATCACGTCAGGCAAGTGGCTTTTGACTAGACTTTGTAGTTTGTCTTTGTAAATCCTAGACTTACCCCAATATCTGGCACACAGCGGTTAAATGTGTGTTATATTAATGAGAAGATCTTATGCACAGTTCTGGCAATTATGTGGCTGTGTAACAGTTGGATTTTTGACATCATGTGTATACCGTATTTGTGTGGTTTTTTTTTTTTTTTTTTTTTATTTGTGTGGTTTGGTAGGCAGTTTATTTCCTACCTTTTAGCTGGTTTGGGGGTTATGTGTATGAAACATTACAGTTTTGTAGGTTTTTGTTTTTTTTGTTTTTTCTTCAATTTATGTAACTTTGGAAAAGACAAGAAAGAGACTCTCCTCACCCTCTTGTTACCTGTGCATTAACTCAGGCTCAGACACAGCAAGGAAGTGGTGGGGTGAAAGCTAAACTGAGACTTTCCCTCTCCGAGTGCAGTTTCTTTCTTAAAGGGAGGGGCACACACATGTACCAGGTGCTGACCGGTGCAGGGCAAGTTTCTTGCAATTTCCTTTCGCATATTAATCTTGGTTTTTATCAATACACTGAAGCAAGCTGTACCAGGGAGGAAGGCATTCAGCTATTATATTTCAAATGATATCTTCCGTGATGTAAAATTCTAGGAACTTCAGCTGCATGGCATGTTGTTTTTGAACATAATCGGTTTTCTCTTCACTTGGTTCAAATAATGCTTGGAGGCTAAGAGAAGGAAATTTCCATTCAGTTTATATGCAGGCTGCTACCCTACCCTGTTGAGAACTGCCATCCTTTTAACTCCTCCTTAAAAGAAAAATGAGCAATTAGCGTATTGAAGTACCATTTAGTTAATGTACATTGTAATTTCATTTCAACATATTGTTTGATTGTTTGTGATGGTCATGGTAACCAGACTTCTGGAAAGTGGTTGTGAACATGTGAATTGGTAACCTGTTGGGCCATATTTGTAGGATATGGTTGGCTTTGGTCAAGGATGCCAAAATCTGTGAGCCCTATTATGGTCTGTTCTGGTGGTGGCTCTTGGATTTTCTGTACACAGTGTTTGTTCCATGCAACTCCAACCAAGTGATTGGAAGAGGCTCATGAGATGAAATCTTTTTCATCCCTCCTCATATTCTGTGAGGTTTTAGTAATATTTGTACCAAGTAATTATAGCAGCCAGTCATCAGGCATTTATTTTTCCGACAGTGGTTTGGATATCACGTTAGGTATCTCATGTAATTCTAACAGCGTCTCTGTGTTCTGGATATTATTATTCTGGTTTTATTGTTGAGAAGACAGAAGCTCAGTGTCTAAGTTACTACTCAGGATCACACAGCAGGTTTTACAAGTGGGTTTTACCTCAAGGTGGGCCAGTTTCAAAGCCTGTGTCTTAACCAGGAGGGCATGCTACGTCCTCATCTTTGATTCCATGGTTCTCTAAGGGCCTTTGATTTAGGCAAGGAAGATTTTGTAGCTTCTAGTTGTCTTTGTGGAAGAAATGGACTCCAACTCATTTAAAATGGCAGCTTAATCTGCACACAGGATTTTTATAGGACCAGTGATTTAAAAAAATGGGAATAACTTCTTCCAAAAAATTTTTCAAAAATATTCCTTACTCACTGGGCTCTTCCTCTAAATCTAAAATCTCCCAGTTTCATGCAGCTGGGCTCAGTGTTGCGTATTTCCTTCAGGTCCTCTTCTTAAATAAAGATGCTTTTGGTGATGGCGGCTCATGGAGTTCCTAATATCCGAGGAGAGGAGTTTTCTTCTTTGATGTAATATGAACAGACCACATAGGACCGGCAGGACCGCTGATCCAGAGAACGTGTGCAGAAAGGGAAAACCTGCGCTCCTGGGCTTTTGTGCCCAGGGCCAGAGCCAGGCATTGGCAAGGTCAGGTCTGCCACTTTGTCACGTGCATTTAGGCCCCTTGTCTATGGGCTGCAGGGACTTCTGTCCGTCCAGGATAGACTTGCAGGCTAGAGCGCCAGGAGGCTAGTTTCAGGTATGCTCTGTGGAATTTTTCTTACAGCATGTGCATTCAGTTGTTATTAAGGGGATTTTTTTCTCCATAATTTTTAATGTTGCATATTGGGTTGTATAAAGGTGAAATAACATGTTTCCTTTTACATCTTTCAGAAAAGAAAAAATGGAGCATAATCTTGATCTTCTAGAGTCAGGGTGGTGGGCATATGGGGTTCATGATCACTATTTTCTCTACTTCTTTATATATTTGACCACTTTTATAATAAAAAAGCTGTGTGCATTGGGGAGGGGGCAGTGAGGGGCTGATCTAGCTCATTATCTAGCCTGGTGTTGAGAAACTAGTCACCGGGTAGAACCAGGTTTTTGTTCTTCTGTCCTCCACACCACCTTGGGCAGCCCTCAGTTGCTGGTGTAATTTAATTGATACGGAGTCTTAGGGCAAGGAGATGGTAACCGAATCAGCCAAGAGTTGAAGTAATTTTCTGGACAATACAGGTAAAAATGACTTTACCTGACATACAAGCCTTCCCTAACCTATAAAAAATGACAGTGGTTGAATAGCTGTTATAACTGAGCACATGTGACGTGTCAGGGGCTAAAATCTATAACACCGGTTATAGATTTTCTCTCTAGTCCTCCAGTGGGCAGTGTTTGGAAGGGAGTACAGGGGACCTGAACCGAGGGCCCACTGGACTTTCTTCTCTTCTACCTCCAAGTCCTTGGGCTGTGTTCTTCAGCGTGTGATCCAGAGGCTACCTGAATCGTGTTAAATATAGATTTTCAGGCCCACATCCAGGCACGGGCCTAGAACTTGGTCTCTGAATTAGAGAAGATAAACTCATGTCCTAGTCCCAGGCCTCACTGATAGGGTTACCTTGGCCAAGTCAAGGCTGCTCTCCAAACCTCTCCTCCTCTGCAAAATGGGGACAGTGGTAGCATCTGTCTTGTTGGCTCTGAAAAGTCCTAATACAGTGCTTGGCGCCTAGTAAGCGCTAGGTATGTGTTATGTGAAACTATATTTTAACCTTTTTGAGACGTTTGCAAATACCCTGACATAACTGGGAATGTTAAAGATGTAGCAGTTAATGCTCCAGGTGGCACTCTTTGGTGGTTATAATTTAAACCTTATATATCCTAGAAGCATTTTTTGGTAATTATTAAAAACATTTTAAAAATCAGTATTAGAGTTTTTTTACATAGATGTCTGAAAAAGAATTCTGTCACCAAAGTGTATAAGAGTTGACATGTGTAAATATGCAGTTAGACAGTTTCCAAAAACGTGTGTTATTTACTGATCAATGTAGTGTCTCCTTCGGAGCCATTACACGCAGTCATTTCCTGTCAATCTGTCCAGGCTGTTATAATCAGACTATGGATATGCATATTAAGATACAAGAAAGTTATTGTGCATGTGTGGTGGCAGCTTTTTAATTGTTAATAATGTTGCTGCTTTAAAAAAGGTATCAGGTTAGTTTCCTCTTAGGATGGTTAATGGTCCTCAGAATTGCAGGAGGGATTAGGGGAGCTGAAACTCAGGATGGGGGAACACGAGGCTGGTGCTGATCAGGGCTGTCTGTGCTTCCAGGCAGTGCCCTGAGACAGGGAAGAGCTTTTTGTCTGATCCTGGTGCTGAGTTCGTGGAGATTCCTTTTACTCTTCATGCTACTGTGTTTCTTTGGAAAAGTTTTATAATTAAAAAAAAAAAAAAAAAAGCTTCTGTATGTGTGTGATGGTAGAAGGGTCATCTAACTTCTCTGTTGATGACAGGGATCAACAAACTTTTTTCTGAGCCAGAGAGTAAATATTTTGAGGTTTGCAGTCTACCTGGTCTGTTACAAGTCCTCGCCTGTGTTGTAGTGCGCCAGCAGCTGTAGGCAATTCGTACGTGAATGAGCATGGCTGTGTTTCCAATAACATTTGTTTACAGATGTTTGAATTTCGTGTAATTTCCACAGGTCACTAAAGAGGAGCAGTAGTTTTATTTTTTCCCAACCCTTTAAGAATGTAAAAACTACTTGTAGCTCATGAGTGTAGGGGGTTCCATTTGGCCCCAGGGCCCGTGGTTTGTAAAGAAGATGCAGCGTAAAGCAGTGGTGAGGGTTCAGTCCTTTGTTCTCGCTCTGTGACGATGCTTGGGCCTGATCATTTGCTCTCCAGTTTCTGATGAAATGATAATAGCATCAGCTTTTGTTCACATTTCATCTTGAGATAGTCTTGTTCTGTGTGATTGGATTATTTATTGATCTAGAGTGAAATTTAGTGAGTGTCCCTCTCCCCCTTCCTTTATTTAAGACAAGAAAAATATGAACCTGAAATAAAAGTGAGGTGGAGGGTAAAAGATGAAGTGAAAGGGAAAACAAGTCCCAGAAAAAAAAGTGGACTCAGAAATTGACATGTAAGATCTATATCCTCTTCAACACCAGTGTTTTCTCATAGATGTTGGGTATCTCACCAGTGGAATTCAGGTTAAATTTCTCGAGTCACAAACGGACATTTTTGAAAATTTAAGAGTTAGGTATTATTTTAATATATATATTATATATGAAATATGTAGCAAAATACTATTAGCACATCAGTCCAGTTTCTCCGATACTACTACTTAAATGCAACATTTAATAAAATTGAGAGGTTTAAGGAAAAATATAAGAATTATTTACAAGTGGTTCTTGGGCACAACAACACTCTTAGAGTTGGTATTGAATGATTAAAACAGGGTTTTTGTTTTTTCCTAAATATCCCTTATTTTGTCTTGAAGGAAGAATAGAGACCAGGAGGCATATAATGTGTATCATTTGATTTTCCCTAAAGAAAGGGCTGGAGACCAGAATGATAAAAAATGAGACAGTAGTAGACTCATAGGCATAGGAAACAAACGTATGGTTACCAAAGGGGAAGAGGGTTGAGGGGAGGGATAAATTAGGAGTTTGATAAAAATAGAACTACCATATGACCCAGCAATCCCACTACTGGGCTTATACCCTGAGAAAATCATAATTCAAAAAGAGTCATGTACCACAATGTTCATTGCAGCTCCATTTACAATAGCCAGGACATGGAAGCAACCTAAATGTCCATCAGCAGATGACTGGATAAAGAAGATGTGGCACATATATACAATGGAATATTACTCAGCCATAAAAAGGAACAAAATTGAGTTATTTGTAGTGAGGTGGATGGACCTAGAGTCTGTCATACAGAGTGGAGTAAGTCAGAAAGAGAAAAACAAATACCATATGCTAATGTGTATGTATGGAATTTAAGAAAGCGGTACTGATGAACCTAGTGGCAGGGCAGGAATAAAGACGCAGACGTAGAGAACAGACTTGAGGACACAGGGAGGGGGAAGGGGAAGCTGGGACGAAGTGAGAGAGTGGCATGGACATATATACACTACCAAATGTAAAATAGATAGCTAGTGGGAAGCAGCCGCAGAGCACAGGGAGATCAGCTCAGTGCTTTGTGACCACCTAGAGGGGTGGGATAGGGAGGGTGGGAGGGAGACGCAAGAGGGAGGGGATATGGGGACATATGTATATGTATAGCTGATTCGCTTTGTTGTACAGCAGAAACTAACACACCATTGTAAAGCATTTATGCTCCAATAAAGATGTTAAAAAATTAGGAGTTTGAGATTAAAATATACACATCACTGTACATAAAATAGATAACCAACAAGGACCTATATGCAATATCTTGTAATAACCTTTAATGGAAAAGAATCTAAAAAAGAATATATATACATATATACACATATAAATATACATATGTTATACATGTATACGTATAATTGAATCACTTTGCTCTACACCTGGAGCTAACAGAATGTTGCACATCAACTATATTTCAAAAAAATTTTTTTAAATTAAAAAAAATGAGTGTGAACGTTCTGGAGAGAAGACGCCTCATGTCTTACCTTGTAAACAGGTGGGGGAGTCAGGGCCAGGGGAGCCGTGGGGAAGAGTGGGTTCATGCAGTGGGGCATTTTCATAGCATGGAGGCCGAGGTATAACACAACATGGAGGCAGAGAAAATGTAGGACCAGAGAAGAGAAATGAACAAGGATGTTTTCCAAGAGAGGTCTAGGAGAATAATCTAGAGGATTATTTCTTTCTCAAGTATCATGATAAAACTTACTGGGATGTGAAGGAATGAGTTTCTGGTTTTTCAGCAAGCCATCCCTTATGATGGGATGCCAAATTATTGTGGTTGCAGTTGGGGAATAAACATGTAGAAAAGATGCTGAACCCCTGAGATGCAAATATGTTTTCACATAAATGTCCATTGTAATAAAAAAAAGGCAGGAAGTGGGAGAGAGAATACAACAAAGGTAGAATTATGTTGAAAGCCTTGCACATGGTTAGTTTATCATTTTTTTGTTGTTGTTAAATGAAAAATAAACATATTCCAGGATCCAGAGCCAAGCCGTAGAACCTTGAATGTATAATGAACAGCTAAATGTGGTGATTAAGAGCACAGGATATCGCGAGAAAGCTCAGGTTTGAATCCTGGCTCTGCCACTTACTATCAGTATAAACTTGGGTAAGTTACATTGCTCTGGGCATCAGTTTCCCGACCTTTAAAGTGTGAATAATAGTAGTAACTAACTCATAAATGATTGTGGGATTAGATGAGTTAATACACATCAGGTGTTAAAAAAAAAAGTTGGGATGTAGTTATTTTCGGTGAATGATAAAGCTAGCTATCAGCCTTAAAGTATTCCCTAAATAAAAAAATGTGGTTTGAAATCATTATAGCAAATTTGCCGTTCTCTCTCTGGAGTGTCCCAGGATGTGAATTTTTATGTGTAACTATGCACGTTAGTGAGGTACATCATATACATTCAGAGACTCCTAGATATTTAGTGTTCACAGAAATATTAAAGCCTATTGCTGTCCACATGCATCTTGGGCCCAAATCTTTGGGGCCCTGTTGGTTCTACAAGAACACCTAGCCTATTTGAGTAACTCTGGGGTCGTGAACTTCTGTTCTTCAAGAAGCCCTTTTTATCACTGATCAGCCCTTAGGGCTAGGAAGTTCTTTCTTCCACTGGACTGAAATCTACCACCCACGGGCATCCCACTTAATCTTTTGGTTTGGTACTTTGAAATTCTACGAAACCCATTTCTTCTATGTGACCATCCATCAAATATCTTCAAATAGCATATCCTTTTTGAGTCTTCTCCTGGCTAAAAATCCCTTGCTCCTTCATCCGTTCCTCTCTCTCTCTCTCGTTTGGTTTTAGGTGTCCTGTAGCCATCTGGGTTGTTTTCTCATGGCACCGATAGCCACAGAAGCGTATTTTTTGTATGTGTCTACATTTGTGTAGAATTCACTTAAAAGTACATCTTTTCGACAAAACCATCTTTATCATTTGGAAGGGAACCACTCTGACTTTTCTTAACCCGCTTCTTAAATTCCAAATGTGGGAAGCTGGCAGGTAAAGGAACCTAGTGCTAAAGAATCCTGAATCTTCCCTTGAGAGTCAGTTTAGGCTTCACTTTGCTCTGAGCCGGGTAGCTGTGTAGAAGCAATGGTAGTAACGATGGTTCTAGTGGCTGCAGGAGCAGCTTATTGTGGGCCTACTGTGTGCCAGCTACTCCACTCAATCCTCTAGTTGCAGTAAATTATTTCATCCTCATGACTGTGAGTCTCTTACGATCTTTATAAAGTTGGAAACTCGTAAAAAAGCTCGAGAAGGATTTTTTTTGGTTAACATCGTCAGGATTATTTATCTGTATACTCTTAATCTGTATAGTTTTCTATCCTACTTAAGAAATTGTGTAGTTTTCGGTCTCTATTGCTTTATCCAGTGTTTTAATGCATGGAAATTGTACAGGTAACATAAAAATCACCTTCCTTCGTGGGGAGAGTCCACTTCTATTCCATCGAAACTGTCGAAATGAATTATTTTTAAAGATACTGCTGTTCTCAGTGGGCTGGAGCCCACACACACAGACACTGAGGATGGAATACTTCATTTCCTCTCAGCTTTTCCCAAATGACTTTCTCCCCTCTTTCTTCCAACAAGACTCCCAGAGAGGAAGGCAATCACAGTGTTATCGGCAGTAGAAAGATTTCAAAATACGTTCATGGGCATGGGTAACTTGGGGGATGGCTGGGTGCCTCCTACAAGACTTAACACATTTCCTGAACATGGAACCTCACCATGGCAACAGCCATGTCACATGGCACATTGGTGACACATGTAAGGTGCTGCCACAACGCATCCCAGGTTGAATGCCTGTGATTCATTGTTTCCACTGACACAGTGACTGCTGCAACTCGCAGTTGGAAGGTTCTCTGGTTTTCAGTGCCATTAATACACACTGACTCCATGGCACATGGAGGGCTCGGGGAAGGGAAGCATCAATAAATAAGTGTGCGTTGTAAACATTGCCTTCATTAGTTCTACAGAGAAATACGTGTTCATCATTCAACCCCCCTGCCACTCGCATTCTTCTTTCTCGAAGCATATTTTGTTGGTAACACCTTGGAAGCTTGAAAGTGATTTTATTTTTAATCATAGTTGTACCCATTTCCACTTGGCAAACATCAGAAGAGAGAGTTCACGATGGCCCCCTTTTAGTATTTATTTATATTCTTCACATGTAGCAGATTTATTGATGAAGGCATGTTTCTGGGAATATTATGTATTTTTTTCTCATTGTGAAATTTATTGAATACTTTCCATAAGTCAGTTGGTGTTATTAGGGGACCGTGGTTCATGTGGAGGGGCCTGGAGGTTGTATGATGTCAGGAGACTTTTCTGGAGGTCCAAGATGAGTGGTATTTAACATATTTTAATTTCTAAGTGTTTCAGTGAGTGATTAAAAAAAAAGTAGATGTGGAATCTGGAAGGCATTAAAGAGATGTCAAGGACAGACGGATTTTGATTTGTAGCCTAATGAAATGTTTTGCCAACTTTTAAAGATTTTTTTGAGAGCAGAACTTTAATCATTTGCTTGTGTTTCTGGCATGGTAAGGTTATTCCTGTTTCTGTTACATGAGGAATCCAAAGTGAAAATGGGATAATTTTTAATTAGCAAAATTATAAAACCATTTGCAGCCAAATGTTTCTTGTCTTGTATAAACTGTGAGGTTTCACATTTTACTTTAATCATTTGGGGAAATTTCATTCTGAAGATCTATTTCAGTTAGTACTTTATGTATGGATACAAATCCTCAATATTAGAAATTACCTTTCTGATGTCACTTGAATAATCTGACAGGATTTCAGTCATGTTTATTGCTTGTGTCTATTTTGGAGGCGTCATGGTTACCTGAGTTGGATGTTGCACTAATATTCAAATCAGCATTATGCATGCAAAGCTAAATAAATATGACAAGAGAAATAGTATTAGGGTGTTAGTAATGTTTCTTTGTTTTTATGTTGTATGATTTTGTACATTTCCGAATTGCTTTTGTTGAGGTAATTATTTGAATCAAAATGTTATGTTTTTACTTTTTACCATAAATATAGGAATGGAGAGTTATTTTAAAAGTGTATTTTATTAAGGAAATGAGAATAACGAGCCAACAACTCATGGCAGCCTACACACAATTCTCAGACTTTTTATTTTCTGATGCTTCAATTGCATTGGATTACGAGAGTTTTACATTTTCTGGGGGCTTATTAGAAACATACTTGGAAACACAAGAATTCTTTGGAAATGGGAAGAGAATTAAGTGCCCAGAATTTGAGGGTCTGGCTGGACTGGGGCACTTCCATCTCCTTGAAACTTTACATAATTATTAGTTGCGGGGGGAACAGGGGGTGGGGGGGGAGGTGGGTGAAATGCAGCATCTTATGCTGTTTCTTTTGCGTCCTCTGGAGGGCGCTGTGTCACATCCTTACAGCGCACCCACTGCAGCAGGAAGAAAGGTGGTGGAAACCAGCTGGAGGAAGCCGTACCCACAGCACTAGCTCAAGGCTCTGGTGATACAGCAAGGCCCTCATCTTTAGCCATTTGTCTTTGAAAATCATAGGTGTCACTTACCAAGAGCAAGAGGGAGAATGGGGATGTGTCAGTAATTTTCCTTCAGACTGAGTAATTCCTTAATGAAACAGATTCTTAAAGCTTTAGGATGCCCAGGGAATGTCATATGCTTAATTATTTTTATTAAACTGTGAATAAGACCAAAAGACAGGAAGCTTAAGTTTAAAACAGACAAACAGAACTGATTAATGAGTGCTAGCTTTGTCTAGAATTTAAGGAGGCAATTAACTTTTTTGAGGTGATAGGTACTTTATATAGGAATTCCTTCGAACTCCCATCTAGATTTGGTAAAGAACTTCCATGTAGAAATAAATACAGCCAACCTAGACGATATTGATAGTTTTCTAAAACAGAATCAGATAAAAATTTCTTTCAGGAAATTTTCTTTTTCATGGGACATGGCAATGTGATCATCTGGAATTGTACTTTCCAATACCTAGCGCCCGCCACCTGCGGCTGCTGGACACATGAAGTGTAGCTGAGGCTCGCCTGAATTGACACGGGCTAAGTGTACAAAACACACCGAATTTCAAAGACACTGATTGCATGTTGAAGTGATAAGATTCTGGATATACTGGGTTACATAAAATGTGTCATTAAAATTAATTTTGTCTGTTTCTTCTTATTTTTTTAAAGTGGCTTACTAGAAAATTAGAAATTACATATGTGGCTCACTTTATATTTCTATTGGATCCCACTGTTATAGAACATCTATGCTATAGAACTACATGCTATAGAACATATAAGTTCCATATTTCTAAAATCATCAATCTTTGAGAAATTCTTTCCCTTAAAAGGGGGTTCAGATGTTGCTCAAGTTAAAAAAAACTAATTAATTTCATCCATTTATTGTCTAAAGAAGAGAACTAATTGATTTCACTATTTTATTTAATAAAGAAAAAATGAGACAAAATGCTTTTCAAATTAATTCATTTCGTCTGCCCTAAATGCAGCACCACAATAAATATTCCCCCATGGATTACAATCTGATTGTGAGAAAACCTCTTTCCATCATTTTGAGTCTGTGTACACCACACTGACACATCTAGCTGGAGAATCAAATAGTTAACAAACCTAGTGATGTTTGCATCAGATGCCAGCAGATAATCTGTTCTTTTGAAGTCACCTGTTTTGTCATGGAGACCTGTAAATCTCAAACTACGATGTGCATGCCGTTAGGCCTACGTCGTAGTAGTCAGGATCTTGCTAAATCATAGAATAATTTACTCTGGCATACCGCCATGAAGAGGCACGTTTTCCTTGAAGACTTTGGTGGGAAAAGACATCATTCTTATATTTTAAATGGCCGAATTTATGCTGGCATATTGTGCAAGATTTTGAATGCTTACACTGACACTCCTGCATACTTAGGTCCCCTTTGATTTGTGCTTCCAGACCCCCCTCCTTTTTCATGAGTGGCCATTTACCATCCTCCCGCTTCCCCTCATTGCCATTAAGGTAGATTTTGGTAGAAATGTTTGAGATCAAACTTAGTTTCTGTGCTAATCCTTACGTTAAAAAATCATAGCTGCTTACTTCCACTGAGAATTTTACAACGTGGTTTGTCATCTTAGCTAGCTTAATAAAACTGCTGGGGGTTGCTTACGCATGGTGGGAAACTGACTCCCCTTTAGGGAGGAAGTGTAGGAAAACATGGTGGCAGCTTCCAGGAGAGAGGAAAGATCTTGAGTTTAGGTGCTGATGTTGGGAATAGAAGGGGGTGGGGACAGACGGTATAGAAGTTGGATCAAAGGCTGGGAGGATAAGGGGAATGTTTGGGGATGGGAGGTATGGGGTGGAAAAGAAAAAATAATGTCTTCATACTTTGAGCTTGCCTGACATTGGATAGTAATGTGCTTATCAAAGATGGGAAATTCGATGAGGAAGACTTTGGTAGGCAGGGGCTGTAAACTTTTGACTTTAATTTAGAGTACTCTGAATTTGGAGGTGAGGGTGAAATAAATCCGTCTAGAAATACCCAGATGACAGCCATAATTTATCTTTCTTCAGAAACTCTGTCACACTCTTCTCTGGACTATATTTATTTAGGGACCATTGTGCTCCAGTATTCTTGATTCTAGGTATCTTTTGGCCAATTAAATATGATTGAAATTTTTTACTCTTTCATCATAATGTCCTACTTAAGCAGTAGAGGGGAATATCACTAATTCTCTCACTGGTGTGAAAAAATAAAAAGGAGCATTTTAGTGTATTTCCGTCTAGTCTTTTCTGAATGCCGAATTTAAATGTATAGTTGCAATCATCTCGTGCTTATAACTTTGTATTTTGCTTTGTTTCCCCATGGTAACTGTTTTCATGCTGCCATATTTATAACAGTTATTTTTATTGACTGTCTAATATATGATCTAGTCACTGCACAGAAATTTTTGAGGTGTCTTCTAGGGGGCAGGGCCTGTTTCATGTCTTTGGAATGAGTAAAACCAGTTTCCTGCCTGTGTGGAGATTACTGTTTTTGTTCATGGGTGTGCCATCACTGTTTGAGACGTAACAGTTCTTTGGGTGTCTGCCACACCTTGTAGCAGGGTATTTAGTGTTCTGATGCCCACCAGTCACTGTGACAACCAAAAATGCTACCACACAGTTCTAAATACCACACTCCCCAGCTCCCCAAATAATCACTCATTTAAGCCATAATTTGGTTAACTCTTTTCCTTCCAGACAAGACATTAAGTGTTGGACATTTAGGTTGGTTACCTTTTGTTCTTCTTTCTTTCAGTTGATGGTAGACGGTTATACATCAGTTGTATCTGTGAGCCCATTTCCTGGTAGAACAAAGCCTTGAGTAAGCTTGGTGAATTTCCATGCTACTTGGTTACGTTAGAGTTTTGCTACTCACAATTTTGGGACAACCTTTTGACAGTCTTGGTGGAAGGGCATATGACATAACCTTGATTAAGGTCTCAAGTGGGAAAACATTGTTTTTCCTTCCTAATTGCTGCTTTTCCTCCACGTCTGTACCATCCACCTCCACTGAACGTAAGGTGAGTATATTTGGGGGCCTAGTATTAGAGAGGGTTTAAAGGCTCATGGTTCAGACTCTCACTTCAAATTGTAGTTCTGACACTTATTAGCCATGTGTCTTTGGGTAAGTTACTTAACCCAGTTATATCTCTACGTCTTCCTCTATTACATGATAGTATATCCTCAGAAAGATCTTGTGAGATTAAATGAGCTTTGCATACAAGGTTAATTTGTTAGCTACAATGGGGACTGGCATTTGTCTACTCTTGTGTAGTGGTTACAAGCACAGGCTTTGGTGCCAGGCACTCGGTTTCAATCTTAACTACTTATTAGCTGTCTGACCCTTTTGTAAGTGACTTTGCCACTCTGAGCCTTGGTTTTCCCATGTCTGAAATAGGAAAAAACAAAACAAAACAACCCTTTTACTGCATCAGCATGAAGACTGAGGCGGAGTCAGGGGCTGGTGGTTGCAGGTTGGGCTTTAGTGCAGGACCTGCATGTGATGGGAATCTGTAAATGGCAGCTGTGCCTATGGTGATAGCCTAGGGAGTGTGAGGAAGTGGGATTTTATAGATTAATCCTCTCCCTTCTCTTACCTTTTTTTTTGGGAGGGGTGTGGGGAGCTACTATGTCTGGCTATACATTTTTCTCACATAGTTATTACCTTAAGTGTTAATTAAAATGAGTAAAATACCTTCTTATAGGTATAACCATGAACTTGCGTGCCCTTCTTGTTTCTTCTCTGGACTTGGGTTTTCTGATGGAGTTCTGGGCTGGTTTCAAAGTCCTGAATGCTGGTTAAAGTAGGAAGAAGTTTCTGCCCCAAGTTTGGCATCTGTCTTTACTTCACTGGATCCAAATATCACGTATTAAATAAGTGGAACCAACACTCAGAATATTAGTTGGGGAATGTAATTTAAGATGAGGCATAGATAAAAAAAAAAAAAAAGGGAAGGTATTTTCAAACTTGTACTGAATTCTCTTGGACTTCCTTGATATTTTTCATTTTTGGCAGGGGGTCATATTTTGTGTATTTTGTATTGGGTATATATTGAGTATGAACAGTTCTGCGTATTGTATCTCAGAAGTCCAAATCTTTATTCCTTATCAAGCATAGTGTACCACACTTCCCTGGCGGAATTCCAGTAATCTGGAGTGATCCTGTGGCCTTAAAAACAAAAACCCTGACAGAAAAGAAAAGCATGTCCTCCACAAAATAAGTATTCCATACTTACAGCTCCTCCCCCAAGAAAAATATGACCCTCAAGGCAATGAAGCACATAAGACATAATGAAAAACAATAAAACGTAAGTTCTAGCTTGTACTTTTAGTGACTCACTGACTTCATAATAAAATGTGAGTGTAATTACCTTTGTGCGTCTTCGACCATTAGGCAAACTGTAGGAAGAGGTAAAGGAGAACTCTACTAATAGGGCTGTAGAACAAATTCAGATAAATCTTTAAACTCGGGAGTCACCTGATATCATGCAGTGGAGTCTTTCTTGGCTTGGCCAGATGGAACCATTATGAGTCACCAGAACGTGGTCCTTTCATTTTGTTCACCTGACGGCTTTGTAGGGCCCCATCTGTATGCTGTGTTCTTACGATTCTAATGATATTGATGATTCATAAAGAAACACAGGAACGAAACATGTTGAGCCTTTGACCGGATGGCCTTAAGGGTGGACTGTTTCATTTTTACCTTTTTTTTTCTTTTTCCCTGTCACTTGAGTGTCTGCTATATGTCACTTGCATATCTGCTACGGACATAAACTTAGCCTGTTGTTCCTCTGGGTTCAAAAGAATGGAAACATTGCTTTGGTTTTGGCTAAAAGCAAGGCCCTGCAGGATATTGAGTCCTCTGTGGAAAAGGCTAGAATATGTGTACTCAAAACTTCCATACTGGTGGCCTGGGCAATTGTTGGTGGCAAAAAAATACAGCATTTTTGTGTTCTTTTGGGTACAGGAGAAAAATCTTTACAATGTAACCTAATATTGTCATTGATAAACCTTAGTCATTTCTCCCTGTTCTTTCCTTTCATAACGCGTGTCAAGGTTTGTCATTATATATATATTTGTGTCTGTTTATTCAACGTAAGCATTCCCATTTGGGCTGTAAACTCCGTGGGAGCCCAGACCATGTGAATTTTTTTTTAGCCACACACCACCTGGCACGTGGTGGCATTCAGTCAGTGGTTGTTGAATCAGTGTTTTGTGTGAACAGATAAATGCAAGAATAATAATGGCTGACATATATTTAATGTTTGAAGGTACCAGATTCTTTGTGAAATGCTGTACAGGAATTCTCCCACTTGAACCTTGCTGCAGGTCTTTGGGTGGTGACTCTAATTGCTTGCATTATCGGGGTAGGACACTGAGGCTTAGGGAGGTTCGGGGAGAACTCTTGGTCACATGGCTGTAAGTACCTTTCAACCCCAGCTCTGTCTGCCTCGGAAACACATGCCATCCAGGACTAGCTGATGTGCCGAGAGGTTGCAGTTCTTGGGATCCCCTGGTGAAATTGTTCCTAAGGTATTTGCTCAGCAGTATTTCTTTTTGGAACATTAAGAGGTGTTTTCTAAGGAAAATCCATCAGGATTTGATTCTAGTCATTAAAAAAGAGGACTTAATTATAAATAAGAATAGCAGTGGTAACACCCGTTCTTTTTGCTGTGTGTTAGGTATTCTGTATTAGCTCATTTTACCTTTATAACCTCTGTATAAGGTAGACACGTTTATTCCCATTTTGCAGATGAAAAAACCGAGGCTCAGGATGCCTAACGAAAGGTTAAATAACTTACCCAAGGTCACACAGCTAGAACATGGGAGAAAGGAAATTACTCAGTGACTTCAGAACTTCTTTCTAAAGGACAGTAGGAGCTAGGGACTTGAAATAACCATTTTTACATTTTGTGAATATTTTATTTTTATTAGTCTGTACTATTTTGAAACAACAGGACAGACAGAGAGGAGGATTGGCCACCACTGTGCGTTTATGGAGTTCCCAGATGAGCCCCTACAAGGCCAGTACTATCCTGCAGATAGGATGGTGCCTACACGGGTTGCCTTGAGCTTGATCCACAGGTACAAGACCTACAGGACTTGGACGATGCGGATAAACGACTCCATGGCATCTATGTGTAAAATTCACTGGGGGGAACTGATATTTGAGAAAGTTCCAGTGAAAAATCTGGCTTTCTGCTGAGGATGGTCTGCAGCTTTTCTGGTTGTGAGCTCTCTGGCTTTGAATTCTGGCTTTGCTTCTTTTTCCCCCTCATTACATTCTCAGCGAGAGAATAGATATTCTAATATGATGATCAAAGCTCACTTTAGATTTCATCATTACCAATTGGTAATTAATCTGAATTTCAGTGTGTGCTAAGTCACCCAGGAAATGTTATTGTCTTCATCATAGTCCCATTTGAATCCCAGGAATGACTCAAGAAATTTGCTTCTTTCCTCAATGAAGATGGGAGCAATTTTGCATTTGTTATTTTTGCGGGAGGACCAGCTTGACAAGAAGGTAACTTAGGCGGAGCTGGTTTTCTGGGAAAGAGCTGAAACTATAGACTGGTCCTAAATGTGTGTTTTAAATAATGCTGACATATTTTGTTGATGCTGGCTATTTTATTTGATTGCTATCCCTTCCGAAGTCTCCCCCTCCTTCTTCCTTCTTTGAAATCTGTTGGTTGCTATGGAAACAGTGTTGTTTTGGGTTTGGGTGGAGCTGTATCCACAAATGCAGTATAAAGTCATTTATAAAATGGGTTAATATTTGTTCTGGCTGGGCATGTATGGAACTTGATGTAATGATAATCACAATCACACATGCAGAATAAATTTGCACTTTTATTGTTATTTTCTTAGTCTGTCTAAATGTGTGCAGTTTTGCTTGGAATGCACTGTCATTTCCTCTCTGATTTGGTTATTGCCGTTGAAAAGCCAACACCCTGCACTAGTGGAATTGCTCGGAGTTGGAAGTACTCCGCAGGCCTCAAACATCCCTGCGACCAGATTTTCATTCAGGAGAGTGACTCCTGGGATATCTTTTGAGTCCTGCTCCAGGACCCAGCTTGACAACTTGGGCCTGCTTCTCTTCTGCTCAAGCAAGCAAGTCCTCTAGATCTCGTTTGTCTTCAATAATGCAGAATCGTCCAGTCCCTCCGCTTTCGCATTGATGCTTGTGTCAGCCACGCAGCGCTGTTACTAAAACACCTCGCCTGATTCAGGATGTATTAATGAAAGTAGGGTGAAAGATGAAATGACCAGGGACTGGTCCAGTCTCAGGTGGAGGACAAGAAAAGGGTAGGGATTTTGGAAAGGTTCCAGGGACCATCCGTGAGGATGATGAAAGTCTGAGCAAAGAGGATCTTCGGGCAAAGGTTCGAGGAATTGGAACTATTTAACGTACAGAGGAGAAGACCAGGGGCATTGTGTGTAAGTGTGGGGCGTTTTATTAAGTCTTTGTACGCAGGAACCTGTTCATAAGAAAGGGGGTGTTCACTCTTTGGTTCTCTAAAGACCTACCATTAGGAAGACATTAACTATGGAAGAACAGGTGAAATTACTCTGTGACGTGGTAAGATGGCAAGAGTCTTGTAAAGATGGCCAGACTCTGGAAAGGGACGCCACCAAAAAAGAAATGGCAGGGTCCCTCACCTTGATGTCAGTTAGGCAGCCTTGAAGTATGCAGTTTGGTGGCTGGCTTGCAGATCCTGCTGGAAGCCAAGCAGTGACTTAGATGACCCCACAGAAGTTCCTTAAAGGTCCCTGAGTTTTTGTCTTATTGTAAATGAATTTTAAAAATTCACTTTTCCAAACATTTTGACAGACCTTTTTAACTCTCCAAAAATGAATATAGGAATATAAAAGACTGCTTTTATGAGGGTTAAAAATCCTACAGAGTGAGGACTGTTGGAATGATCAGGGATCCTCATCTCAAATTTAGCAATGTTGTGTGCCTTTATGGTGCCCCCAGTAGTGATGGATCTACTTTTCAAAGTCCAGTCAATCCAGAAGAGTTTTGATAGCTCATGAGTAGACTTGTAGGAGTGTAGGTTACGAGGAACCTTTGGGATTGAATAGATCAATGGTTCTCCGGTACCCCAGCACAGCATCACCTGGAAACTTCTCAGAAATGAGAATTCTTGGGTCCTATCCCAGACCTACTGAATCAGGAGCTCTGAGGGAGACATCCAGCAATCTTTGTTTTAACCAGCCTTCTGGGGTGAGCACCACAGGTCTCCACCATCCCTTGTTTACTTAGAACATTAGCATAGTTATATAAAGCTTGGGGCTAATTGGAAGTGTGTGTCATTGTTGACATGGTGACCAATTTACCTGGCATAGGAAAAAGAAAGTTTCTTAGCCACAGGCTGCCCCCAACTGTCTTGTAAAAGATATCTTTTTTTTCCCTTTAATAGAAGAGCTGCCATGCCATGGCGCAGGACATACCTTTAGCAAGAGGGAGGAGGAATAAGTCCCTGTGATAATGGGCCACCATCTCTCAGGATAATTATTAAAATCATTTATATCAGTCATTTCCTTTTTGTGGGGTGGTCCATCCATCCGTCCATTTCTCTATCTTCCCATGCTCCCACCCGTGTATCCTTCTATCCATCCGTGCAACAATTCTTTTTTTATTTTTTTTATGGTTCGAATATTTATTAAAGCATAAGAGCACATATTCTTTTGTCTTTGGATATAGATAGGTTTGAATAGTTAAGACAACAGAAGTGTATAAGGCATTTTAGAGAAAAATGCTATGTTGTATGTATGTCATTATCTGTGTGTTTTTAAGCCAATATTTAGTTGGTTGTAACAATTCTTTCGTGATGTCCCACTCTGTTCCGGGTACTGTGTAGGTCCTCTGAATATTACTGGTACCTTTTGTTTTCTTTCCCTCAAATTCACACCATCTGTGGTGCCCAAAGCCCGAGTACCCAGTTACCTCCTTAACACGTTTTTTCTCCTTGTATTTTTGGCCTTGGGCTTTCTAGCTCTACAGCCCACTACATTCTTCTGCAGTAACATGGGTTTTCTCCTTGAAGCTAAGTGTTCATTCAATTGTAAAGACAAACAAAATATATCTAAGTATAAGTATCACTTGAGAAACACAGATATCATCATTCCTTATATTGTGTATTATGTTTGGGCTGGAACCTCTCTTCTGTAGAATTATATGGTGAGGAAAAGGAAGACCCAACCTCTCGCCCCAGCAGACCCTCTTATGACCCTCCAGGTGGTGGGGTGTATTTTTTTACTTTTCTCCCAGCGGACTCAAGGGTGGGGCTCAAGTACCCACACTCACCACTGACTCAGCATCACTCCACCTCTATTGTCTGGGGTTGTTTTTCTGCACCCACCCCTCAAGCTATTTTCTCAATGGAAGAGGAAGGAAAAAAATTCCGCTGAAAACAATCCAATCCTGATCGGTTTCGCATAGCATAATAAACGCTTGTTTGGACGTTGCTTGGACTGTCATTTTAGCAAGGATCTTCTGTTTGATTAAATAGCTTCTCTGTTATGTATTGAACAAAATGAAATGTATGTCATAACAGATATAACTAGATGATGACAACTTTTCTTGACTGTGAATTTCATTAAAGATATACATTTGTGTTGTATTCCTCTGAATGACAGAAGTTGACAAATAGCTGGGGAAAGTTGTTTTCTAGAGAAAAGTTAGCAGCTCGCCCCTGTTCAGATTTTCCCAGCCCTAAGACAAAAATAAGGGTGGATCAGAAAGTCAGGAGAGGTTGGGGGCCGGTCAGTGGGGTGGGAGGTGTAACCACTCATGAATGGTCTGGGGGGGCTTATGATGAGCATCTGTTTGTTTCGGGTGACTGTGCAGACTTGTTCATTGTTGTTGGCGTTTTAAGTGTTCGGTTTTACCTTCCCAGCATGCTGCTTGGATGGATGGACAGATGGATTTGTTCATTTCCTCACTCTTTGAGCACGTATACCGTGCTGAGTCCTAGATAGTATGAGTGAAGCCAGGTCCGGTGCCCTTCCTCGTGGAGCACAGGGTGAATAAATGGAAGATTTCAGTGCCATCTTAAATGCTAGAAAGCAGAGGCTGGTGGGCCCTGCACGGGAGAATGTAGGGTAATATTCAGGGGGCAGGCTTTGGAGTTGGACCACTTGGGCTAGAGCCCTTACTAGCTCTCCCATCTTGGGCAAATTCCTTAAGCACCTTGTGCCTCTGTTTTCCCATCTGCCAAGTGGAGATAATATTAGTGTCCACTTCATAGCATTATTGTGGGGAAGATGATGACAATTCTGGATAGACTTTTTTTTTTTTAAAGTACTGATGTATAATAACTTGTTTGATCTACACATGATACCAAACCCTATGAGATAGGTGCTCTTATCCCCATGTTACCCATGAAGAGACTGAGGTTGGATGTCAAATAACTCCTATAGGTTATGTAAGGAGAAAGGGGCAGAATGGAGGTTGGACCTCAGGCTGTCTGGCTTTCAGAGACCCTGCTTGGTCCCCTGCTTGGTACAAAGTCAGTCCTCTGTAAGTGCCACCGTTATAAGTTACCGTCAGGGATCAGGCTTCCCCAGGGAAGTGACTGTTGGGCTGGGATCAGAGAAGTCCCCTTGCTTCTCCGGGGGTCAGAAGGGTAAAGCAGAAGCAAAGTGGATTCCTGGCACTGCCTATGAAGACGGCCCATTTTGGAAGAGCCAGGTGGGGAAGGGTGTAGCATTGTTTGGTGTCTTGATTTTCCAGTTCCCAGGAGCCAAAGGCATCCTGGGCCCATTTTGTTCCCCAAAGAGGCCAAGAGGGAACAGTAGTAACTTGGCCTCTGGTTCACCTTCCGCTGTCCCGGGAGAGCGCTCTGACTCGCGAGGAGCCTTTCAGGGGCCTCCTCTTGAGAGGCTGCCAGCTTTGGCGTCGGGTGTGAGCACCCCTTGCTGGAGCAAGCAGGGCATCCCAGGAGATGCTGATCACGTAGTCCTGGCTCTTAGACCCGTGGGCGGTCAGCCTGTTTTCTTAAATAATGTCCCCATTTACAGATGGGTAAACTGGGCTCCCTAGGCTTTGCAGAAATGTGTGCTTGATGCCGCCTCTGAGTACTGCTCGGGCGGGATCCCCTTTTTCCAGTTCCTTCCTTCCTTCTTGCCATCGTCATCACTTCCATTATTACAAACTACATGCCTCCATAGGGCCTGTTTTTGGTTCTAGACGTTCCCGTATCAGGTGTAGCCAGACGCCAGACAAAGCCTCAAGAAGATGATTAATTGAACAAGAGGTGTGTTCAGAGGTCAAGACACAATAACAACAGTTACCCTTGTGACTGCTTCTGTGTTGTCATCTGACATTGCCTTTAATCCAGGGATCACAAAGCCTTTTACAGGCAGTAATTGAAATTACAACACCCCCGTGGGGGTAGGGATTATTGTCCTCATTTCTTGTGGGGAGTGAGCCCAGCCTGGAGGAGCTCAGTATCGCCAGTCACGTGTGGCCCCTGAGTGTGGGATGCTTTCCTGTGCCAGCAGAGCCCCGAAATATCCTGAACCCACCGACGCTGGTTAGGTGTGAGCTTTCTCTTTTTCAAAGGTGACCTGTTGATGGAGATCACCGCCCCCCCTGCCGCCATGCCCGATCCAGTCCCCTATCCTGCCCTGGGGTGAGTTCTGAGTTCTGGGAGTGGCCGAGCCACAGAGAGAGGCTTACTAGCAGATGCACAGAGACCAGGAGAGGCAGCTTGGGGCTCATTAAGGCACTGGATTTCGAGGCAGGCACCTCTCAGGTGAAAGTGCACAATTAGTTGATTTATCTGGGAGACAGGAGGTGGGTTTATCAGTGGTGCTGGTGGGTGCTGGGGCATAGGAGGGGATATTTGTGGAGGTGACCCGCCTGCTGGGCCACTTTGAGCAGTGAACTCAAGTCACCAGGATATATTTGGGGGTCCTTAATTTGGGCCAGATGAAGCTACATCACCTCCAGATTTAAAAACGCATTGTTGGTGGTGGCTGGTTTGAATTTTCCATCATTGGATGACAATGGAACTAAATGGAATTTATTCTGAGTAAGGACCAGATTTCCAGTGCAGATGAAATGATTTCCCTCTCACATCTTAACGGATTTTAAAATCCTATGGAGGATTTGGCTGAAGACACTCTGTGAAACTTCAACCGTACGGGAACGGGTTCTCACCTATTATATTCTGTCTCAGCAAGTGAAACGGTGTCTGGAGCTCGCCAGAAGGAGAGCGGTACCCAAGGAGCTGGCCTGTCATGACAGCATGATCCTGTGCGCTGTGTGCCCCTCTGAAAAGCCTAGCGCCCTCCTGAAGGCAGGTGGAAGGTGTTGTTTGAAGCGAGCCATATTTTATTTTTCTCCAGAAATTCTTAAGCTCATTCTGTGACATGAACATCTAAACAGAGTAACCGGATTCCAGTGGCACGACCGACATCAGTTTACACATTCTTTCTCTGCCCCTCACCCTTTCGACCAAAATGGTAAATAATTTCGTTTGCAGGCAAATATCATGGCCATTTTTTACCCTGGCAGCTCTTATTTTAATGAGAAATTTGCTTTATCCAGTAGTACATTAGCAAAGTGTGTCCTGATTTTATGTAGCAGGTGTTTACGGATAATCCTGGAGGGTCTCCATCCTGATGACTTCCTCTCTCCAGTGGTGAGCTTGTAAGGCGGACACTGTTATAGGAGGTCCCCTTAGTTCTCAGATCGTCCCGGTGCCTCCCTCTGTCTAAAGGGAGCGTCAGTGATTTCAGAGAGAGGTGAGAGCTTGTTTTCACTATCTTCTCCGCGAGAGTACCAAGCTCTGCCCAGCTCCCCTGGGTAGAATTACTTTGACATCATGATGCCACAGACCTGTGGTCACTAATTTTGACTGATGTCATAACCTTGCAGCACCCGCGACGTGGCTCTTGCATCGCGTGTGGTGGCCGAGAATCCTTGTTTCTGTGTCATTTGTCAACTGGCGTTTTTAGATTTGACGTTGGTTTGACTTCTTACACGGGATGAGAATAAGATCATCAACCCACTTCATTCT
Source organism: Balaenoptera borealis (assembly GCF_965194805.1). Classification (NCBI taxonomy): domain Eukaryota; kingdom Metazoa; phylum Chordata; class Mammalia; order Artiodactyla; family Balaenopteridae; genus Balaenoptera; species Balaenoptera borealis. The sequence continues at coordinate 23,216,192 of NC_138869.1, forward strand.
AAGATGAAACAAAAGCCATTGTGACTGAAATAGAGAGTTCGGGGTGACTCACTCCACCATCAAATATGCTTTGTACACAGAGTTCCAAAGAGATTTCTAACTTTTAGGCACCATTTTATGGTTGCGAGCCCTGATTAAACTCGAGGGGACAAAATAGAAGTAACACCTCCCTCCTCCCCACAAAACAGCCTCCAAGTGTTTGGGTTTAAAGTTGCAAATTCCTAGATGATGCTATCTTGTGCATCTCTTTGTTGTAGTTGTACCAGCTGTTTCCCCCCCTTTCAGCTTGTCAGAGCTACTCGCAACAGTCTAAGGCAGCACCACCAGATGATTGTATGAAGGGAATTTGATTTAATTCTCCATATCGTGCTTTTAACTAGAGACGGCGTAAAATCAAATTTGGCTAAGCTTACAAGGGTGTCGTTTAGAATGATGGATTCTCCCAACCACCAGTGTACAGTGTAAAACTTTTATTTTACCCTTTCTTTGTTTTAGGTTAAACACAACTCTTGGAATGACTGTATCGCTGACAATATCTATTTCAAACAGACTAGCCATGCCCTCTGCTGTAACTGAAACTTCCAAAAATGAGATATACTTCAACTTTTAAAATTTTATTTATGACCTTAAAACCCTCACTTTTCTAGACTAGGTAAATGGCTTGCTAATATCAAGAATATTGGACCTGATTTATTATTTTAGGAACCACTAGCATGGTACCTCACTTCTTAAGTTCTAATGGCCAAGAATGCTGTAAAAAACTGAAGCAAATCAGCTTTCCTTTTTTGTGAAAATTGAAATCAACTTAACTCACAGATTAATTATCCGATTTCTCTGAAATCATGTTATGTTTCAGTGTATATGTGTTTGCCTTTCTTAAAAACATTGGAAAGCAAATGTTTCATTTAAGAAGTGCTTTAATTCAGGGGCTAAAATAATTTCATTTTGAATGGGATACTTACTTGCAATGATGAGATTAAAAAAATCTGCTTCTATTATGTGAGGGACAAAAATGAAGAGGGAGATTGTCTGTTGGCATTCTGTTTGTGACAATTACAAAAAATCTTTATTAATTGGCAATAGAAGTAGGTTCTGTTAGGGAAGAAATAGATCCCTTCATACGCTCCCCTGTAGGGGTAATTTTTATACCTTGTCTAGTATTTAAATACCTCTTAACTGCTAGGTGTCCATCTGTAGCCCCTTCCTGGGTCTCTAAACTAGTGTATGAAGCATGACCTTGTAACTTGCTTTGTTTATACATCTGTCGGGACAATATGTTATCTTCCCTTAAAAATGCAAATGTGCTCCCTGCAATACAGAGCTCTTTAGTCAACAAATAAATTGAGGTAAAGACTTTACCTAATACCCATTTAATTTAAATTCATTTTATAAACATAAAGACGCCTTTTAAGAGAAGCTTTAATTCCTACTAGCACCTTGATTTGTGGTTGCCATGGAGAATCAAATCTGTCATTTGACAAGAAAAGTCACCCATTTATGACAGCACTTTATCTTGTCTCTCCAGGGGAAGAAAATGTCAAAAGTGAGAGCAGAAAAAAAGCCTTGAAACACCAGAATTTCTTGATTTCATTTTTATTATTCAGCTATCATATCCTTTCTGATAATAGCAACTTGGTGAAAATAAATAATGTTCCTACAGTAAAATCAAATATTTCCTATTGGAATGGACAAGGTTCTTTGTGACTGTCAGTGCTGTGAAGTCTGGCAAGAAATAGTGTTATTAGATAAACCTGCGGTGCCCAAATCCCATTTTCTTTTCATTATAGTGTCAAAATAATTATACCTGTATAATTTGGGTAAGAAATTGCAGAATAAGTAAAATGGTCCATTGCAAGAGATTGCTGCTTTACGCTTGTGTTCCTTACAGGGTGGGGCTTCTACCAGCTAAAGGAACAAATGCTGGGGGTAAAGTGTTTTCATTTGAATAAAGATGTAGAATAGGTCTTCCATATTATATGCTAAATGGATAGGTAAATGCTGTATTCTGTTACTTTGCCCACATACCTATTTTGCAAATCCGAGTTAAAAATGCAGAATATCTCAGCTAGTCATGAACTGGGATATTATATTTTCCCACAGAGTTAAAAAAAATATTTCATCCCATCTGATGCTTGTTTGCGTTTTTGAAAATGGTGTGGCACTCTAGGAGATTGAAAAAATTTGCAGTTCTGATCCAGATCTGATCCAGTGATTCTTTATAGTTTGCATGTGTCCATGTAACGTATATATAAGTACTATGTATTTGAACACAAATACGCTGGAAGGATGTTTGCCTGCCTGCCACATTCATGGTTAAAATCTGACTCTTTTTTGAGATCTGCATTAAACAAAAATTTTGGCGTTCTGCTCCGAAAAGCACATGAAAATAATCCGGGCTGCATCTTTCTTGAGGGGCACTGTTTTTGATTGCTGGAGTATTATACAGCTTGATGTGGTTCAGAAGTGAAGTAATCTCGTATCGATGAGATAGCATTGTAATAGCAAGCCCTTTAGTGAAGGTTTAGTGTAAATATCTGACTGGCGGGGGAGCTGGTTTCTGGAACAGTTGTGCTTCTAAGAGATTACGAAAATGGAGAAAAGAAGGGGTTGAACTCTCGTTTTCCTGAAATTGGCACGCGCTGCTGGAGTGGTAGCCAATGCTGGTTGGGATCTGCTGTGCGGAAGCCTGCAGCCCCAGAGTTCCCGTCCTGTGTGCCCCAGCCAGGGATATGAAGCTGGGCGTGTGCTGCTAAAAAGAATAAAGTGGGGAGAAGGAATGGCTATGGCTCGTGGCAAATAAACCTGCCCATAAATATCAATAAAAACATATTTCACAGGCATAGCTTTTGATTGCCTGGATTGTGCATGTTGGACAAACTGCGTATTTTTACGTAGTGGTTGAGCCATTTCCCCTACTACTTGTGTGCCTGGGAGTTCTCAATTGCCTAAATGTGAGACATGATGCAGTACGCTTTAAAGGGATAGGCACTAAATACGAATCTGCAAATGCCCTGTAATTCTGAATTAATGCTGCCTTGTTATTTAACACTCAGGACTCTATTTGGCCCTCTACTTTGATAAAATTGTCACTTGAATTTCATGGAGGTAGAAATAGAGATGTGGATTGTCCCCCCATCAGGACTCAGATTGCTTTTGTGATTACTGAGGATATTTGATGTGTGTACCTGGCAGAATGTGTTCACACCAGTTGATAATAAAATTGCGATGCGGCACAGTAATTGTAATTTACATAGGTATCCTAGGATTGTGTGTACAGCAGTGCTGTGGATTTGCTCGAATCCAGTGTGTGTAAATACATTAGGCAGGCTTTGGGGGCTTTTATTTTATTGGATTTTTAAGTTTTAAAATTGTATTTTAATTTTTGTTTACATAACTTTCTATGACTTCTGATTTCTATGAATTTGTGAATTGTTTATGTGTGTGTGTGTATATATATATATATATATATTTTTTTTAAGTTTCATGGTGAGGATTAGCAAAGACATTTAAGAACATGGTAAAGATGTGTGAATGAGTAAACTCTGCCTTCATAGCCTAGCATTTTGTCAGCACTCTCAAATACCCATCTTTATATTCTAGTATGAGAATTCGTGTTTGTGTGTCCTGCTTTCTTTGAGGGGCAATGGCACATCTCTGAGATAAGTTGCCCGGGCGGTCTTTTTCATATGGGGTACTTTCCTTAGCAATAACCTGTAAACACTCTTTCTTTAAAAATAAAGCTGCTAATGCTAGTTGACACAGATTTTTTTACAGAAGAAAAAACAACCCGAAACACCCTGACTCTTTGATATCCCATGGTTTATTTTAAGAGCATTGCCCTGTAGTTAATAATAAAAATACCTAGCATAATATTTAGCACTTACTATTTTTCAGTCACTATATAATTTTGGTATCTCACAGTATCTCTGTGAAGTAGGCATTGCTGTAATCCCTACCTTCCAGAGGAGAAACTGATGTGTTAAAGAAGATACACAGTCCTGAGTCCCAAAGCTAGTTCCTGGAGGACGTGGGATTTAAACAGCCTCTTCTGTGGTCTCCAGGGGACAAAAGAGAAGGTTGAGGGTCAAGGGAACACTTAAAATAAATTTCGGTCCCTACTGTGATGCTGTCCCCTCGTATATATAAAATATCAGCTCAGTACATTGTGAACTAGCTCTCACACCTGAAAAATTAGGAGTTTTACAAGAAAAACCGGCACCTTTCGTTGAATGCAGCTTCTTTGCCTCTGCAATAATGAAAGTAACAGAAAACCTTATTTACATTTCAGAAATCGTTTCCTCAAATTTCCTGTTTTGCCAGACTTTTGTGTGTCCCCCTCTCTTTCTCTTTCTCTGTCGTGCCTGCTGCCCCCATGCTTTGCTGTAAAGTGAGACCGACTAGTTTGTCGATGTCATGAAGTTATCTGTCCACCGCGTCCCTGCTGGGGAAGGGCTGTCGCCACCCCCCAAATACTTTAATAATCAAAGCAAGGGCCACTGTAGTTCTTTCCACGGACGTTCACTCCTTTCCCTCATCTTGGCAGGACTTTATGGCTGTGCTTTCTGGAAACCCTTTGTCCAGGTTACTTTACCTGAAAGCTTGCTATATTGTTGTATTAATGTAATCAAATTATAGTTGTTTTTAATAACTTAATTGAATGAAAAAGAACCCTTGGAGCTGAGAAGTAAAATGGTGGTGTGTATTAAACCGTTCTCTCACAGCCCTGCAGATCTGCAGTGGCAGATAAAGAAAGTGTAAGTTTGTACGTGGCTCCCACCGCATCCCCACGCTTAACTATTACTAATGGCCCTTTTCTTTTTTAGGTCACCTGCATCAGGGAAACCGAAACTGTTGGAAGTGCAACCCTTAAAAATATTTTGACTCTTCCTATGAATGAAAAACATTTGGGCTTCTTTCTCCTCCAGATTTAAAACTTGGGCCTTTAAGAGCACAGAGTGAGAGAGGGACTCAGAAGCCATGCATCATCTTTTTCACTTTGCAGTCAGTTAATTCTTTGAAATCCCATCGCATGCAACATTTAAGAGTTTTCTTCATTCGTTTTATCCCGATTGTGGCAAACGCAGTGTTTTCTTAAACATTTAAGTGAGTTTTAATTTAGGACCTCTTTGAGAGCTAGTTTTCACGTTATCTTTAATTAAAAGGGAAGGGTGTTTAATGACGAAAAGCTCACCTGTAACAGGTTATTTATCGCTCCTTGTTAAATCAGTTGGTTTGGTCCTAGACAAAGTGAATATTAGATTTGAGGAGGCGCTTGTGCATTCTGCAGCTGGTCTGTTTTTGTTTGAAGAGGTCTCCACACAGGGACGTACTCTCAGTTGTGTGCCTTGGTATTTCAGACGGAGGGGGGATGTGTGCTCCTGCAGACATTTCCTCATCTGCCTGTCATTTTCTATGAAGAGTGTAGCACTAAAGGCACGTGTGTTTCTGCACACACTTCCTTTAAGAAACTGACTACTTGTAAAGAGATGTGTATCATTCCTAAGAATTCCAGAACCGTGCCCCTGCCCCATTCAGTCTGGGGCATATACAAAGCTGTGACATAGTTTTTGAAGTTTTGGCAAATTACACGGTGGCATTAGGTTGGTGAGTTTAGCAGTGGATTGAAACCAGCCCAGAAGGGGGTGCACGTTTGAAGTTGTGCTGCAGTTCTTAAGCCGTAGTGGATCCCAGGACTACAAGAGTGCTGATGATTCTGATTCAAAGGGTCTGAAATGGGACCCAGAAACCTGTATTTTTTGTAGCAAACCCCTCTGATGATTCGAATCCAGGTAGTCCGTGGACTTGAACCTGTGTTCTTGAAGTCGGGGAACCGTCCTTATCATCTCACCATTAAGAGCAGCTGCATCAAAATTCTTCCAGAGCAGTGTTGTTCCTCATCTCTTGGTGTGTGTTGGGATCAGCTATGGATTTTGTTAAAATGCAGGTTCTGATTCAGTAGGTCTGGGAGGGGGGTGCACCTGGGACCCTGCATTTTTAACAAGCTCCCAGGTGCTGGTCCATGCTGCTGGACCAGGCCACACTCAGAACCCCATGGTTCACTGGTTTGTATTGCACAGAGGTTTGAAAAGAAAGGAAAAAATTTAAAGCAACTCTTGGGGTGCTTTTTGTCTCTGCGGTTTGCTGTTGAACCCTCATCTCTCTCTGTCTCTCTCTCTCTCTGTCTCTCTCTTTCTCTGTCTCTCTCTCTCTGTCTCTCTCTCTCTGTCTCTCTGCCTTGCCTCTCTCTCTGTCTCTCTCTCTCTCTCTCTGCCTTGCCTCTCTCTCTATCTCTCTCTCTCTCTGTCTCTCTCTGCCTTGCCTCTCTCTCTCTCTGCCTTGCCTCTCTCTCTCTGCCTTGTCTCTCTCTCTGTCTCTCTCTCTCTCTGTCTCTCTCTCTGCCTGTCTCTCTGTCTCTCTCTCTGCCTTGCCTCCTGTTTCAGTGTGTACCCACGTCTGTGGACATTAAGGAACATTTTCACAAGTGAAAATACAGATGATGCTTGTCGTATATGTGGAGGCACAAAGATTCTAAATTAGCCCCAGTGACCCCGGCTCTGCTCGCCCTGTAGGAATCCAGTTCTCTCCGCCGGATGGAGGGGCAGTTAAGATTCTTTTGAGACACTTTTTCTCACCTCTTCTACCGCTGCTGTTACGTAACAAAATAGAGCCAATGTAGTTCTAAACTCCAGGGGCACTGGAGAGGGGCATCTTGCAAAGGAGGGTAAGAGAAGTAACAGTCTAGCTCCGGATTTTCCTGCTAAAATATAAATATTTGCTTTATAAAGGCTTTGAGAGCAGAAGAGATGGTTTGGTGGAAATACTTGAAGTCATACCAGCTCTGTTTCAGAGTTGTGGCCCCTTTCAAGTTTGGTCTGTTCGTTGTCTTAAGCACAGATGCCTGGTTCACAGTGAGTTTTAGGACTTTCTTTTTCTGCATGAAAAGAGATGAGGTGTCCTTGAAGGCTTTGTATCTTCGGCTGTAGAAGGCAGAAGCTATTAGGATGTTGGTGTTTGAGCTGGGTGCATATTCCTGAACTCCCTTTCTACCTGGGCTTTCAGAAGAAGGGTGTAACTGGTGGGCTCAACTCTAAATTTCATCAGCATTTAGGGCCTGGTATTTCTTCAATGAAAATAGGATTCTAGATCCCGAAGGCGATATTGATCATCTCAGTGACCTTGGACAGGATCTCGGGGTTGGGGATGGGAGGGGTTAGATTGAAGTGAGCATTATGAGTCCATCAGCACCAGACATACTTTTCTCCTTGTGTTGGCGTCCTGTTATAACTTTCCCTTTGATTCAGCCTATGGGGCTTCGCGGCTCACACTGTGAATCTCCTTTAGCTCTTAGGATAACCACGGTAACGGTTCTCAAAATACCTATTTGCATGTGTCATTCAACTTGAAGAATGTATCTGATAATTGATGTTTTGAACCAATAACTCCCATGCCCGGTAGACAGTACAAAACTGGGGTTTGGGAGGCATAAGATTGGGGGAGGGACCCTGCTTTATTCTTGTCCGTGTTTAGCTGGCCAATCTTGGCATTTTTTTTTTATGAAGCTGTGTATATCCTTATTCTTCTCCTGATTCATCTTAGGAAGTAAGGAAGTAGGCGGTATGAGAACGTTCACTGATACTGGCCCAAACATCGCTGAGTGTGATAGGATCATAGAATTTTGGCAGTAGAGGTAACATGAGGTAACCTGTGGCCCGGGGGTCTCAAACTCAAACTGTAATGGGGGCCACACAGGTAATTACAAAGAAGTCCGCAGGTTCAACGGGGAGAGGGGAGAACCTGACAACACTGCCGATCTACTCCATCCAGTTGTGACCAGGACTTTGGGCCATATTGCCAGGTCTTCCGAATCTTCTCGAGATGCCAGAAAGCAGAGTGGACCCTTATAAGTCCTTTGGAGATGTGTTTATCTTACCCATGAGGGAAAGGGGAAGGGAGAGAAAGCCAGTGTGTGGAATTCATTTCCATCTTCTGGGAACACCAGCTGATTTTCTCAGCGATTGAAAAGCTGTCAGACAATAACATCCCACTGCAGTTGACATGGGAGGGAGGCAGGCGCTCCTGCTCTGTGACCGTCAGAGAATGACAGGTCTTGACCGAAGCAGTGTCCACATTCAAAAATGTGTGCCTGACCCCTCGAAGTTGAGCCCTCTCCGATATGAAAATGTAACAGGAGGCTGCTTGGGGTCAGTAAGCCTGAACCTCATCATTTATCCCAGGGAGAATAAAATTATGTCTAGCAACTCATCCACTATCGTGCCAACTGTGAATTTTCCCTCTCTTGCGTTGCTGGTTCTTTGGATCTGCCCGTGTTATTAAAGAATAAGGTATCATTGCACGGGAGTCACCTGGTTTTCCAAGCTGTTTACCATTAAACAAAGCTGCCACAGAATAAATACCTTTGCATTTGCCCCCTTTGGCTTGGGGGTTAAGTCGGTACTTGAACTCCTGAGTATTTAGTCTTGATGCTAATTTCTGTAGCGTGTAAGGCATGTCAGTATACGAGAGCTTTTCATGTTCCCTTTAGAGTTCCCCCTTGATGACATTATTTCAAAAGGTACAGGGTGGTAGGTATTACAAATGAATATCAGTCCGCCTTGTGGAGGCTCCAAGGGTGTTTAATTTTAGAGACCTAGCGGGTAACATGTTTGCAATTGCACACATATCTTTACCCTATGGGCACCGACTTTTGCCACAGAGACGTGTGTGACCACCTACACAGGAGATGCACGCCTTCATAAATGAGAGCGGTATAATTCTTTTTTCTTGGAAAGCTGCACCCCAGAAACCTATTGTTTTACCTGTGAAATTACCAACCTGAAGGTAGCCTGGAATTAGCACTTACATTTTTATTTGGGGTTTTGGCAATTCTTCTAGCTGGACCACTTTTTTTTTTTTTTTTCCTCTCCCTTTGGCAACGCTGGGTCATTTAACACCTACACACATGAGAGACCCAGTTTTGTATTCCTTTATGGTTCCAGTGTGTTTTCTTTTTTTTTTGGTTTGTTTTTAACATAAGGACTGGCTCCTTGATGTATTTGTCCCAGTGGCAGAAAGACGGTGCACCCCTAATGCCTTCCTGGCTCTGCCTTCCACTTTTCCTGAGCATTTCCAAACTACTGGTGTTTTAATTACTGTATTGTTCATCCGGTTCAATTGTATTTAATTGGCTTTGTGTTTCGTCTTTCTGTTTCGATGAAAGGATTATTGGCGGTTTGGAAAAAAAAAAAAAAGCCCATTTAAGTGAAGCTCCATCGTTTAAGACACATATAAAAATTCTTTAAGATGCCTTTTATTTGGGATCTCTTTATCTTCCTTCACAAGCTTTCTGAGAATAAGTAGTGCATGTTGAGGTTTATCTTTGCTTTTATGTGCTCCAGCCACATGCTTAACATTGAGCACATTTGAGTCGCATTTCACCAGCTTTCACAATCCTTTTATAAAGGGACTGATCTGTTAACATCACCCTCTTTAGATCTAGCAGACCGGATGTCCTTCCATACAAAGAAGGGCTCCCCGTCTTTCTGGCTGGCCAGTGAGTGAATGATTTCAGGCCTGGTGGGCAGTACTCGTGTCCATGCGTCACACAGCCCAACCGCAGCAGTAGGCAGCTGCATGTAATTTTGAACTCCACTCATTGAACTGTAATAAAACAATATAAGCACTGCTTGGGGGGAAGATTGGATGCAGTTATCCTTACACAAGGCTCGGGCATATGAAAGCAGTGCTGGCTGACAAGAGGATTTTAAGATTTGATTTTGATTGAATTGCAGAATTGAACAGGCCAGGAATGTCAGTGGAAGGCTAAACGCCTGTAGTGCCATAAAGTTTTATTCATGTGAGGCTTTCCAATATCAAGTAGATGGATTATTGGAAAAGGTGTCAAGGGACATGAAATGGAAGAGCCCCAAACATAAAATGTAGGCAGGAGGGAAAAATTACTTCTTGCTTAGTATATAATTAGGTCTCAAAAAAAGAGAGAATATTCCATAAAATTGTTTATTCTTCCCTCTCTTCAAAGAAGAAAAATATGACCCTCTCGTTATATCACTTATTATTCTTTCAAGTGAAATTGAATTTAGTACCTAAGACAGGACCTTCTCTTATGTCATTCTTTTTTTTTTCCTTCCAGTTTTATTGAGATATAATTGACACACAGCACTGTGTAAGTTTAAGGTGTACAGGATAACAATTTGACTTACATACATCATGAAATGATTACCGCAGTAAGTTTAGTGGGCATTCATCATCCCACGTAGATATAAAATTAAAGAAATAGGAAAAAAAAATTTTTCCCCTGTGATGAGAAACCAACGATTTGAAAAATATCAGGATGGTGGTTGCCTACCATGGAAAATGGCAGGGGAGAATTTTGTTGTGTGATGGAAATGTTCTGCCTCAATAAGGGTGTCAGTTACACTGGTGTATGCGTTTGTCAAAATCCTTTGATCTCTAACACATAAGATATGTATGTAAACTTTATGTAAACTACACCTCCATAAAAGTTAACATACTGCTAGCCAGAAATCTATATATGTGGACATGTAAAATTCATAATGAAATACAGATTATTTGGAATTGACAGTGAAAGCACTCCTTATCAGAACTTAAGAGAAGTAGTCTCATGCCATTCTTTTTTGATTTTGTTCCAAAGTAACGTAGGGTGATAGGCTTTGTTGAAAAGAGAGGGGAGGGTGAATCAAGAATATCACTGTGCACTAGACACCACGAACTCTTCTTTTCAGAAATAAGAGAGAGGCACGTGTTCACACATCCTAACACACTGGCTTATTTCATTGCTCGGCAGTGCGTACAGAATCGTGCACGCATTTGCCTTGGGCAGCTGATACGACCATTTGTGTGGGGTTGGAGAGTGGCGGTCACTGGCAACGAGCGGGTGAAGTTACACAGAAGGTTGGGTGGGGAGGGCCATGTTCATTGCATTTGCTGTCCTGGTTCTTTATCCACGTGCAACGTTCCTATTCAGATCATTAGTGAAGCACGTCTAAAAATTGCCAGGGGGCAGGTAAAGAAATGCCTGTAATTTTTCAGTTTTGAATCTATTTGTTTGGCGTTGCTAACCAAAGTAGTTTCGGTTAAATAATTGAAGTTAGGAATATATACGCTTTGACTCTAGCCTGCAGGTGTGATTTTTCTTTGTCCTCCTCCTACCCCTTATTCTAATGTATTATGTATTTAGAAACATGTTTATTTGTAAATGAGGCTTTGTGAGGTTGAAACGGAAAACCAGAAAGGAAATTTCGAACCCTTAGGGCCTTATGTTTTTCAAGCCCCCTTTTCCTTTAGTGCTTAATTCGAAAGAAAGGGCTTGCCTTGAGGTTGTCGTTACCTCCCTGAGATTTGTAAAACTTTTATTTATCCCATGTCCCATAGATTTGTGTTAGAATGTATTGAGTTATACTTTATTATTATTTAGTTTTTCTAAAAATAAACTCCATAAATATTTATCTAATCAGACAATGATTCATTTACAAGCAGCCCTTGGAAAAAAAGGAGTCCTCTCTCGGAGTGGTCAGAGTGCATGATCCCTAAGTGGCCCCTTTTAATTTGACGTTGCACCCCCCTCCTCCTTTAGGGTTGAGGCAAAATTGATATCTGAGAATGGAATTTTCTGCTGTTGATGGAATTAATCCTAATTTGCGTGAGACAGGAGGGGAAAAAGGTGGTTTGGGGTAGATGAAAGGAAGTACTCACAAAGTTGCAAAGAGCTGCCTTTGAACTTGGTAAGATTCAAGGAAATTGGGCCTTGCCTGGGCTGCTCCCAGCCCTGTAGTTCTGATCTTTAAGAGAGGGATGAGTTACAATGTTACCCGTCAGTTTACATTGTGGTTCCTCCTTGGGAGTTACTGCCACACACATAAATGCATGAAAATTGCATTTCATTCCCATGTCCCTTTAACACTGTATTAAGGTCAAATAAACTAGGTACTTATGGTGCAGCATTTAAGGAGGTGCTGACCTTGAACTTGCAGGACTCTGAGAGTGAGTGCCTCCTTACATTTTGCATTTGAGGCCCCTTGCTTGTTTCCCTGAGTTCTGGGCCCTGCTTTAACACTTTTGGAAGGCTGCGTTTGGGTTGCATTTTTTGCAATTGAAAAAAATCCTTGATCTAAGTGAAGCTGTTTGCTATTTCTGTAACCTCCCCTATTTTTCTTACCAAAATTAACAAAATGACAGTAAGTGTGATTATACAATATTGTTTGATTCCTGTTTCCATGCAGCGTCCCTGAATTGGCAGGCATGCTGCATCTGAACTAAAATGCAATTTTGCATCAGGTCTGGTCATAACATGTATTTTTTTCTTTGATCCCACTGGAGCTAGGGTTTGACATTCGCGAGCAGACTTATACACGCCACACACCTTATTAAGTGGTACAGTTGCAAGTATCCTCTGTTAAAAAGACATGTGCAGGCATTACCAGGCTGAAGTTTGCTAAGCAGGTTTCCAAAGGATTAATACTTGGCAATTATTTGGCTCTGAAATTGTGGAAGTGGTAATTTGATGTTCAAAGCAGAGAAGTTAACTCGGGACATAAAAGCAGTTGACATGAACGATCTTTGTTTCTGGCGCTATAACTACTTCCACCTACTAGTCACGGGGATCTCAGGAAGGACTCCCCTTGAATTCCTCCCATTTCATCCACAGGAAAACCTAGTTTGGCAGGTGCCATCATTACCTACTGGTTGACAGATGAGGGAATCACCACTTGGAGAAATGAAATCATCTGCCCAAGTTCACAGCTCAGGAACAACAGAGCCTCACCCTTGAACTCTTTTTTTTTTTTTTTTTTAAACATCTTTATTGAAGTATAATTGCCTTACAATGGTGTGTTAGCTTCTGCTTTATAACAAAGTTAATCAGTTATACATATACAATATGTTCCCATATCTCTTCCCTCTTGCATCTCCCTCCCTCCCACCCTCCCCATCCCACCCCTCTAGGTGGTCACAAAGCACCAAGCTGATCTCCCTGTGCTATGCGGCTGCTTCCCACTAGCTATCTATTTTACATTTGGCAGTGTATATATGTCCATGACACTCTCTCACCCTGTCACATCTCACCCCACCCCCTCCCCATATCCTCAAGTCCATTCGCTAGTAGGTCTGTGTCTTTATTCCCATCTTGCCACTAGGTTCTTCATGGCTTTTTTTTCCCTTAGATTCCGTATATATGTGTTAGCATACTGTATTTGTTTTTCTCTTTCTGACTTACTTCACTCTGTATGACAGACTCTAACTCCATCCACCTCATTACAAATACCTCCATTTCATTTCTTTTTATGGCTGAGTAATATTCCATTGTATATATGTGCCACATCTTCTTTATCCATTCATCTGTCGATGGACATTTAGGTTGCTTCCATGTCCTGGCTATTGTAAATAGAGCTGCAATGAACATTTTGGTACATGACTCTTTTTGAACTATGGTTTTCTCAGGGTATATGCCCAGTAGTGGGATTGCTGGATCGTATGGTAGACCCTTGAACTCTTAATACCAGTGCTCTTCACCACCACATAACCCTTCCGTTTATTGTCCAGGGATGTTATTACAGGTACCGTCTGCCCTTTGGAAGAGGTGCCAGAATTTCCTTCCTATGTATTGCTTATCCTTACAAGTCAAGAGCCTTCGTTTGCAGGACTGTTGAGGCATTCAGTGGCCACACTAAGTTTTTGCGGACTTACTGGAGCAAGATTTTGTACATTTCTTTGTGGAAGCCATTCACAGAGGAGCGTGTAAGCGGAAGAGAAGCAGTGGGAATCCTTAAGTCTCGACAGGGGAGAAGGCCCTCCTGATAGAGCAGGAAGTAACTGTCAGTCACTAAGATTGAAGTCTTACAAAGATTCTGCACTGGGGTTCCCCCCGACCCCGCCAGCCTGGCAGCATTCGCCTTCCTAAGCAAGGAAGCGTTCTTTGGATCCCTGAACCCATGGCGGGTTCCATGAGGTCTGGCACTGTCTGATGTGTGGTGTGTATGAATGAAACCTCTCTGCGAAAAGCTGAAATCGGTTGGAGAAAACTGGAAGAATGAGTCATTTCAGGTTCTTCTCTCAGAACATGTCTATGCTTGTTTCTGGCTGTTTCCAAAGCGCTGAAGTTTCTCTGTGATCCTGAGTAGGACAAAAGGGAGAGAAATGGATATCCACCTTCCCCCCATTCTGGTGAGTATGCAAGTTTAAGAGAAACATGTTAAAAACGCTAGATTCTTTTTGAAGGAGCCTGTCTACATCAGTTATAAACTGCGTCTTCACAGGTAAAGCACTTGGAGCATGGCTGGCCTTCCTCTTAATAACCTTGCTGTTGGCATGAGGCCTTGTCCACACTTTTCTTTGGTAGTTCTTCTCAGTTCCCAGGTGGTAACTGGAACACAGGCCTTGATGGTTTCAGCTCTCCGCAAATGAAATGTAAAACAGACGATGGAGCAAAGTGGCATTCTGGCACCGTGGAACCAGGCCTCTCATCAATTTACTTTCAGCTGCAGTGATTCCCATTTGGATCTGACTCTAACCTCATGGTGTCTGCTTGCTAGTCGCTGCCCAGGTACTGCCCTGCCTTAGTTTGTTCATCTGCTAAATGGGCATTCCTCTCTGTGAGCTCTTAGAGGAACACCATGAACTCACTTGGTGATATTTGCAGCTGAGGGCCTGGTCATACGGTAGCTAAATATAAACAACAGTCATGACTGATGTGTGTAGATGTACGTGTAGACAGAGGTGTTCAGGCCACAGATAGGTTTTGATTGACTTGTATGGTGTTCTACCTAAAATATTTGAATTTATCACTTAGGTTTGCTGAGATTTCCTATGCAGGACCCAGATTTCTGGTTACTTTTCACAAATCAAAAAGATGTTAGGGACACTAGCCTTTCTCCCAGGCTGGGGCCAAGGTGCTGGTTTAGATGGGGCTTGTCGAGCTGTCTGGTTAGGGATGCTTTCCCACACTCCCTGGTGTTTGATTCCCTGTCTGCTTCATTCGTTGAAGCAATTGCCTGGCCCCTGTGGGCATTTGCTTTGGCAGCCCTGATATAGTGCATCCTGAAGCGTGTGGACCGGTACACGCGAGTGTGGACATCATCGGGATTCACAGTCATTCCCGCTGAGGCATGTGCAGCGAGGTTTCTGGAAAGTGCCAGTTTTTTTTTTTTTTTTAATCCCTTAAGTGATTTAAACTTTCTGGAAGCTGTGCATCCCATGTAAACAATGGGACCCGTAGAAAAACATACTCATTGGAGAATTACGAGGCATATAATTTTGTCTTTAAATTCTTACAAGCGAATTGTAAGAACATGACCTCATAGAAACCTCTGAGACATTACAGCGTTTTAATAACACTTTTCTGCTCCATGGGCTGCCTCATTTTTACTTTTATTAATTTAATTTCTTTTCCTATGTGTGGTAGCGGGCGCCTGTCTCCAGCTCCACCCTTGTGCGCCTCGGGGAAGCCGCCTGGTGCCCTCCCTCCTTGGGGCAGAAGCTCCAGGGGCACGTCCCTGGAAGAGTTTATGAGCTTTCACCCTCTCCTTCATTCCTGTACAGGCTTTTCCCTGCTCATTACCCTCCCGGCTTCCCCTCAGACTGCCAGCAGCACATTATATTAACGCTCCCCCACCCCATCTGCAGCCAGAGCCGTTACCACCACTGTGCCTGCGCCTGTGACTACAAAACCCCCAATCATGGGGTGCCCCTGCGTGGCAGCAGCTCAGGGAAGCCAGTCTCCGCAGCCCCCATGTCCCCATGGGGCCCAGGCTTCTCGGAGAAGGGCAAGAGCTGCCCTCTGCTTCTGTCCCCGTGGCAACCGGGTTGTCCACATTGAATACCTGAATCCATCCATCCATCTGCCAGTTCTTTTTTTTTTTTTTCGGCCGCACGCCATGGCTCGTGGGATTTTAGTTCCCTGACCAGGGATTGAACCTAGGACCTCGGCAGTCAGAGCGTGGAGTCCTAACCACTGGACCACCAGGGAATTCCCCATCTGCCAGTTCTTTTCAATAGATATTGCTTGACTGAGTGCCTCTGATGTACCAGGCACTGGTGTTTTCAACACTGTGAAAACATGAGATGCCGATGAGACATTAGAACCACAGGGAATGGGACAAAGACAGGCCATTATAAAAGGCAGAACTGACTTTGTGTGTTGAATATCATGGAGTTCAAACAAACTTAGACTCTTAGGACTTCCTGGTGGTGCAGTGGTTAAGAATCCACCTGCCAATGCAGGGGACACGGGTTCGAGCCCTGGTCTGGGCAGATCCCACAGGCCACGGAGCAACTAAGCCCGTGCGCCACAACTACTGAAACCCGCGTGCCTAGAGCCCGTGCTCCGCAACAAGAGAAGCCACCACCGTGAGAAGCCTGTGCACCGCAACGAAGAGGAGCCCCGCTCACCACAACTAGAGAAAACCTGCACATAGCAACGAAGACCCAACGCAGCCAAAAATAAAAAAAAACAAAAACAAGAAAAAAAAAAAAACAAACTTAGAATCTTAGAACTTCTTGAGAAGCTCTCTGGATGGAGCTCATTTTTCTTTTTCAGAAACTTCAGGAGGCAGTTTATTACATGGGTAAGATGTTGTCCTCTGTGTCAGCCCTGTTCTAGTTCCAAGCAAGACACCGGGGGCTGTCGTTTACGTTGCCAATGGTGTGCATGACCCCTCTTAAGTTGGGCAGTGCACACCCTTCCCAGCCGTCCATGGCAGCCTCGATTCAGACAGACCTGCATTTGAGTCTTGCTTTTACCGTTTATTTGTGAGCCAGCACATGTTTCTTTAGCTCTCCCAAATTTGGTCTCTTCGTCTGCAAAGTGGGGTGGCGTTATGGTACCTGCCTCACAGGTGCCATAGTGAAGACGGGGGTGGGGGGGAGGAGGCATGTTAAAGCCCCCAAGTACCTGCCACGTGGTCTGCACTCAAGATCTTAATAGTCACTGCTGTTAATGGAATGAATGATCGCCTTTCCCACATCGTCCGCCCTTCCCCAGCTGCGTGGTGCACTTTGAAAGGGATATCCTTCACATTCGTTTTCCAGAAAATTGAGGTCACCGACTTGTTTCCTTCTTGATCCCTCCACCCTGCAGTCCCCAGGCCATCTCCCCCTCTGCCGTGCCTCGGGCTAAGCTACAGCAGGGGCGTGTACAGAGCTTCCCTGGCGAACGTCCGTCCGCTGCCTTTATGTCTGCAGCTCGCCTGTGATTTTGGCTGCTTATCTAATCCAGGGAAGGAGCCGCCACTCCTCAGCCTTGGGCAGGCCGGTTGCGGGCTGGCCCGTAATAATACAATTATGAAGGTTAACAGGAAAAAGTGGGGTCCAGGAGCAATTCCAGGCAGCTGGCAGCCCTGCTGAATTGGAAGCGCCCCACCAATGAAAACTGCAGCGAGAAGCAAATTAAACCTCCTATCTGCCATCTCACGCTCTTCTCTCCCCTTTCCTGTTTGGACTTGAAAGGCGATTGGAGCCAGGGCCCTGACAGTTGACGGAAGTGCTGCAAGGGGGGAGTATTTATTTACAGTGAGTCGTGGCGATGCTTGTTCAGGATGCGGTTTCTTGCAGGAAGTTCTGTCCCCACCCCCGAGTTTGATCATTTCTCCAAAAAAAAAAAAAAAAGAAAGAAAGAAAAGAAAAAAATCCTTGATTGTTTGAGGCCTCCACGCTGACATGGAACAACACGGGGTAACCTGTCTGTACTTGGAGGATTTGCTGAGTGCACCCTTGGAGGAGGGCCACCAGCGGGCCCCGCTTCCCCCAGATGTGTTCAGGTGCAGCAGGAATCATTGGGCATTTAAAATAGGGAAGTAGGCCGTGTCCACGTGCTGTAAGCTGTGGTTGGCGCGAGCCATTCCGTTCGTTAACAGAAACCAGTGCCAACTGAGGATGTTGTACTGGGTGTTTCAGAGAGAAATCACTTTGAGGCAAATTCAGAGGTGACAGTGCTTAGGAAGCAAGTATCTGAGTTATAAACCAGTCGGCCTGGGGCCGCTGAAGCCCCTCTGAAGCTGAGTGCCGAACTCTGGGTCCCAAGTTTGGGGTGCCTCCTGCCTCTGGGAGTCTTGTAGAA
Source organism: Balaenoptera borealis (assembly GCF_965194805.1). Lineage (NCBI taxonomy): Eukaryota > Metazoa > Chordata > Mammalia > Artiodactyla > Balaenopteridae > Balaenoptera > Balaenoptera borealis. Next base: position 23,234,277 of record NC_138869.1, read on the forward strand.
TGATGGGAGAGAAGGGAGAAAAGGGAAACAGGGTTCCATCGGAGAGTTTATTTTGGTATTTTCTAAAGTCCTCAGAAGACCCTGTAGTACTATAGAATTTTCTCATAAACCCACAAATATTCTTCATTTCTTATTTAAAAATATACAGAAGGTGAGGAGACGTTACCAAAGGATATGAAATGGAAATTAAATCTCCCTCCCCCAGGGTCTCAGCTCCCTTCTTAACTCTTCCAAGTCCTGAGGGACCAGCACCATGGGGCCCGACCAGAGATCTACAGAGTCTGAAAGGACCATGCAGCACGGAAATCTGTGTTTCAACAAGTCCTCCATTTGGTTCTGATGGTCACTAATGTTTGAGAACCGCACCCTTAAGACTGTGGCTTTCAGACTTCACTGTGGTCAGGATCTGCTGGAGGGCTTGTTCCCACTACAGATGCTCAACCCCAATGCCCAGAGACTCCAATTCAGTAGGTTGCTGGTGGGGCCGGAGACTCTGCATTCTTCCTTTTTCAAGGGGAGGGGGCAGGCGTCCCTTCCCACCATTCCCCTCCCCGCAGTGGTTCTGGATCTTTGATAAACGCTGACTTTGGGAGTGGCCCTGATCCTTTTAGAAAACAACCACAAAAGTCTCAGAATGGAGGAAGCAGCTCTTCTTTGTTGAGGCCACGGCTAATTGAATACATCACGATACGGACAATAATGAGGACCTTGGCACCCAGGTAAGTTCCCCCAGCTGTCCCAGATGCCCAGCTCATTGCAAGAGACTTCTGCGACTAATTTCTGCAACTAAGGAACTCATCCCTCTTTTGGAGAAACTCTTGTCCGTCTGCCAAAATTACTTGGACCGTGTCAAGATTCAGACGAAGTTGCAAATGTTCTCCTATAGGTGTCTCCCCCAGTGTTTTACCTGATCTCTTCATAGATTATTTTTTGGCTTCTGAAGGTCTTTAACCCTCTTTGAAAGGCGCTAGTGGTTGGGTATGATTTTAAGCTGATGGACTTTATTTGCAGAGTATGGCAGATACAGGTGACAGGCTTCATTTCCCACCCCTTCGAGGGTCTGTCGTAATAGACAAAGTGGTTCCAAAGGTGTATGCAGTCCTTGTGTCAAGGAGCTTAGAGTCTGGGTGGCTGGTGGTTCATACAGAGAAAGTATGTGTAGACCAGAAGGGTGGTACTCTGTGGATCTGGTGCAAAAGGAATGACAGACTGTGCGTCCTGTGGGGCATACAGGAGAGCTTCATGGAAGTGGCACACACCGTGCTTGAGCAGGGTTTGGAAGGATGAATAGGAGTTCCCCAGATGACTCAAGAGGAAGAATATCATTATAGGCAGAAGCAGTAGCTGGAGTTGTATCCTGCTCTGCCTCCTGAGATGTTTCATGTTTGGGAATCCTTCAGGGTTGTTCAGGAGTGACTTCTGAGTTGGAGGATTCCTGGGGTAGATGGCAGTTGGAACTTAGCTAAGGCCCTCTTGATGCAAATAATATTGGGCAGTATGGAAGAATTTTATCATATACAAAGGGCAGTCACCTTTATAAAATACAGAGAACAATTTTTTTTCCCTGCAGTTTCCCCATTGAATCCCAAAGTTCTTCCATAGTCTGAGTGGGGTTGACAGGCTGCCAAGATGCTTGGGGGACTCGGGCGGGAAAGGGAGTTGGCTGGTTTCACGGTTCCCTGTGCCAGCCTTCTCCACAGCGTGTCTTGTTGAGCATTCGTCCGTTGACATGCTTCTCACTGAGTCTGAGAACGTGAGGATTCAGGCAGGAAAAGTGAGAACACCCCTCCAGAGGTCTGCAGAGCTTATTTAAAAATCCTCTAGGGACCCTGACTTCGGACACACTCCTAACCTTTGCCAATGTGTTTTCCCCAGTAAAGCTGGGGTCATAGTACTGTCACCCTTCTAAGAGTGAAGTAATGAATGACATAATGAAGTAATGCGTAGAGAGCGTTTAGCATCATGCCTGGAAGATCAGTAACCACTTACTCTGTGGGCTGCCCAAAGGCATGTGTAAGAGCAAGAACAAGACACACCACAAACCTGGTCTCTGAACTCCCAGGCCAGTCGAAAGCAGAGTTTTTCAGCCTCGGCGCTCTTGACATCGGGGCCAGAAGGTTCTTTGATGTGGAGACTGTGCCTCATGGGATGCACAGCAGGATCCCTGCTTCACCCACTAGGTGCCAGTGGCATTCCCTCCTGCCCCCCGACGGTGTGACCACCAAAACTGTCTTCAGACCCATCCCCGGGGAGGACAGAGTTACCCCTGACCTTCAGTCTGTCTAGGGCACGCGCCGTGATTTTTGAAGGTATTTATTACCCTGACGGAAGCACTGCAAGACCAAGTCTCTGATTTAGAGTATGTAAAAAGAATACACAAAGGGGCTGCTTCAAGAATGGTTTCATACTGTTTGCAACAGGGAACATGGCTCTAAGAAAGCCATCAACCAGTACTTGCTGAAGTCCTAGCACATCTCGCAAGAAAGAATTCCTGACCTACGCGTGGTCATCTTCTTGGCTTTTCATTTCATACCAATTTCACTTTAAAATACGAGGAACAGGGTCTTGGGCTGTTTATTTTTGCAAGAGTTTTTGTTCCTTCTTCTTAAAAACTTTTAATGGTAGTAAAACACACACGCTGTGAAATTTACCGCTTTCATCATTGTGAAGTTCAGCAATGTTAAGTATATTCACATTATATCTCCAGAACTTTTTCGTCTTCTAAAAGCTAAAACTGGGTACCCATTAAACAACAACTCGCATTGCTGCTTCACTCCAGCTCTTGGCAGCCAATTGGACTTCCCGTCTCTCTGAATCTGACTACTCTAGGTACCCCAGATAAGTGGAATCATACTGTATTTGTCTTTTTGTGACTGGCTTATTTCACTTAGCATAATGTCTCAAGGTAGGTTCATCCGTGTTTTAGAAATTGTGTGTCACAATTTCCTTCCTTTTTAAGGCTAGATTCTATTCCAACGTATGTATATACCACATTTTGTTTATTCATTCATCTGTCAATGGGCACTTGGATTGCTTCTACCTTTTGATCTTACTAATAATGCTGCTTTGAATATGGGTACACAAATATGTCTTTGAGCCCCTGCTTTTCAGTCTTTTAAGTATATACCCAGAAATGGAATTGCCGAATGATGTGAAAATTCTGTTTTTCTTCCTTTCTAGATGTTCTTGCCCTTTCTTAGCTGAGGGAAATGGAATCCACTGTCCTTTGGACCCATCTCCACTCTTTCTTGAAGCTTTTCCTTATGTCCCTGTGGCCCCAGGGACCAATGTAGGACTATCATTTGCGTCCTCGAGCCCGTGGTCCTAAGCAGCGCCTCGGCAGCCGTAAAGAACCACACCTTGATCGCTTTGTCTCTGGGAGCCATGTTGCTTGCCCAAGCTATGCATCTGCTCACGCACGAGACCTGGCCCCATCTTTGCTTGTCTGCCATCTGCATAGACAGTCACAGCCATAGGCAGTTTAGTGAAGCAGTGAAGAGGAAGGTGAGTCGTGAGAAGGGCGAGACGGTGTCTTCTTTCCCAGTGGTGCTTGGGGTAGCACGTTATAGCTCTGACTTTCAGGCTCCATTCACTGTCGGCCGCTGGACAGCTCTGGACTCGAGCTACCTTCCATGCCACTCTGCACTCTTCAGAATTTCCACCTGGGAGTCACCCGTAGGGATGTGGGAGGATGGGTGGAACACATAATTTACTTATAAAAATATTCCGGTTCTGCATTGACATTCTCAGAGTAAGAAAACAGGAGAGCAGAAAAGCAGCATGTTGAAAAGCTTGTATCTATGGAGACTGCTTTTTTCCATCCATTCTTTTTTTTTTTTCTAATTAGACTGAAACCTCCCTAAATCTATGTAATTCTATTTGCGGAATGGGCCTACTAAGCCTTGTGCCTGAGGACGAGATGTTGACCATCGGGACTTAGGGTGTGTAAAGGAGGTCCAGAAGGCCTAAGGGAGGGCCATTCTCAATATTTGGAGATAAAAATGGTGATAGTGGAGGGGAGCCTGCGGAAGGCGGTGCTAAGTTGAAATCCCCAAGTACGGTGATGTGCACCCCTTTTGTGAGCCAGGGCTTCTTCTGCTGACGGCTGGGAGGATGGAGAGTCAGCAGAGATAATGAGATGCAAGGGGGCTCGTGCAGCAGCAGGTGACTCTTAAAGGTGGATAAATAAGTGGAAATAGGACTAGTCTTGCTGTTTCACATTTTAAAAAGTAATCCCCAAACACTGGTCTTCCAGATCAGGGTAGCTCGTATGACACTAGGTTGCCAGAAAAAGGAGAATATGGGGCAACATTTATTCGTTCATTCAGATTTAAAAAAAAAAAATTTTATTTTATTTATGTATTTTGTATTTGGCCGTACCGTGGCGGCATGCGGGATCTTAGTTCCCTGACCAGGGATGGAACCCGTGACCCCTGCAGTGGAGGCGTGGGGTCTTAACCACTGGACCGCCAGGGAAGTGCCATTCAGATTTTTTAAGAGCCAAGAATCCAGTGCTGACCAAACCAGACACGCCATCCTTAGAGTCTCCACGTTAGCATGGCCCCTCTAATTCTTGTGCGTAATTATACACGCCCGTGAGATGCATGTGTTTTCCTGAGGTAATAAATTGTTCTATTTTTTTAACTTCTTTTTATCCCGTTATTTTTGTAGAACTATGAGAGAGAGGTTCTAGTGCTAGAATCACACAGAAACACTTTTCTTCTGAAAATAAGCCATTGTTATTGTTTTAATTCATCTTCATTTTCTACCCCACCCTTCAGAGGATCCTAGGAGCTTTCCTTGGGTTCCCTTTGACGCTTTTCGCCTCTTGGGATCAAGCTTTCCTTTTTGTCTGCAGCGGGATCCTATTCCTCTGGGGCAGCTCCTTTTTTCTCCAATCACCTCTTTGGTTTGGGTCTCCCGTACTGCTGCCAGAGGCGTGACCTCCTGTTCCCAGTGTAGCAGGGTTTCTTTCTTTTTATTCCCAAAGGTCTCCCGGGGACATTTCTGTGAACAGGTGGTAATCCCAGACTTCGAGTTCATGCTTTTTCACACGCTGGCCTTGAGTTTTCCGCTGGGTTGAGGGGAGGGTTGGTGGGCCATTGTGGAGTTGCGGGGTGCCCTGCCATTTGGAGAGCACTGAGAGAGACCGGGGGTGCTTATGTGCTGAGAGCCCGCTCTGGTCCCCATCCCTGCCCCACACAGTGCCTCTGCCGTGCCTTGTGAGCTGGGGGAGTCCAACGGAGAATCGTTGTTGGCTTTTGGTACTCTTAAAAGCTGGATGTGTTCATGGCTTGTTTTCCTAGTCGCACGTTCTTAGAAGTGGAATTGTTGCATCAGCGAGACTGCAGAATTTAATTGCCAGCATTCTGTTTTTCAGAATGGTAATACCAAGTGTGTTTCCTATCAGCTTTGTAAGTGAAGGCCCATTTCCCTAAACCCCACTAATACAGGGTATTATATGTGAAAGGATTCCCTAATTTGATAGGTGAATAAATGGTCTTGTCTTCATTGGCATTGTTTTATTTGGTAGTGGGGCTTGAATCTTTGTTTCCTCTGTTTTAGATGGCTATCACAGTTACATAAAATTAGATTATTATATTGTTTCTGCTTATGAATCTCTACTCAGTGCTAATAGAGACTCACAAGCAGAGTCTGGTTTCTAGGGGTTTCGATGTATCCTTGTCATTACTCTTTGAGGACAGGGTCTAGACTTGGTTTATGACTGCTGTTGGTTTAATGCTCTTGGGGTGATGAAGTTAATTTTTGAAAGTTTTCCCTCCTCTTTTTCATATTTTAAGAGGTTATGCGAAGCGATTCATAAGGGTTTTATGGAAATACATGGCGTGGTAATAGGGACCATATTTTATGAATCTAAAACGAGGATTTCTGATTTTATGAGAATGAGTCAGATTTATGGGGACAGTGAGGTGGGATATTTGAAATGGGGACTCTGGTGTTAAATCCAGAAGATCACACGGTCATACGAGCCAGCGTGTCCCATGCCGAGTTCCTCAATGCAGTAATTCGTTTCGAGCAGAAACCATCCTCTGGTTAAAATAAACTGGGAAACACTGGCTTTTACCAGGCTGAATCTCTGTTTTATTTTATTTTTAACTATAGGGCTTTTTCAGACTTTAAAATAGTAATGTGCACTGTTGACCCTGAACATACGTAGTTTTCCAGATGAAACCTTTTTGGTGTGGGTTGGGGGGTGGGTTCAGGGGACAATGCATTTTCTTTTTTTTTATAATTAAAAAATTTTTTTAATTTCATTTATTTATTTTTGGCTGTGTTGGGTCTTTGTTGCTGCACGCGGGCTTTCTCTAGTTGCGTCGAGCGGGGGCTGCTCTCTGTTGCGGTGTGCCAGCTTCTCGTGGTGGCTTCTCTTGTTGTGGAGCACGGGCTCTAGAGCACGCTGGCTTCAGTAGTTGTGGCACGTGGGCTCAGTAGTTGTGGCTCGCGGGCTCTAGAGCGCAGGCTCAGTAGTTGTGGCGCAGGGGCCTAGTCGCTCCGCGGCAGGTGGGATCTTCCCGGACCAGGGCTCGAACCCGTGTCCCCTGCATTGGCAGTCGGATTCTTAACCACTGTGCCACCAGGGAAGCCCGGGACAATGCATTTTGACATAGGGAAGTCCACACGCCAGGAATACAGTTTGGGAAATGCTCTGTTGGAATAATTATAAATTTCTTCATGGCGTAAACCCACACTCTGTAGGTTAAAATCCAGAAATGGTTTTTAAGTTGTGGAATAAAGGAATGTTACTGTATGTAGAGGGTTCCTTCCTTTCCTTTTTTTTTTGGCCGTAAGTCTATTACTTTAAGCTCTTAAGAGAAAGATAATGACGTAACTAAAAAATCGTTGTGTGTGTATGCACGTGTGTGCATGTACACCCAGGAGATAACACTTGCTGTGGAAATGCATATTTACTGCTTTTGAGGATAGCTTTTTTTTTCCAGAATGAAAGGTAGCCAAACCAGTCTCATTGCTACATTTTGTTTGATATTTCTTAGTCTTAAATATCACTGAATAATACCGTTTTATTGACTTTTGTGCAAGGCAGTGAGCTAAGGAAGAAGGACAGAGAGAAGTTAATGTTTCTTAGCTTCAAAAAACTTACACTTCAGTTAAGGAGGGGAGAGAAAAACAGTGAAAAACGAAGGAAAAAAGGTGATATTTGGTCCAGTGGTTAAGACTCCACGCTTCCACTGCAGGGGGCACAGGTTCCATCCCTGGTCGGGGAACTAAGATCCCGCATGCCACACGGTGAACTGAAGAAATGTTGTAGAACTGAACATAATGGGTTGTGAATTGGTTGTACATTACTGCCTGGCTGTAGGAGATCAGAGGAGGGAGAGATGGAGGTACGGGGGCCTGTAAGTCAAGGGTTATAAACAGTTTTGGGGTCATGAGCTCCTCTGTGAAACTGAAAAATCTCTGCATCCCTGTCTGGGTGTGTATGAAACAAATGTCCACTTTTTACCACTCAGGATTAATGACTGTTGACATCTGATCATATGAAGAAATAAAGCATTCATGCTAAAAGAAGTCTCCTCTAACCATGCATTTCAAGATTGATTTCCCTCCCCACCCCCATACATCCACACAAAGGTCCCTCTCATCGCGTTCATCCATATCCTTCTTCTGGGGTGATTATTTTGTATACGTAAGTGTCCATACAGGGTCTCTAGTGCTTTCGTATATATGTCTTTACTTTGCATAAATGGCATCCTAATGGGCACGGGCACAAACTTTTGTAAATGTCCGGCCTCAGGCACTTCCTGGACCCTGGAAGTCCATTTCCAGTTTCCTGTTTCAGAGGAAATTGGGACTTGAGCCCAGCAAGCAGGTCCGAGAAGGTTCAGGGGGAGGTGCAGCCTGCAGGTGGGCTCGCTGGAGCAGAAGCAGGAGGGAGGGGTCTCCCGAGGCTGTCACCCTGCCTGGGGGTGGGGGAGTGGGAAGTACCGTCCCCTGAGGCCTTGAGAATCTCATCTGCAGCCAGCCCTCTTTTCCATACCTTTCATTTGGCATTTACCGCGTACTTCCTCAGAGTTACTTATCTCTTCAGATGTGTCCATCCTGCTTCTTCACCTGGGCTGTAACTTCTTACAGTCTGACTCCAGTTCTTCATCTCTTCGCCTCTCCTCTTGGTGCCTCACCTAAGAAGTACTTGGTGGGTTTTTGTTTTTGTTTTTTTTAAGTACTGTGCAGTAGAAATGTTCGTTATGGTGTTAAGTCTTTGAATCATTCTCAGAAACTAAACTTGAGGCATGTGAAGATAAACGATGACAATTTAAGCCTGCCAGGAAGCTGGAACGTGGGCTCGGGCTATCCTTTGGCATGGATCTGTGTCTCATGATGGCTAAGCTTCCCTCCTGCCGTCGGGGGTGGCAAACAGTACGGGCAGGTGCAGGCACACCTTTGCATACCTGCAGACCAGAGCCGTTCACACCCCTCCAGCCCACCAGCCAGGGAAGAGAAAGCTCATATGGGGACTTGGAAGCTGCTTTTCAGAGTCAGGGCGTCAGGGTGAAGTGGGCTAGCAGGGACCCGGGATGTGCTGCCAGCTGGAGAGAGCTTATCCTACCAGAGAGGAAAATATTGTCCCGGTGAACCTGTTTTATTTTCTGTTTGTGTAGCATGCACGTTCTTAATGTGCGTTTTTTTTATTTTAGCTTACAGGCCTTTCTCCCTGCACAACCGGAGATTATTCCCAGTCTCCCCTGCCTGCCCTCCCTCTGACGTGTAATGTCAGACACCGAATGTGTCGGGCAGTCTGAACATTGTTATCTTTCGTGGTTGACCCCATAAAGTCCTTTCCCTGATTGACTGTGTGCGTGCGCGACGGTAACAAACATGAGACGTTGCTCTGTTCCGATGGATACATGTGGAGTGTTTGTATATTTCGAGAAAAAGGGATATATCAGAAATCTGGCACCTACTACTTGGTTTTATAGCTGTAAAAACAATGTCTAAAGTGATTGGACTAGTTTAGGCTGACTTATCCTATTATCTTCCGGGTCCTTGAATATCCACAGTTTATGACTTGACTTTCCCTATTTGATGGGTGAATTCTCACATGGAGATCTACCCCCATCACTGATTTGTTCGGTGTTTGTCAGAGGGTAGGGGATTCAGGATGAAGCAAGTCCCTCATGTCACCAGTGTTTCTTTGTTTTTTTGTTTTTAAATACCTAAGGATCAAAAACACCAGTGCAGGTAGAAGATGATCAGGGCGTTCTGACCATTGGAATCATTCAAACCCAGTGTTTTATTCATCTTAAAGCTCAGACTTTGGTTCATCCTTGGAAACAGTGCAAAGAACAGCTCCTCAGCCAAATCATGTTTTCAGAGAAGAAGATTTTTTTTTTTACATGTTCACATTTCCTGTCAGAGTTGAGTGTTGAATTGCTTTGAAGGCTAGACTTAGGAGCTCCACACTTCAGCCTGAAAATGAATGTAAATGCTGAGATTTCCGGGTATTTTTTTTGGGGGGGGGGCGGGGAGGGAAGGGGCTGGTGCTTGAGGAAGGGGCTGAGGCTGTGACGAGTAGCTCTGTGCTGTAGGCACCCAATGTGCCAGGCGCAAAGCATCCACAGCCAGAGCTGAGATGCCAGAGCCAGCTCAGTCCCGGCCCTGTTAGGTGGAGTGTCAGCCCAGGGGGACCCAGTGGAATAGGAGCAGATTATTAGACAGGGAGGGACAGGAAAAGGAAGCTTCCACAGGGAGAGAAGAATGAGGGTCACTGGGCCAGGGCCCGGGAGGGGTGCACCAATTGTACTCTGAATGCAGGGAGGGGTGCAAGGTCAAAGCCTGGCTCAGGGTGGCGAGGCAGGGACGGGGAAGGGGAAAATGCTCTGGGCCGAGCTTGGGAGGAGACGGAAAAATCAACTAGACAGATGGCAGGAAAGCCGCGGGGGCACACGCAGGGCTGGGCTGGGCTGGGCCGCTGCTGCGGTGGGCTGTGCACACTGAGCTCCTAAGGGGCTGTTGCTGTGCTTGATCTCCTTGCTGCCCCACGGGGTCTCAAGTTCCTTGAAGACAGGGGTACAAGTGCCAGCCCTTCTGAGGTGTCCCTCTGACACATGGGTTGGCCCTCCAGTAGGCTTTCTAAGAGTAGCAACCTTAGGGGACCCTGAGACTGCTGAAGGGTCTCTAAGCTTCTCAGGTGGCTCAGGGGATGCTTACCCACACGCCGACAAGGGAGCAGGAATTACAAAATGATGGGGTTCAAACTTAGTCCTACTTTCCCCCTTGATGGCTTTGACTTCCCACGTCACACACACACAAGTCAGAATAAACACATGGAAAGAAAAATATTGTCAGGAAAAGATCAGGAGGTTTGGGTTCTGAATTTTGACTCAAGGTCCTAGGGTGGCTTCATGGAAAAGTCGATCTTCGTTCCTTGTCGCGTGTGGTTGTTAGCTATGAAATGAGGACTTTGAAGTAAGGAGCTGTTGAGTTGCTATTAACTTTTGCATGTACCTTTGGAAAAGGTGTTGGGTTGAAATAACCATCCAAGCTACCTAGTAAGGACATCTGGGACCAGATGGACCAGGGTTTGAATCCCAAGTTCACCGCTTACGAGCTTGGTGACCCTGGCAAGTTAACCTTATTTCTCTGAACCTCAGTTTTTCCATCTGCAAAATGGGAAAGTCATTGCCAGGGTGGAGTGCGTGAAGCCCATGGCTTAGCCCAGTGCCTAGAGGGGCGTGAGCACTGAATCGTGTCAGCTCTTATTAGCAAGCTGTACTCTACCGGAGTGAAACCCACGTCACCAAGAATGTTAACCACACAGGTACTTCCTGGGCAAGCATATCTGAGCACGTTGTTTCTTATTCTTCAAGGCCTTTCTTTTTCTTGAAACCTTCCCTGATTTCCTACTCATTAACCAGAGAAACGATCTGAGCTTTTTGCTCCCACTGGCGTGACCCGAGGCTGCTGCTTTCTTCCTGTCCATGTTGTCTTTACACGGCTCCTTTGCGTGTCCGTCTTCCTCCCTAGATAACCAGAGCTACTTGCAGGCAAGGGATGTGACTCCTGGGTGCCCCCCTAGGGCTCACCTCCCTGCACGTGCCGCAGTGTTTGGTTGAAATGAGATGAAAGTGCTGGGGGAGGTGTTTCATGTGCATAGGAGGCGCCCTTTGGCACAGGTCGCCGTTCTCTGGTGGTTGTGGCTGCTTTGTTGCTTCAAAGGCAGCTGGGCCAGTGACCTGTAAGGCATTGCCCTGTGGACATTCTCACCCCAGAAACATGTGGCTACCTCCCCCGAAGCCCAGGGAGCGTGGGTGACAGACAGACACCATAAGGCTGAGTTCTGAGCCTCTCTTCCAAAGTGGCAGAATGCAGTGTTTTCTCTCTGTTTCCTTGGAATCTGGGCAGGTAGATTCATCTTTTAGACATAAGCCTGAGAGCTTCAAGGATAGACTACCCTGAGATCGAAAATTACAAAGGTAATGTTGTTTTAAATAAGAGTGCATTAAATACGGAACCAAATAATTTCTAGGGTAAATGGCAAAGGATAGATTCTGCTATAAGTGAAGTACTGTGCTGATAACTGCTCCTGGGTTTTTTTTTTTTTTTTTTCCCTTGAACTTGGGATCCCTGCATATCACAGACAAGCATCAAAGCCCAAGATTCAAATCTGTTACTGAATCCATTCCAGGAAAGCAGAGAAAAGCTACCAATTTGTCATCTGTTATAAAATTTTATAACCTTTCTCTCTCTCTCTTTTTTTTTTTTTTTTTTTTGATATTTTTGTACTATTATTCACTCGGCTTGCAAGAGTGTGCCAGATTTGCGCCTGCTCATTTTACCGTGTGTACACGGCTGTGGTCTCTATTTTCTAAGTAAGGACTGTCGGGTTGAGTTGGCCACACCAAAATCGCTCACGCTGCACTGTCCTCGAGTCAGGCTCTCCGTGATTTGACGCTGGCTATTTTGGGGTATGGTCAGGAGGGAGCCAGTTAAAAACCTGAATCGCCTCATTCCCAGGGTGGTCTTTCTCGGTCGAGATTGTGGTCAGCAAAGCAGGAGGGCAATTTGACCAGCCTCTCGTGTCACTTCCTATGTGAGTCTGGATGGAGAAGAAAGAGGAATCTTCATTTCTCCAAGTTGCCGGATTTTATAGCGTGGAACGATTTTGAATTTTGTTTTTCGCTGGGTATGCAAGTATGTATTGAGGAATACTGGTAACGGGCTTGTCTTGGGGGTGTGGAATGAGGAATAAAGTACACAGCGTTTTGTACTTTCTTTAATAAAGCGAGTGAGAAGCCAGCAGCCAGGTGGGTCAGAGGAGGGCACCAAGGAGCCACGTAGCTATCTTGAGATGAGGACGCTTCTCCAAGACACCGACTTCCTTGAAAAGTCTTATTTTGAGGGTTTCACCAAATTTCAGCTCAATATTTAGTTAACACAGACGAATCATTATGGAACATGTTAATTCTGTTTTTCCATTTTTATACAATCAGTCGAACATTTCCTTTCGAAATACAATACTCTTTCAGGTTTTGCTCCGAAGCCTTTTTTTTTTTCTAACTTTCTATTTCTGTTTCAATATTTTCTGCCGCCCAGACATCAACAGATGGACAGGGACATTTCAGTCCCCCTCCTCCCACCCCCCACCCCCGAGTTCTCACGAGCCACACACACAAGTGCTGAGTTCCGCCTGGCTGCCTGCCTTGGCACAAGCCTTTGATTCCTGAAATGCTCAGAGCAGCCCAAAAAAAAAAGAAGTGTTTTTCAGGTGAGCCTGTCCAAGAATGCCTTTTTTTCCTTAAAACAAATGGTTCCTTGCTGCTCGCCCCCACCCAGCCCAAAGCAGTGAAGGCAGATACAATTCAGACTCCTCTATAGTTTTTCCTTGATGTCCCCTTAGAAATGACATCTCCTGGGTCTGGCGGCTCCCTCCACGGGCAACCTTGCCGGACATCCTTGGACCGCATGATGCGCAGGGACAGCCTGCGTACAGCCGGACCCCGCATCCACCTTTCCGCTCGGCCCAGGCTGTAGTTTCCACGTCTCCTCCTCAGGTTTGCTGGCTGTAATCACGGAAACAGCAAAAAATGTCAGCCTACTACTGCCTGCAGTAGTCGGCAGTAGTCCAGGGAGTTTCAAAGGGACGTTTTATTGATTCTGTAAGTGCACAGTAGAATGGACGAGCTGAGCTGAACCTCAGGGCCAGGAAAGCCCCTATTCCACCAGCAGCTCCCCCACGAGCCCAGGTTTAGCTGCAGCTCACAGAGCAGTCACAGTTCAAGGTGAAGTGTGCACTTAACCCTTTCTCCGACACACCCCTCCAAGTTTCTTTTGTGCGCACGTGTGTCCGGGCCACATCTCCTTGCAGGAATTTCAAATGTCTAATTTCCTTTGCATCTTGTAACGTGCCCTGTTATTGTTTTATGGCTCTGCCTCTCGAAGGGCTGTTGTCAGACCTTGGGTGTGAAAGCCCGTTCATACAGGAGCCTCTTCTGAACAATGTGCTTTCAATAGGAACTTCTCGTGAGATGGAAACCATAAAGCAGGCTTCTGAACAAGACTCGTTAAGCTACAATAGCCCATTCTCTGCTAATAAGCTGATTGCTTTCCAGACCTGAAGGGGTGGACCAAGCTGTTTTGCCAAAACAATTGAAAATTAGCTCTGTAAACTTTTACTGCTGCCATATTTTGCACTGGCATTCGTATCTGCACTCTTCCATTCATTGGTTGGAGCTGGAAACAATTGGAGCAAGGGCATTTTTAAAGCCAAAAAGGAATTATGGAGTGTCTCACTCACAGGAGGGCTGGGGACACCTAACAGTTTTCTAGCTTGTTTCACAAGCTTTCCCTGGTTGCTGAAGTCCTATTGGGTGGGATTGCTTGATCTTTTGCTGTTGTGTTCATCTTCTGGAGGATATGAGGACTTTGAATGCAGATGGGACAGTCTCAGGCTCGTGCCGGAAGAAAGAAGCTGTTCTTCCATCACATGGTATTTCTCAGCTTGATTAAAAGCCGTGGTACTGGTGCCCGAAGGGGGGACTTTTCTCGGACGTAATGAACCCTCTGGGCCATCTCCTCCCCGCTGGTGGTTCTGCTCTTCACCTCGAGGTGGAAGACTCCAGAATATCCCTATTTTGTGCTCATCTTTTCTCTTAGACTCCAGGCACTCGTTTTCAGGTTGCTGGAAGATATCTTCACAAAGATTCCCCCCTTGCCCCACTCCACCCCAAATCCCAGATCTCCTAGCAGGCATTTCTAGAATAGAATTTGTCATCTCTTCTCTTGTACCTTTTCACCCTCCTGCATTTCCTATGTCTTTTTTTTTTTTTTTTAATTAATAGCTACTTTATTTATTTATTTTTTTGGCTGTGTTGGGTCTTCGTTTCGTGCGAGGGCTTTCTCTAGTTGCGGCAAGCGGGGGCCACTCTTCATCGCGGTGCACGGGCCTTTCACCATCGCGGCCCCTCCCGTTGCAGAGCTCAGGCTCCAGACACGCAGGCTCAGTAGTTGTGGCTCACGGGCCCAGTTGCTCCGCGGCATGTGGGATCTTCCCAGACCAGGGCTCGAACCCGTGTCCCCTGCATTAGCAGGCAGACTCTCAACCACTGCGCCACCAGGGAAGCCCTCATATGTCTTTTAATTCCATCACCACCCTTTCCAGTCATGCATGAAACCTAGGATGGTTCTTCTGGCCCTCGCTCCTCCTGTTCCCTTAGTCGCTAAGGTCTGTGACTTGTGTCATTTCTATATCATCCTTTTCCTCCATTCTCCTTGTTGGGTTTGTCCTCTTCCTCAGGCCTTTGGTGTGCTTGGTCCATATCATTATGGCAGCCTGTGGCTGACAGCCCTGCCTCAGTATGTTCTTATTGGAACTGCCTGAATGGTATCGCATATGTTTGTTCAGAACGTACAGTAGCCCCCTTGGCTGACAACAGAGCCCAGTCTCCTTGGCCTGGCATTCCAGGCCTTCCTGCGATCTCCCCGCGAACGCCCTCTGCAGCATGGTTTCTGGTTCTCCTTAATCTCCTTTATGCACCCTCCACTCTAGCCAGACCCTCTACCTAGCACCCTTCGAACATCACCGACAGCTTCCTGCCAATGTGTTGCTGCTCTCACTCTGTGTGAAATGCTCTCTCTCCCTTCTTCATTTATTAGTTTATCTATTCTGCAACCATGGATTGAGTTCTGTCTTTGTGCCAGGCCCTGGCTACCTATAAGATATATGGAGATGATGCACACAGCTGTGGTTCCTGCCTTTATGGTCCTTTAAGGGGAGAGTCCGATAATAAATAAACCACGTATGAGTGACATAGGGCGATTATATGAAAAAATACATCTTATATTTTAAGAGACAGTGGAAGAAGGGAGGCTATTTTAGTTTGTGTGTTCAGAGAAGGATTTTCCAAGAAGGCAGTATTTAACTGAAGGTTTGGAAGATGAGAGGGGGACCACCATACACAGAGCTGGGGAAGAACCTTCTTGGCAGATAGGACAGCATGTGCAAAGGCCCTGAGTAGGCTGAGCATAAGTCTTAAATGAACTGAAAGACTCTGATCCTTCATCTGTAGAGGTTTTCATTTTCCTTTCATGTGTCCACTGTATTCCTCCTCTTGCCAGATGCCATCCTTAGTCAGCTCAGCTAGATCCATGTCTACCTCTCCTGAGCATCTACCACTTTGGTCTTCCCTTTAAGCACTTCTCCATGTGGGCTCGTATTGAATTTATTGAATGAGTGTCCTTTGAATTCTTTGAGAATAATGACTGTACATTCCCATTTTTCTTCCTGTTATCTTCCGAAGGAGAGACTTCCATCTAATGAGAAGTTACAGATTATTTGATGAATTATTTATTGACATTGCAAATATAAGTCAGAAATTAGCTTACCTTTAGCCAGTAGTGTAGCTTATTTTATTGACTCCCTCTCCTGTTGTTTGCTGACCCTTCCGGACTTCGTGGCGTCTTTTCAATCCTCAGACTTGCCTGCCTGCATTTGCAAAGAATGCCTTGTTTTCCAGCTCAAGAGGAGTTGGTGTTAGTTAGTATCCTCTTTCAACTTCCCTGGGGATCAGAGATCTGGCATGATCTGAGGCTCATGCATTGAACTTGGAGTTTCTGCTAGGGTTTTTCCAGTTCTGGCCAGAAACTCGGGTGAGCCAGCGTGTTGGTCAAACCAGCTGGCCTCCAGGCTCTGGTCTTGAACAGGCCATGCTGTTGATTGATGTGGTTCAGCAGTACGTGGATGGGTGAATGTGGTTGTGAGCCTGGAAATTTGTTAAGAGTTTGAATCAGCCCAATTTAGTGGCCCTTTGTGTTGGATGAATGTCATGGTAGAGGAAGAAATGAGGCCAAACCTAGAGATATTCATAAATCTCATGTCCTTTTTTGGTTCTTTTTTTAAAGTGGTTTGGCTGCCCTGCCCAAATGAAACCTTCCTTGGGACCCCCTCACCCCCATTTAAAATAAACACAAGTTGAGTTCTAATGGTTGACTAGGGGCATGAGTTCAGAGCTCCTTCTTCTTGCTTTTTTTCATTCAACAGATACTTATTAAGCACTTATTTTGCCAGGGACTCGGCAAGGAGCTGAGAAGACAGTTATGTACCAGGAAGCGGAGTGACTTCCAGCTGAGAGCAGCTGGTGTGTCCTCCCCACCTTCCACACCACAGGGGCCCCTTGGAACAGAGTTTGCAAAGCACAGTCTGTAATAAGAACAGTAAAGTGAGGACACCTTGTAGGTTATTATCTGACATTTACGAGTTAGTGTATTCCCGGTATATTAATAAAAATTCAAAATAGTGCTTTTTCTTTTTTTTCTTCCCCCTCAGTAAACACTTGGAGTAGAGCAGCTGCCATATGCATTTCCCTCTGCCTGGAAAAACTTTCCCTTTTCTTTTCAGTCACTCGTGTCCTCTTCCGTGTGACTTGTCCCTTCGTCCCGCTCCCAGCCTAGGACTGTTTTGTTTGTCTAGTTGGACCTTGGTTTTTTGAAGGCAAAGGCTGTGTGAGATTTGAAAAACTTTCTAATTTCAGACTCCAGTTAAGATATCGTTGGGATTTAGCAGCCATTTTTGATTCTTAGGCTTGGAGGTCCTCACTGCTATTAGTTAAGCCCCCAGCACACCTGGAATGAATGGTGGAAATACTGTGAACTCAGAGTCTAGAGAACCGGACATTGAATCCCGTTCTACCTGCCATGGTCACTGGTCAAGGGGCTTGTTTCAGCTCCTTTCCCCGATCGGTCACGTAACAAGGTTATGGTGAGGACTATGAATCAGATTAAGAATGTGCCCCGCTCAGTACCTGAGACATAGCCAGAGCTTACAAGAGACGGACATTTTCCTTATTATGATCCGAAAGCCCAGGAGGGAAGTTTAGGATCTCCCCTGTTAGACAGCAGAAGTGGTGGTGCTCCTGTGTGCCTGGTTTCCAAGGTCATTGTCCCTTCTTTGCTACCCTTAGTCAGACAGTTATTAAAGCATCTTTCAGCCCAGTTCATCGTTGCTCATTGAAAAAGGTGCTTGTTCTGGCACAGGTGTGAAAATCTGTTTCTGCTGGTACGTCTCTACAGACTTGTGCGTATATTTAGGGCCACACATAAAATCCTGTGACCCAGGATAAGCCGATTGAATGTAGCCGAAGACATCCCAGGCTCAATTAGACCCCGTGTGGAATGGGGGGGAGGGGGAGCGTGATAGTACTTCCCTGCCAGGTTCCAGCAGGATTCTGTGAGGGAAGAGGGCTCAGGCACACAGGAAATGACTGTGAAATACACCCAGGCCAGGCCGGGATGCCCCTGGGATGGCCCCATGGGCAGCGACCCCTCCAGCGCCGGTTCCCATCTTCTTTGTGCCCATTTTAGAAACATGTCCGAGCACGCCAGCCAGCAGAAGATGATCCTTGTGTTAGCAAAAGCTTGCGAAAGTCCTGGATGCCCGATAAAGTGGAGCAGTTTGTGAGGGGAGGCAAAGGGCACACCTTCAGGATTAATGGTTTTTTCCCTTGGCGGAATTCCAAGGTGGGTCTCTGTGCCAAAGGACATCACCTCCAGGCCTGAGCCTAGGATGTTCCGAGGGGATGGTTGGCCTTGGGGGAGGGAGCCAGGAGCCGCCTCCTCATCGTTGGTTGCCCGCTTGGACTTGCCAAAACTCTTTGTGTCTCTCTGCTTCCTCATCTGTAAAATGGGCTTAGTCGCACCCGGGGAAGGAAGAACTCATAAGGTTTGTGTGGATTTATAAATTCACCCTCAAAAAGCACTTTGAAGACGTGAAACTGTCTCCAAAGGCTTGTAGGTGTCGTAAACGTGCTTGATCAGAGACGCTGCCGTCTTACATCTGTGGGGCATCGAAGGCTTCAGATGCTGGGGTGGGGTGTTGAGCCTCAGATTGTACTTGCCTTGCTCTTGATCAAGGTTTCTTTTCCTCTGAGGAAATCATGGCTTGTTATCTTAGCTTAGACACCAAGACTTTTATTGGAGTTCTGGTTTGCTTTTTCTACCTGTGATGGGAAGGGGTGTGTGTGTCAACCCATAACCTGAAGGTAACTTCTACTGAAAGTGAGGGGAAGCAATTTCAAGACTCACACGGCCAAGAGAGAGGGTGGTTACCTTTTTGTCTTTTACAGTTATGTCTGGCCACTAGCTCCCTCCCACAAGTGTGATAACTTCACAGCCGTATCCGTTAGCTCCTTCCACATCTATTGGAAAGACTTGTTGCAACTTGGACGGTTTTTCTTTTTGCTTTTCGTATTGATTATTTTTCCACACTTCAGGTTCATTTGAAACAGGTTTTCAGCCTGGGTCCGGTGGAAACCTGTTTTGGGTTGTGGGCTCTCCTGACCTTACTGGGAGGGTGAGAAGACAGGTGGAGATGAGGGGCAGGGACACTATGCCCTCACTACTCAAAAGTGTGGTCCCTGGGCCAGCAGCATAAGCATCACCTGGGTGCTTGTGACAAATTCAGAATCTTGGGTCCCCGCACCCCACTTACTGAAACAGTCTGTTTTTAGCAAGATCACCAGGTAATTCATACCTACGTTAAGGTTTGAGAAGCACTAGAACATTTTAAATCGTATGTATTTTTCCTAATAGGACTCAAAAATATTGTGAGGGGGGATGGTTCTAGGTTGAGAAGTTCATGTTTACGCTGATGCCATTACATGCTCCTTTCTTCCGAAGCATCTACATCGTCACTCCCCCCGATTTCCGACTTCCTTTATGTGTTGTCCTTGACTTGTGTAAGAAAGCTGTGAAGTGTGACTGAAACTAGCAGTGAGTTAATGTTTCCTGTTCCACATCACACCATTAAAATGTCGAAATGTCTCAAAGGAGAAGGTGCTCAGGGCCCAGATTGCTCAGTGACTGCAGGCTGCCTTAAGAGCTTGGGCTGGGCGGTTTGAAAACTTCAAGAGGAAGCAGCTCATGAAATGATGAAATAGAGAAGCGAGGCCACTTCAAGAGGGGATCAGATTAAGACTTGTGCTCCTGACTTGCTCAGATGGAGGTGCTCCATCAGCAGTGCGGGGGCAGTTAGGATGCTAATCATAGGCAGGTGAACAGGGCTTTGGTTTTGTTTCAGAGAACTGTGGTAGGTGGGGATGGTTTTAAGAGTAAGTCTGCCTTTCTGAGAGAGGGCTTTGGGTAAGTAGCTTGGTGACATCATGCCACTTGGATGAAAGAAGAATCAAGCCAGCCTTTCTTTGGGCAAGAGGTCCTGAGACCAGCGGCTTCCTTGTTTCTGGGGTGAACCATTCATTATGCAGGTGCCTCTGTCCTGAGTCTGGCTGGTGACCAATGTTTTCATAGTGCGGTTTTCCTAAAATAGGATGGACTGCAATTTATTCTCATGCATTGGGGAGATGGCCCTCAGACAATTTACGTGTCTTTGAAAAAAATGTCAAGTTGTATAAATTCAAGATTATTTAGGAAACGCATGCAATTTTGGTTGCCTTATTGAATAAAAAGATAACTAGATTGCCCTAGCACAGAGAAAATATTGAAAACCATGTGTAGCTTTATTCTTTTTTCTGAAATTATGAACAGGGCATAAATTTACCTGAGGGTAGAAGATGGCATTGCCTAGTTAAATTCACCTCTAATTAGTTTTATTTTTTTTAATCCTGACATCACAACTGAGGAAGGTTATGTTCATTCACTTTCTCCTGCAGTTTTGTTCTTCCCTTGCTTGCTCTTATGTGATTTCCCCCAAAGAACGTGTTGCTCAGTGGTCTCCTTTAGGAAACACCCGACTTTGGGAGTGATGGTGACATATTATCCCTTGGTGTGTCTGTCCCTTGCAGATCTGTAGTATCCTTTGTGACATGGGCATTTCTAGGCTCATCTCCAGGGTCCATCCGAGGGTGAGGCTTCGTGGAACATTGACATTGTAGAGCTCGAGGGGAGTGGAAAGCCCCTCTTAGTCCTATGGTTTTACTTGGTGGGCTGGGGGCAGCAGTTGGGACAGGAGGTGGAAACTCAGATGCACAGTGTCAGACAGGGAAAGCGACTTTATCTGTCGCTGTCTTTGTGGGTCACTGTCTGCTTTCCTGAGCAGCTACCACCTTGGGTAGGGTCTGGTTTTACATACGCGTACATGTGTAGCTAGGTACGGTGTATGTATATACACTCGACCCTTGAGCAGCGTGGGTTTGAACTGTGCAGGTCTGCTTTTTCGTGGGTTTTTCTCAAGAGTAAATACTCTAGTACCACACGATCCAATGTTGATTGAATCTGCGGATGTGGAGGAACCTCTGACAGTGAGAGCTGACAGTAAGTTATATGCGGACAAACCCCCGAGCTGTTCAGGGGCCAGCCATATGTATGTATGTGTCTTTGTGTAGGTGTGTGTATGTCTCTGTGTATCTGTTCATGTGTAAATTTTTGTGACCTTTAGAGACATGTACAGACATACATACCTTTAGCGACATATGTGTGTATGTCACTATGTCTATATGTGTGCGTATGTTTTTAAAGCATTTTTAGGGCATATCATGATAGAAACATTTGGGATCCACATGTTTAATCTACTACACAGACAAGAACACCAAAGCTCTGAGCAAGGAAGTGCTATGTGGCGTCTTGGTGGAGTTAGACAGCACGCCTCGGCTTTCCTCCTATTTGCTCTAATATAGCTTGTCACCTTCCATGTCACCTCTTTATGCAGCTACACATCAAACTCCACACCCTCAGTTTTGCCCTATCTATAAATATTTGGAATATAATGTACTTAACATTTTTCCTTTAAATTGCTTTTTAAATATTTATTTATTCATTAGTTAATATTTTTCATAAAAGGACATTTCAGAATTTGTCCATTATTGGACAGCCAGTATGATGGTGAACCCTAAAGGAAAGAAAAATGTAAAAATAAATACCTGGCTATTAAATGTGTGTGCGTGTGTGTGTGTGTGTGAGAGCGTGAGCGCAGGCATGTCGTATCTCTATTGGCCACCTAAAGCCACCCCACGTACCACCCAGGGCTCTCATAGCACACTTTGGGAAGCACGGAGTTAGACCAGAAACCTCCAAATCAGTTTGCAAATGATGTGGCGAGTCAAGAGACCAGTCTGTAAAGGTCATTGCCCTGAGAACGCTGCTGGCTGGGACAAACAGTGTCGATTTGGGACACAGTGTCGAGAAAGCCAGTTTCTCTCTTACCTTTTGATGGCAGGTGTTAGGTACAACCTTGAGTGAGATCATCCCGGTCTCACTTAGGACCTACAATGTCTGTAAACATCCACTTTTGAGTTTTTTCTTCACAGTTCTGCCACAAGGGTAGAAGCTGTAATTTGGGATATGGTTTTTCCTTTCCCCTGATGTATCACTGACTTCTGATTCTTCAGTTCTTCCAGTAACCTTTTAGACATATATATATATCTATCTATCTGTATATCTGAATTTAGTAGATGCTATCTCGATTCTTCACTGTGATATTGGCCTCAAGTGGATAACTGGAATAAAATATTAAGATTGTGGTCACCCCAAATTAATCTTCTGCTTGAGAGTGTATATGCTATCTGTGGATTTTGGGATCCAAGGTGGGTATGATAAAATGTTGTGGTTCTGACAGTTAATAATTTCTTTTTCTATTAGCTCTTTTGAGTGGAGGAGAGAGTTGAACTCTTTTATTACTTCAAAATAATAACAAAAAAGAACCAGCATTGAATTTGTATGTTATATAAAACAGAAGATAGAAACGAACTGCTCTTTTCTGTCCCTGTCATTTGAACCCAGCTCCCTAAAATGAATGGTGCCTTTAAGTTACAGATCCCAAGAGGGAAAATTGAAGAAAAATGCTGCTTAGCCTTTGCTTTGCTGTGTTTCATTTTCCTGTGCTGGAGAATATGCAAATTGCCTTTCTATGGATGCTCTGTCACATCCTTGTAAAGATTCTGTGGGGATCCATGCATCTTGCTGAGTTGAGCCTTGTGCCAGCTCGGAGAGTTTGATTGTTTTTGCTAATAGAGACAGATTTTGTCATTAGAGATACCCAAGTGTGATGCTGCCTGCATTCTTCTTGAGTCTCTGGTCACAGAAATCTCTCTGGCTTTAGGTGCAATTCAGTGGAAACACACACACACACACACACACACACACACACACACACACACACAGAGACATACCCTACAAGCACACAGAATTTGACTGTGGAGTTGGCAGGGAATATGTGAGCCAAATTTGGCCTGTAGAAATTAACACTGGCAACTTCGTGAGTAAAAATTACATGAAAAGCACTCATGAGGGAAGGAAGAAGGAAAAAAAAAAAAAAAAAAAACTAGGATAACAGTGCAACAGACCACATTTCCTATCCAGTCTGTCTTCTCGAGGCTGTTTGTCTAAACAGCATTGCCAGTTTTTCTAAACAGTACTGCTGGTGTCCTCGATCTGTAATATGAAGTGAATCGACTATGCCGACCAAATGCTCGTTGAGTTGAGAGTTCCTTTATTTGGCCAAATTAAACCCAACAACCTCAGCTCTGTCCAAACTTGTGCTAGTACAGGGCCAGCTAAGACGCCTGTCCCCATTTGTAGATCTGCAGAGAAAAATGAAGTGACACATTAACTGTTTCCTGTCCCTTGGATGAGAAGGAATTTAGCTCCATGTAAAATTTAATCAATTTTTGTCTCCGAAGCGCTGGAAATGTAATACTTTGACGTTGCCTCCCACGTGAAAAAAAAAAAAAATCACAAGGGGTTCCATGTGGATTTTAGAAAGGTAAGTATGCTGTTATAATCTCGTGTGGATGGTTCAAGATTTCCCTCTGCCATCCTTAGCATCAGCTAAAGAGGACAATCCAGAAGCTCAGTGTTAATTTTTAGGAGGACAGTTTGCAATGGTTTATGGTTTTGGTTTTGGTGCTGGGTCTTAGTCCACGAGATCAGATACGGAGATAAGTGGAAGTCTGAAATCAATAATGATGGAACACAGCCAGCGTGAGACAGATGCCAGGATAAACCATCTGTAAATTCCGTGGTGGGCAGGGTTGGGGCTCACAGTGTTTATTTGCATCCCATGGACCCCTGGACCAGCCCTGAGGATGCTGTGTATCTGGACCATTTGCCTTCAGAACGCACTTCCTCCCAACTTCAGCTCCACCTGTTATCTTACATGTCTTTGAAGAATTGCTTTGGGCATTTTTAAGAACCTGTTCTAATTTTTGCATATATTGGAAATCCAGTGAATAAGGTTGGACAATTTTGTCATAGACTCACTGGCACCCCTTCAGTCTGACCTCCATTCGGCAGCCTGAGTGATCTTTTTAAAATGCAGTTATGATTCTGTCCTGCTCACCTGTTTACCAAACTGAGACCCCCTTCATTGGCCTCCCACTACTACCCTTATGATGAAGACAAAATTCTGTCACGAAATCTGTCCAGCCTTTCTAGTGTCATTTCTGTCTCATTCTGTGCTCCCCCCCGCCCCCCCTTTTCCTGCTGCAGCCACTCTGCTTATGCCTTACTGTGATCCTTGGTGCCACCGGGCCTTTGCATTTTGTTCTTTCTGCCTATTATATGCCTCGCTCTCTTCTTCACCTGTCCATCAGTTGTCAGCTCAATAGTAACCTCCTCAGGGAACCCGTATTTGATCTCTCTGCCTTTGCCAAAGCCCCTCTTAAACTATCTCCTGGCCCCATTTAACTTGCTTGTGTGGCATTCATCTCAATATAGTTTACATGTATCTTTGTTTCTATAGTGATTAATGGGCATCTTGTCACCAGCTCCCACAGGAAGGAATGTAACTTTCTGTGTACTGTTGTATTCTGGTCTCTAAACACAATGCCCTGCACAAAGCAGATACTTTGTAAATACTCCTTGGGCAAATGGCTATAGTAGTTGGTCTGTTGTTTCTGTTTTGAAACATGCTATCTAGTCTCAACTTTTGATTATTTTGAGCTCTTTCCAAGTCCTATTTTAAAACCAAACCAAATGGTTTACTTATAAACTGAGTGGTTACTCTCTTTAAGTGGTTTGCTATATCAGTTTTCTAAAGTTGCCTTTATGTTATAGGGCTGAGGTTCTTTACTGGGAATGGGGGGGTGATTATGTGTTTCGTGGGGTTAAGCGCAGTTTGTAGTCATGATTATTTTATAGTCAAAGACCCAAACATTAGATACTAAAGCCCATAATGGGGGGAAAAAGAAAAACTAATATTTGAGTTTTATTCTGCTTATTTTTGCTCTTCCTAATAATGCCTGCCCCTCCCCCCTTCTCTCCCTCTCTTCACTTGGTGTTAAGGAACCGTTTATGGCCCACAACCATGCATAAGCCACGTAATTTTCCTCAGCCTCAGTGTCCTTATCTGTAAAATGAGTTGAATTACATGATAGCTAAGTTCCCTTCTGGCTCTGACATTCTAGGTTTTATTTGTGTAAATATTGGCTCTCATATCAAAGACACAGTTTCAAAAACCTGTTTCTATGTCTACATCTTATAAAGTTTCATGGAGCCTTGGAACATTCTTTGTTATCAATAAGACTTAAAATTATATTCACAATTTATAGATTGAAAAAAGTATTATTCTACTTAAGGAAATTCACCTTTTTAAAAATCACTGAGATCCTCATTTCCCCATGATTTTGCATGAGATTTTAAATAAGTGATCTATGAGGAAATAAAAGATTCTCTAGACAAACTAGTTTGAGCCACACTTGGCTTCTTTCTCGGAGCCTCTGAAATACATGTGTGCCTTAGGAATGTCCAAGGGGTGGGATATAGTATACTTACTGCTTGATTACAAACCTACTTCCACGGCAAGGAATGCTAATCTTTGGAATACATGTGTTTCTGTATGTATTGGGGGTGGGAGGAGAAGGTTCTGGTACAGATGACCTTAAGATGCGAATGAGAACTTTATGTTGTATTTCCACATACTTAGATTTCTCATAGGGTGTGAACATAGTATATTTTGGGGGCGCCTTTTAATTCTTTTTTTTTTTTTTTTAATGAACAATAACAAGAACAATGAGAAAGTGCCAGGAGAATAGAGCATTCTGAAAGAAAACATGGCGATGGATGATCGACATGAAGCTAGATGTAGGATTCGAAAACTAAAGCACAGCACCTTAGACTTTGCTGATCCATCAGCGACTACTGTTTAAAAATGCGAGCGGCTGATCTCAAGTATCATTTTTATGTTGCGCACTCTGTGACTGTCCTGTTATTCCTTACGCATGGCGTTGTCATAAGGGCATCCAGTCTTTACAGGCAAGGCTACAAAGGGGTACCTTTGAGACCCAGGCCTCCAGGTTCTCCTTTTGCTCTGCGGGGTTTCCTCGTGCCCTCCCCTTTTGACCTTCATCAGAGGGCTGGAGTGTTTCTAGAAGCCTCCCTCCAAAAGCTGCTGTCAGAATCATCGTTGGGGCAGAGGAAATGCCCCCTCGTTTGTCCCCCTCTTTCAATCATTGGAAATAAAGACTTAAATCTTATCCAGTGATTCCTCAGATTGACAGACAGATGGCATTGGTGGAAAGATGTAGGACTGGGGGTGACATAAAGTGATGTGTGGGGTGTAGGAGGTGCTGCTGAGCTGGGCAGTCCTTCTGTGTCTGGGATGTTCTTGTCTTTCCAGAGCCGGGGTCATGCTGACCAAGTGCCTTCTGATAAGAAGGTCCGCAAACTGGGTGTGGAGGCCAAAGATGGAGGTCTGTTTAGCTTCTGTGTTGGAAACCTGATGTGATGGGTTGTTTATGATAGCAGGTGCCCGCGCGAGCCTGGGATCAGGAAGTCCCCATCACTTCCCACAGATAGTCTCAGGGAGGAGATTGGAATTTGTTCTGGAACTCTAGCTGAAAAGTAGTTAGCCTGACTGTTAAATGACTTGGATGGCCAGCAGGAATGGCAGTTGGGTTCCTTCTCTGATGACTTTCTTTGCCCTTCTTGGTCAACATTTCCACGGATGGGTTAGGCACGTAGCTTCTCACAGAGCTACCACTGTGTAGGGAGGGATATAGTGATGGCTTTGAGTAGTTCCTTTCTGCCCTGCTTCCTTCCTAGCTGTCTGTCCTCTTCTCATCCTTGTTTCCTTACCTTAATTACGTATCTATTTATTTCACAAGGAATAAATGCCTGTTGCTCAAAAAAAAAAAGAAAAAGAGAGAGAAAAAAAGAAAATAAATGCATGTCAGTAATGAGGGAAAAAAAAGATAGCAGAATTGTTACTAGTAACACTTTGTGGTATTTCCTTCCATTGTTTTTTCTAGGCATGTTGAGTGCACACACCCATATATATTTTCAAAAATGAGATCATATTGTGCATGTGCTTTGGTAGTTTGTCTTTTCCCTTTAGAATATATCATGAAACTTATTCTGATATCTAAAATACAATAGATGGATAGAGATATATGGTAAACCAAGTAGAGGAAATTGTTAATATGTAGCATCTAGGAGTTGGGTATATGAGTGTTTAATGAATAGTCCTTTTCAACTTTTCTGAATGGTTGCATATTTTCATAAAAAATGTTGGTGGGGGGTAAATCCAGTGAGGGCTGAGAAGACAGAAATTAAACAAGCAGTAAAGTGGTACAAGCAGTATATAAAGAGTGGACATCTTGCTATACCATTAATATTGATGTATGTCTTAACATTTTGGTGGCAGCCCAGCATTGTGTCATATGGATGTATTGTCATTTATTTAGCCAGTTTCTTATTGGCTGGATATTTAGGGTGTGTGTGGTGGGGTGTGTTTTAATTAGCTGAATAGCTAGTTGACCTCTTCCCCCCTCTCTCCATCTCCCTGTGTTTTCAAAGGAAATGGAGCCCTGGGTATGAACTTGGGCAGCCTTTCCTGTCCATCAGGAGACAAAGCACCTACTGAAATTTCTACTTTGAGTTTTTACTCTTCCTAAGTGTGTGGATAGGTGGTACATTCATTTTCCAGTCAGTTTGCCTATATTAAGCAGGACAACATTTTTAATTCGTCAAACATATTTAACCCAAATGTGTTTATTCTCCCTTGTCTTTCTTTTTTAAAATTTACATATGCTGTGGGTTGGTTGTCATGGTGCCCAGGTACCCAGGCTGAAGGTGGAGGAGAGGTGGGGTGTTCACAAGAAGAAGGGAGCCCAGTATTGCTTGGGATCACAACCCCTGTGTGAGACCCCTCTTTTCTTCCTGGGTCCTGTCTTTCTCTTCTTTACTCAGAGAGACGATTCAGTCGCATCATTTTGAAGTATTCAGAATGACGCATCCCTCTTGGTTAACATTCACTTCCCAGGGTAGCTGGGCTCTCTTGTGCCCCATCTGTGGTTGCCTTTTGCCTTATCTTTCAGTCCTTGGTCTGGGCTCACTTTGACTGGAGCGCCCTGTTGTTTTTACCCGCTTAACGTGGTCATTGCATTGAGAACACGACAGGCAAAGCATTGGGGTCCCTGTGACCGGGACGGGAAGTACAACAGGCCACTCCAGCCCAATAAACCTTCACCCCACTGTGTGCATCTTGTGATCTTATTGCAGAAGGTAGTTTGGGAGATGGTTATTTTGAGCCCTTGTGGAGTTTCAGGCAAGGCGTTTGAGACTTTGAGACATTAAATAACATGCCCAAGGGTGCCCAGGTGCAAGGACCAAGTCTAGATAGCTCCAGATGCTGCAAGCCATGCTGCCTGCTCTTCTCCTGCTCCCAAGGGCTTTGACTTGATTGCCAAACTGGAAAAAAGAACCATTAGTCCAGACAACACAGGTCATTTCAAAGATGGTAGGAGGAGACGGGTGCCATCAGGGCAAGAGGCTGACTGCTCTATATTGAAGCACTTCTACTCTCTCTAGGAATAAGAACATTCATGGTCAGTTTTGAGAATTTGGGCTTTACATACCAGTCACAGTGTTGGGCATTCTGATGAATGTTATCCCACCTCTCAATCAGTGAGCTGGATGTTTCGACCCCTGTTCCCCCCTCCCTTAGATTATCCACGAGAAATCGAACGAGATGGAGTGATTGGCCCAGATTCACAGCTGTGAGTGGCGGAGGCAGTATTCGAACTGAGGTTTCCTTCACTTATAAGCTAGTGCTCGTTTGCTCAGCCATTTTGGAGGGGACCCTAATTGATGCTCCTTCTTTGGGGGCCATTCTCTTTAAGAGGCTTTGCCTGCCACCCGCCAGCATCAAGTGGTCAGAAAATATGGTAAAAAGGTCATTCAACCTCTCCTGTAATTCCAGGACAGGTATGTCTCCTCTGGAGGGGGACCTGGAGCAGATTCATAAAATATAAATAAATGGGGCAAGGGGTTGCAAATTTGTAGAAATCTCGTACATTGTATTGTGTTAAGATGTAAGCACCTATTCTTAAATTCTGTGAACTTAAAAAATTATTTTATGTCATGTGGTACCCGTCCAATAGGATATCAATTCTGTTACATCTTCATACACATCAAACCATGGAGCCTCTAAAACAAGCCCTCATAACCCTGCCTCTCTTGGAGTAAAAGGCTGGTTGTCCTCCCTGTTACACATATGAAGCCGCACGTGATAAGGATCAATATACCTCCAGCTGACTTTCAGCATCAGCAGTAGGTGAGAAAGTAGACAGATGCCAGCCCTTGAGAAAAATTGTATCAAAGATGTTCATCCTGGGAAAAATACATTTATTGCTTTTCTATGCAGAGGACAAAAATAAGATGTGTAGTTCAGCTTTGGAAAGGTAAGGTGTCAGGGAACAAAGCATATTCTAGTTGAAGTCCTGAGTTTTCCGTGATGCATTCCTCAAAGACTCAAGAAGCACAAAAGTCTACGTTTGGGGAAATGTTTTAACATGTGTTATAGCAGCGTTGGGCATTTGTTTGATAATTCTTTGGGAGTGTATGCAAAACATGATTAGGTGTGTGGGCAGTTTTAAAAACACACAAATTTTTGGATACACAACCACACGGATGCATCTTTGGTCGAATAAAGAAGGCAGCACCTCTTCTGAGTAAAATAACATCAGGAAAAACTAGAAGCTACAAGCGGAAGCACACTGTAATTTCTTGGAATCGAAAAAAATTTTGAGATGTAAAAGTAATAATCCACCCTAAAATTTATAAGTGCTATAAATATCTCAGAGAGCGAAACAAACTTTTCCTGTTTTTTAAACATTTGTAGAAAATGAAGTAGGAAAAAATATCAGAAGATCAACGGTATCTCCAGATCTCCTTTCTAACCTCTTAATTATTTGCGTTTTTGAAAAGGAGAATCACTTATGGGTATAATTAGTGAGCCTTATTATGTGCCTGACATGGTGCTTATTTTAAGTCCCTAATTGTATCCTCCCTAAAACTCTGAGTGGTGAAGGCCTGTGACTGACCATCTTTTACAGCCACGGGAGCCGAGGCTTAGAGAGGTGAGGATATACTTGCTGGTGCCACACAGCTTTTTCTAGAGAAAGTGAGACTTGAACCCAGGCCTTCTGACCCCAGAGTTAAAGCACCTAACTACTGGATTGTATTGCTTTTTCAAGGTTTTTGTTTTCATTTTTCTTATTATTCATTTCAGGATAGCCTGAGATCCCTTTCTTTTAAGGAAATTAACTCAGACCCCGGCCCCTCTCCATTGAAATGATAGGTGAGCCTAAGTATAATTGTACTGCTGTAGATGGATTAGCGTGCTTCTTGGCCTAGTGCCTGCTGAAGGTGACGTAAAGGCTGTTGTATTGGTACATTCATTCATTCACTTGTTCCTTTTTTCCCTCAGTAAATATTTCAGTGTCAGTTACATTCCAGGTCCTGTTTCACACATTGGGACAGAACCATTCCCTGGTCTTAGGGTGCTTTCATCCTAGTAGAGAAGACGGAAACCAAATAAGTGCATGATGTGTTTCATGGTGGTAAGTGATATAGAGAAAGTAAATCTGCGTCAGGAAATGGGGAGTGTGAGTGAGAGATGTACAATTTTTACATTAAGGAAGAAAAGGACAGTGAGACCCGAGGGGGCCATACGGAAATCTGGGGGTAAGAGCATTTCAGGAGGAGAACGGCAAGTGCGAAGGCCCTTGGTGAGGGTCTAGTCATAAAAAAAAAAAAAAAAAAATAGCCTACCATTTATATTAATCTGCACTTACATATTTCTTCTTGATTGGACGATCATCCGTTTCTCTGGGGAATATCAATGTCAATCTGTATTAAATGAGAAGGTGCCAGATAATTTAAAAGTGGCACTTCTGGTTCCAAAGATTCAGTCAACATGGAATGTAGCCTAAAAGATTTGTTCAGTGATTCTGCCTCTAAGATACATCCTTTTGTAGCCAACTGTGTGATTTATTTTTAGTGGGCTATAGTCTTACCCTAGATACTGGAAACCAAGTTTCTATATGTTCTACTGTGCTGTGGTTATGAGAGGATGAGAATCTGGTCTCCCTGTCTCTGGTTATCCATTAGAGCAAATAAAAAGGATTGCCTGTACGATTTGAAAATGGGTAACTATTGCATCACGGCAGAGTAAAATATCCTTGAAATGTTTTAATCTCTCACCTAAAAGGTTTCACAGTAGTCAATAAAATGTCTTCACATGCTAAATTCTTCAAATTTACTTTGCAACACAATTACCAGTTGTCAGTATCAATCCACTGGAAACTATTTTCTCGAGGAAACGTCTTCTGAAATCCACAGTTTCTTGCTGGACATTCGTAGCAAAATGTATATTTAAAACCCTTGTGAGTGCACGTGTGGTAACGGCTTTGTGAAAGCCTGATTCGCTGGTTTTCAACTTGCCAGATTATTACTTTTTTTAAAAAAAATTGAAACCATCCTTTCTAGTTAAGGAGAGTATAAAGGCCTCCGAAACCCACTCACAGCATTTCATTTCTGATATCCCTCAGCATGGAATAAACAATTTAACTGATTTGAGTATGAATTGTCTCCGAAATATTTCCTTTCTGCTTGGCAGCCCTATGCAAAAATTTCCGCCTGTTGCAAATTGAAAGTCTTCAAGTTGCCACCCCCCCCTCCCCCAAGAAAGGTTTTGATAATAGGGACGTCGTCAGAATTCCACCGCTCACTGCTGGGAGCCTCGGAATAACGCTGAAGGTGGTTGTCGGTAAGGGGGTCGTTGGCAGCTGTGAGCATGCCTGCTCGAGCGCTGCCTTTCCTGGTGAGGAAGAAGAGGACAGTGATGAAGCAGCGGGTCTCAGAGGAGGTCTTAAATCACCGGGCAACATGGAGAATGGATGTATCCAGGCTGCCAGGGAAGCGGGCACAAAGTTCCTGAATTGTATGGAGACAGATAATTCTTGTATGAACACCCAGATCACTGGCGACCTATTCCTTACGGATTAAACAGGACCCAAGTTCACTGACGCTAATAGGAAATGCTGAAATGCAGATAGTCTTGTGCTGTTTACAGTCTGCCAGCAGGAATATTTCACGACATCAAAGACATGGCCAGAAAGCAAGAAGATGTATCTATATACATATATATGTATACACACACACACACACACACACATATACATGTCTTCTGTATCTTACAACCCTGTTATCACATATGGCCTTTGTGGACAGAGTATTGTGTGTTGTTTAGTCTTGGAACTTCTTTTAAAGGTGGGATGTCATTTACAATCTTCAGGCCATATGTTTACTCAGACTTAAGAAACACAGGCTAATCTTTTTCTATTTTGAGGAGTAATAAATTGAAAAGATAATTACATAATATGGTGTATAATGTAACTCTGGCTTGAGCCATATGTGTTTAATTTTAGAGAAACATGCGTGATGACAGGTTATGAAAGGATGAAACTATTTTAGTCATTTTAAGGATTAGAAGCATGATTTTAAAAAAAAAAATGTGCCCCTTATTTCTCCCCACCCCCTCAGAAAAACAACCCAGTACACAAACCTAGTGAAAAACACCCTTCTGAAAGCAATTTGTTTCTGTGGTGGCCACTGGCAAAGAAGCTTCAAGTTCGAGGGCATATTATTTCCAAGCTCTTGTAAAATTAGATGCAGGCTTCTGTGTGCTGGAGGAATGGGTGGCATGTAGTTCCTAGTACAGGAGCAGAGTGGAGTTGCTGCATTTAGAATCAAGCAGAAATTTCTCATGTGAATATCCAATTAGAAACCACTCTGGTTATCTCTTTCCTTATTAAACTTGAGAGCGTATCTGATATAAAATGCTTTGGCGGGAGAAATGCAAGATCCTTTCTTTTCTTCCACGAACATCTCTTGAGCACCTTTTGTACTCCAACCACTCTACTGGGTACCTAAGATGCAGGGTCAAGTAAAATATTCCCTGTAAGACTATTAAGCAAGCAGGAGGCTCATATACGGAGACCCACTTTCAGGTCACCTTTAGAATGTATCCCTTTAACCTTGATCCTGGCCCAGAGGCAGAAATGTCATGTGTGGTAGGCAGAATAATGCCCCCCTGAAGATGTCTGCATCCGGATCCCTAGAGCCCAGGAATACATTATATGGCGAACGGGAATTAGATTTGCAGATGGAATTAAGGTTGCTAATCACCTGACCTTGAATGTGGGGAGATTATCCGGGATTATCACAGTGGACCCTATGTAATTACAGGGTCCTTAAAATTAGAAGCGGGAGATTAAAGGGAGAGTACCAAAGGGATGGCAGTGGGAGAAGGCCCTGCCCAATGTTGCTGGCTTTGAAAATGAGGGAAGGAACCACATGCCAAGGAATGAGGGCAGCCTCTAGAAGCTGGAAAAGGCAAGCAAGGAAACAGGTTTTTTCCTAGAGCCTCCTGGAGGGACACGGCCCTGTCAACATCCTGATCTTAGCCTGGTGGGACCCGTTTTGGACTTCTGACCTCCAGATCTGTAAGACTATAAATGTGTATATTTTCAGTCCCTAAGTTTATGGTAATTTGCTACAGCAGCAAGAGAAAACTAACACATCAAAGAAGGACCATATGCCTGGTGTTGGGCTGTGACTAGAGCAGTGGTTCTCAAACATGGCTGCATGTTCGAATCACCTGGAGAGCTTTAAAAATGCTGATGCCTGGGTCCTGGACCCCAGAAATGTCAGTTTAATTGGTCTGGAGGGTGGCCTGGGCATGGGAGTTTTGCAAGTTCTCCCGGTGACTCAGATGTGCAACAAGGAAGGTGGAACGCTGGTTTAGGGGATAAGCTCTGGTCTCAGATAAACCTAGCTTCCTATTCAACATCAGCCTTGGACCAACTGGGTGTGTGAACAAGTTACTCTTAGTTTCAGATTCCCCATCCGTAACATGGGGATGCTGAGAACTTCTACGTCAGGTTGTAGGATCCGGACACGTGAAAGGGGCATGCGTCTGTGGCACGGCTACTGCGACTGCCTGATGATGATTTGGATGCACCGAGCTAGGTCCCCTATGAGCTAAGAGTAGGCACAGAGCCTGGCTGACTTACGTGCCTTGTGTTCACAACTGCACTCTGAGGTCCCGTCCGTTAGTAGATCCATTCCACGGAGGGTCGGGAGGATCAGAAAAGTTAAGCAACTCTTCCACAATGGCACAGGTAAGAAGCCCAGGAGCCTGTTCTTGAACCCGAGTCTCACTCTGGGTTGGAGGCTGTGTCTGCTTGCCCCTGGGCAGACCTCTGTGTAAGGCTTGCTTGCTGGGCAGAAGTGAAGGATCTTGGAAGCTGGCGGCGGCAGGCTCTTGCCTTGAGAGGTATTTCAAAACTCATTACCAGCGTCAGCCCTCGGGCTGGGAGTGGCACTTTACACCGGATTCAGTCTCCGCACAATAAACCATATTGCCCTGTTGCCTGCCGTCAAGGCACAGGAGGTTGAAAGCCATGGGAATGATGATTCTTAACAGTTATAAGCTGTTTGCCTCTGTCTGCCATTTAATCTAATCTCGGGTTCAGTTGATACTATTGATTAGGTTCTTTTGAAAACCGTATGTGGTGTATGGGGCTTCTCTGCGTGGGGTAAAATGTTATTCTTCTCATATGTGAGTTGAGAAGAAAAGGTGAAAGTATACAATTAATTTGCCTGCACTTTCTCGCAAATTGTATGCTGGATTTCTGTGAAATGCTGTATGGAACAATTTTCCAGCAAATTATTGTTATTTACCATGAGTTTTGCCTGCATATTTAAAGTCAACAATTATGTTTCCTTTCTGTACTTAAAGGCCTTTGTACAACATTTTTAGAAACCTGGTCAAGTGTCACTAAGAAAACCTGCGCTTTGACCTTGTGATTCTTGGGGAACAAGTTAACAATATCAGGAGCAACAGCCAAGTCCGGTTTCCAAAAGAAATCACCCAACACATGGGGGTGCCCTCATCGTTCCCTTCTTTTGAGGTAATTAATTAACTGTAGGCCATTGCTCTAAGTCTCATTTGTTTTGGAAGATACAAGGTCTCTTGTCGTGGGTATCAAAATATTGAAAGCAAATAATGAAATTGACTTTGATCATCTTAAACTCCTGTTTCTTCACAGAGCATCCATTTGGATTAGGCAGTTTGGTTGTCTTTGGCATTCTGTCATTCCGTGGGTCTTAAAGGTGGGGCATATGTATATCACATCAGTAACCCCTCTCTAATCCCAGTCCAGACCTTGAGACGGTGCCCTTGTTTTTGTGTGGCCCTTACTTTCATCGCCATTCAGCAGCCATTGACCCGCAAGTGTTCGGTGGGGAGCCACGTATTTTTTTTGAAAGCTGTCTCCAGTTTGGAGGTCAAGGCGAGCTTTTTTTTAAATATTTATTTACTTATTTGGCTGCGTCAAGCCTTAGTTGCAGCATGCAGGATCTTTCGTCGCAGCACGTGGCTCTTCGTTGCGGTGTGTGGGCGTCTCTCTAGTTGTGGCGTGTGGGCTCCAGAGCGCGCGGGCTCAGTAGTTGTGGTGCACAGGCTCTCTAGTTGTGGCACTTGGGCTCCAGAGCATGCGGGCTCAGTAGCTGCAGCGCACGGGCTCACTAGTTGCAGCGCGCAGGCTTAGTTGCTCTGCGGCATATGGGATCTTAGTTCCCGACCAGGGATCGAACCCGCATCCCCTGCATTGGAAGGTGGATTCTTAACCACTGGACCGCCAGGGAAGTCCCCAGGCAAGCTTTTTGTTTTATCAGGGGCTCATTGTCCTCACCCCAACTGGACCTGAGAAGATCAGCTGATGGCCAGCCACGTGTGAATATGCTAGGGTTTTGTGAATTGGAAGAGGTCCAACTTCTTTATTTCCAATTTCCGGATACTTTGGGTTATGACATTTCCACCAAAACAAAGACTCCCAGCAAATCCCCCAAACTAGACTCTCTCTTTTGACAAACTAATCTGGCTTTGCTTGTAAAATCTCTTATCTAATGAAGAATATGCTCGGCCAGGTGTCTGTAAGAAGACACCCTAATTGATTGAATGATTTTCAAACCATTTTCAGAGTTAAATCGACAGGGGGCTGGAGGAGGAGCCCAGGGCATGTAAAAGTCAGAGGAAAGCACAAAGATGAGCAGTTACCTGTATTCTCTCCAGCTTGAATGACAATTGTTGACATTTTGTCCTGCTTGCTTGTAGATCTATTAAAAAGGAATAAAACATTTCAGCTCTAGCAAGATCCTCTTTAACTGTTCCTCTTCCCATTCCTTGGAAGCACATTCCATCAGGAGTTTGGGGTGCCTCATTCCATTCCATTCTTATACGTGTACTTATAACTTATACATGTACTTATAATATGTACTTATAACTCAAAAAACTTAGCGTTTTTTGAGAGTGTTTAGTTTATACGTTTAGCATCAAAATGTATCCTAACTCCTTCACGCTTTCTTTTTGTTTGTTTGTTTTTTTGGTTTTGGTTTTTTTAAAAATTTATTTATTTTTTATTTTTGCCTGTGTAAGGTCTTTGGTGCTGTGCACGGGCTTTCTCTAGTTGCGGCGAGCGGGGGCTACTCTTCGTTGCAGTGCTCAGGCTTCTCATTGCAGTGGCTTCTCTTGTTGCGGAGCACGGGCTCTAGGTGTGCGGGCTTCAGTAGTTGTGGCTCCCAGGCTCTAAAGCGCAGGCTCAGTAGTTGTGGCGCACAGGCTTAGTTGCTCTGTGGCATGTGGGATCTTCCCGGACCAGGGCTGGAACCTGTGTCCTCTGTGTTGGCAGACGGATTCTTAACCACTGCACCACCAGGGAAGTCCCCACGCTTTCTTATTCTACCTTGATTTTGAGAAAGATACGGTGATAATATGTATAGATCTAGCTTACCCTGCTGAAAGTCTGCATGGTATTCTGTCAATTGACAATGAATTGTGCTTCTTCATTCCAATGCTGATGAACTTTTATAATTTTATTTTTACTGCCGTAAACAGTTTTGGCACGTACGAGAGTTTCTTTCGAGTAAATACCCAGAAGTAGAGTAACTGGGACAATTCGTTGCACTTAGTAAGGTGTACTGCTCCCCAGTTCAGAACTTGCCATCACCCCAAGTTGAGGAAGATGTTAATGTGTCATTCCTTCCCTCAAAATCTCTGTAGTCTGGTGAGGAAGTGGAGGAGGATAGTTCTGTCTTCCCAAGAACTGCACATTTCAGCTGGACTGTATTGGTGCCCTCAAGGGGAGGTTATAATGGTCTGCTCAGGTCCCTAGTATTGATCTTTTATAATAGATGATTTGCATTGTATTGTGTCCATTGATTTCATCCATTTGAAGAGAAATAGCCCACTCGATTGATTGACTAGCAAGAGCCTCGTCTTCCGTTACAGGTAGGAACATGGTTTAGAGAAGGAAGGTGTCAACCAATTAATCCAGCAAGAGAGCGGTGATACTTAGAGATGCCCAGCAAAGGTTGAACCATCACAGCCCTATTTTTTAAGCTTTCTCAGCCGTCACTTTCAAGAGGCTAACAGAACCCCCGAGAGGAATGTTCGAAGCAACAGCACACAAAAATACAATAGAAGAGAAGAAAAATGGAAGAATTTTGGCGTGAAGGAGGCTCTCTGCCTCTCCTTCTTGTCCTGAGGTGTGTTAGGTAGATCGGTCCCGTGCTGAGCCCTGACAGCTTGTGGGGAGAAGATGAATTTTTCAGGCAGTTTGAGAAATGCCATCCACACCAACTGATACCCTCCCCTGGCAGCCGCTTCCCTCTCTATCTTTTATCATTCCTCTTGATCCATCATCTAGAGAATGCTAGAAGGCAGGAGAATGTAGGTTCCAAATAGGCATTGGTGCCTGTTTTCTATCTTGGTTTGTTTTCAAAAACCTTTTTGAACTTTTGAACTGCTAGTACCCACGGGGCTGTGTGCAGGGGAGTTGATAAATAAAGATAATGTTGATGTGAGTGCCGTTTCTTTCATATGTAACTAAAGAAGCATGTGAGTTCCAGATAAGCTTTTCTTAGGGGAAAAAAAAAATATTCTAAATGTCAGAGTTTTTTGAGTAGGGGTAGGGGGGACTCTGGCACTAAAAGACATCCTTAGACCTTAGACTGATGAAGAGAAAATCAAGCCGATAGCTTGTAGGTAAATTTGGCTGAAGGCTCTTTGGTTTTAGACTTCCCTCCCCTTTATGTGTTCTCTTAAAATCCTCTGTTTATTATTGTAATTTTACTCTCTGTTTTTGCCTGCAGTGGTTACTTTCTAATTCCTCCTCCAGTAGGTTGAAAAATGGGGGTGTCTACATCTTACACAATGTGTAGCGTGGGTATGGGAGTTTGTTCTTTTCTTAACAGAACTTCTGAGGAAAAAATTTAGCTTTCGTTACTTCCCAAGTATCTTTTGAAAACCCGAGGTTTTGTATTCAGGTGAAAGTAAACATGAAGCAATAATTATATGTAAATTAACAAAACAGAAAAGACTGTACTTTATAAACACCCAATCCAATTAAATACCTGGTTTTTAGATTGTTTATTACCATTTTGAAATAAACGGTTTCATTGCATTTCTGCCAATCCTGAGCTGAATCAGCCAGCTGATGGTATCCACAAGATTTACCCTAGTGTTAGAGACATAAACATAATATTTCACTTGCCTGCCAAAAAGTTTTTTTTAAAAAAACAGCCTCAGCCTCCCACCCTCCCAGGAAAACATGCACTGCCAAGTGCAAGGTGAAAACTGAGAGCTTATCATATAAAAAAAATCCCAACAATTACGACCCAAATCGTGGTCGTAATTGTTAACGTTAGATTAAGCAGATTTGACATCAGTGTTTCAAATTTCAACTTTCTGCCACCGTGTCTATGTCTTAATTATCTTTGGATTAACAGATCGATGTGGAACACAGTAGACATTTTCTAGGTAGTTGTTGAATTAACGAACAGGGAAATTTCTAAATGACTTGATTCAAAGCTTGTCACACGTAGAGATTTGACAGTGAAATGAAGGTTTGTAAGAAGTGCAGAGGTTGAAGTGGCTGACTGAGGTTTTGTATAAAATGACTTTGCTCTTGCTAAAGTCTGACCACGTGGCCTTCTGATCCGTTTGACTTACATATCTCAGGTAGATGCATTTCAAGCGTGGAGAAGTGGTAGGAGGGGACTTTTCATCTCATCGTGTTCCGTCTTGGTAGGCTGCAGGATGTCGAAGGTTTCACCCCACACCTCCTTTCTCTCCCCTCCCTCTTAATACTAGTGCTTCAGCCTCGGTGGATGGTAGAGCTCTGGTCTGTGCAGAATCAGGCATCTGATTTTTATTGACATTGGAGAAACACATAGGGTTTTAGAACTTTAGGAATACCCAAATAGTTACTTATTTAAAAACCTGCTGGGATTTCTTACACCTAAACTGCACAGTGGGAGAAATGGTGGGAATCACAATAAATGCCACATTTTCTTAAATCTCTCTTTGGTCATTTTTTCCTTCATGACTTGGGGTCCTTAGAGAATGTATCACATTGTGAAGTTGCTTGACTCCTATACAAGTGTGTGTATGTGTACAAGACATACATAGCTATAATGTGTTTGTACGCGTGCACGGTACCTACATATATAAAGTACATGTGTACATATGCCATGCACAATACATAATATGTGCCCACACGTGCATACCAAAGTGTATACACACACAGACGCACGTGTAGTACGTGTGTGTCTGTTACATTTTCTCAACCCAAATAACTCAGGTTTCTTTCCTAACACAAAAAGTCACTCTACGGAAGTTGAAAAATAAATAATATAATCAGCGAGTCATCACAAATAACTTTTATGTCCCGATCAAGCTATTAAATGCTTTTTTATTTTTAAGTAGATAGGGGAATAAAATAGCTGCATAGTTCATAAAGTGGTATGCCATTACTGCCTGCCGTGCCCAAGAATTACGCCAGCTTTTTACAGTCATGAAGGAAAAGCAGATTAGAACTATGATCAGTGTATTATCCTGTATTTCTTATTGTGCATTCCCTTTCCTCTTTGAGCACCTTTGTAGACTAAATGGCTACTAATGACATAATTACAATTGTTTGTCACCACCATAATGCGTGATTTCCGATCTTATCATGAAGATGTAAGTTAGATAAAGGAGGAGTTTTGGCAGGAAGACAAAGTGCAATGATTTATTAAAGGCCAGATGTGGTTGTTAAAAGCTTTTCTACACAAGGCTCAATTGAGTGATGGGAAATAGGAATGAAATCGCTCTGCACACCCAGCCTGTGGTTCTTGGTGTGAGTGACACCGTTGCTCATGGAAGCATGACAAATGAGCCACATGTTTTATTGTTGTGTACATGTTTTATGTTGGAATTTAAACAGGGTGAGAAAGGTTCACATTAGCTTACACCCGCCAAGTAGGTGTTTAAAGGAAACTAATGAGACTTGGAGTGCTGGCAAGATTTTCAATTCGCTTAGTGCCTCATAGCAAGAACTGAAATATCTTACGTTTCTGTCAAGTTTCAAAGAGGGAAAATCCCAGCACTGTTAAAAAAGACACAGAGAGCGAGAGAGAGGTTAATATGAGAATTCAAAGAAATCAGAAGCAAGTGGAGACAAGATATTACTTCAGCACTGTTGACATATATATTGTACACATAGACTTGACATATATACAGTCAGATTAGAGAGGTGCTCTCAGGAAGGGGCACAATTTCTGGTTTTAGTATTATTTGCGCACACAAAGCTCTGTTAAAATAATATTAAGACCCTGGAGTGATGGAAGCTGTGAGTGGTCCGAAGAGGGTTTTCGAGCTTTTGGAAGAGGAAAGAGGAAAAAGAAGAAAATGGTTCTATTTTAAAGCCATTCTCTGGTCTGAAGGTAGGGAATCGCTTTTCTTCCTGTCTTTCCTTCCCCCTCCTTCCCCCCCCCCCCCTTCACTTTCCTGTACAGTCTTGTATGGAGAGTGACACTGTAGGATTGGTTCTGCATCGTATGGAGCCTGGAGCTCTACTGGGAACTCTCTTCCAGGGTGGATAGCAAAATCACTTTATATAGTTGAAGCTGAGCACCTCAAGTTTCTTAGGTTAACTCTGAGGCCAGTGAGAGCTTTGGTGTGGTGTTCATAACACTGTGACCTGCCCTGTCCTGTCAGTGGAAACTCCAAGTCCCTCTTCTTGTTTTCTCTCACAGTTCCACAGACTTGATAGCTCTTACCATAATTTATGATTCCACGTGTATTTATTCCCCAGTGTCCGGCCTGTCAGTTCCACAGAGGCAGGCATTGTGCCCCTGGGCCTGTCACTTGACCTGGCACAGGATGTACATTCGGGAAATTATTTGTAGAATGACTCAAAAGAACCACATGGACAGTAGCCTGCAATTCAGGATGTCACTTGGAGAACACTAGCAAATCCATGCAGATAAAACTTTCCCAAACTATAAACGCGTGTCCACATAATTAATGGAGCAGTTTAGATGTCCCGCTTGCCATCCCCTTAAAGTTTGGAGCGTTAGAACCCAGTTAGGTCCGCTCCCTTCCAAATTGAGTTTTGCCTCCTGGGATGCACCATGCAGTTCCAGGGACTGCCACTTGATGGCTCATACCTGACCCTTGGATAATTTAAAGAACAGTCAGAAAAATACACATGCTTTCTCCCTCCACCCCTTGGCACTCTCTCTTCCATTTAAAATATTATATATGTCCTTTATGACTCACATAGTATTGGACTTTATAAAGAGATGAATACAACTGAAATGCAGGGAGTAACGTTTTAAAGAAACGAGACACGGAGAACCAGGGCTGCCTCCAGGGCCCCCCGCCCCCGCCCCGCGCGCAGGCGCAGAGCTGTGCTCAGGGGCCCTGCGCTCGCTTTGATCCTCTGCTGCTGCCATCTTGAAATTCTGAATAATTTTGAACAAGGGGCCGCATGTTTTCACTTTGCACTGGGCCCTTCAAATTACGTAGCTGGTCCTGCCCATGGGTGTGTGTTCTCTCTCTCATCGTAGTTACATGTGACTTTTGGGTTCCTGACTTTCCTTACCCTGCCAGCGTTTGTGTTATCTGAAGGTAGGTTGCCTCAAGCCTGATCTTACCCGGCCATATGGCTTCTAAAGGCGTCACTGAGTGCTTGGTAGGAAACCTGAACTCACAGGACACGAGCAAATGGGATAGGAACTTTGGCTTGGACTCAGACTTGTGGCTTCAAATCCTGGCTCAAAACTTCCCAGGCCCAGCTTCCTCATTTACAAGAAGGAGTTGATGGTCGTGTGCCTACCCGCTAGGCTTGAGGTGAGGATTAATTGAGGTGGCGGGTAGAACAGGCTTCCCAGATGCCTGGCTCGAGGGGAGCACCCGTCCCTGCTAGGTGCTGGTGTGCTCACTGGGCACCACATTTCTGGTTACACCTGACACTTAGCTTCCTGCTCTTTGTGGTCGTTGCTCCATTGAAGTTGCACGATTCTCACCGTGCTTTGATGCCGTGACATGCCAGCACTCAAGGTTCTGTGTGTCCTGGTACTGGAGTTCAAGGGAAGACTTGACTCAGCTCTGCTCACTCCCTTTTCCTAACTGAAGCCCAGGCCGCTTCCTCTCCTCTCTGCTTCCTCCTTTATTCAAATGATTAATGAACGCAAAAGGATTTGTATAACTAAACTCAGCATCTTGTAACCCATTTCTGTTTCCCAGTGGTTCAGAGATGTCTCTTACTCAGTGTATAATTAAAGGAACCAACCTCTTTTCTGCAGAGCATTTAGAACACATTTTGAAGCAGCTAAGTAATTCATAAGTAACCTCGCCCTCCCCCATTCATCCAGGACATTTGTAAAGCATTGGCCATGTCAGAGGGACTTGTGGTCTTAGGGAGAGCGGCTACATTATTGGGGACTGATAATGACGTGGGATATGATCCATTCATGGATCGAACAAATTATCTATTAAAGACTGCGAGACGGTGTTTAAGGACTGGGAATATAGCCGTTCACAGCACCATCAAGAAGCTTGCTGTTGGGTGGCTGATATTCTAGTTGGGTCAGATATTAAACACAATATAGAACAGTACCAGATAAAAGTGCTGGGTAGAGATAGAAAATGAGATGATAGAATAAAAGAGTGCCTCTGGGCCACTTTGGAGGAGGTAGACTGGAAAAGCTAATTGGAAGAGGTGACGTGTGAGCTGACGTTTGAATGGCAGGACGGAGGTAGCCAGGAGAAGGTTGGAAGATACACATTCTAGATTTAGGAACAACCAGTGCTCAGACCCTAAGGTGCTGTGAGCTTGGTGGGTTTGAGGAAGAGAAAGAAGACCAGTGTGGCTGGAATGAGGTGTGTAAGATGGAGAGGAGAAATTGGTTGGGCAGGAGAATTACTTGGGACCTGATCTTGGACTCTGTAAGACAGAGTCATGTGCTCCCTGAGCTTTAGTGCTCTGGCTATTATTTTCAAACTAAAAGGGAACCAGGAATCTGTTCGGGTGCAAGCTGAATAATTCAATCAGTGAAGCAGTCTCCAGGTGTTCACCAAGGGGGGGGGGGCAGTGGATTTTACCTGGATTTATCCACTTCAGTTCTCTAATTAAGAGGCGTAACACTGAAAGGAGCACTAGAATTAGAGTCCCAAGACAAGTCTCAACTCTCCTGGGACAAGCTCTTTCGTTTCCCTGACGAGTCATTTCATCCATTAAGACTGATGATGCCTTTGACACAAGCTTGGTATAATGAATTAATGACTTAGGGCTTGTGGCAACTACTTGACAAATGCAAAATCATATTAGATAGCTATTATTATTGATAACCCTTCATTTGATCACCTTACCTACTAAAAATACCTTATTTTCTTAATTATAAAACCGCATTTTTCTATCCATTAAAAAGATTTTGTATTATATACGGAGCAACCTAACAGGTAAATTCTCGATAGATATAGCAATAGTTTCCTTATTCCTTAAATGGTTCCCAGGTACTGGTTCACACTCGTAGGTAACTTTTTGACCTTCTATTTTAAGGCCTGGGATATTAGAACAAATGGCCACCATCTATGGAATTTTGTCTCCTAGATTTCATATCTCTTAGCTGGACTGACTTTGCAATCTGGGAAAGCTTAAAAAGAAGGGTTAAGTTGTAGTTTTAAAGAACTTGCCTTTAAAGGGGACTCTCCAGAGTTCTTAAAAAACAAAAATCCCATCACTCCAAAAATAACTGCTGATCGCCTTGGATTTGGGCTTGTGGATATGAGCAGTTTACATGCCGTTCCTTGGGAGCTGGTAATTCTTGTGGAAATTTGGTCTACGTAGTTGACATATTTGATAAAGGAGTTGGCTTTTGTCTCTGTCTCCTTCTCAGAATCTCTTGCTCTGCCCAGCAGGACATTTGTATATGTCAAAGCATCAGATAGGATAACAGGCTCCATCGGTCCCATTCTCCAAGATTCGTTCTCAGGCGCCATGTAAATGGCCCCAGGGAATTTGAGTTTTAAAATCTTATACTTCTTTGATTTCATAGACACTCCTTGGAAAGATTATCTCAGATTACTGGAAAACTTTATTGTTAAGTTTTAGAGAATTTTGCATTCTGCTTAGAAATCATTTTCAAGTTTTATTAGAACATTTACTAGCGATGGCACTAATTATTTTAAATATGACCCTGGAAATGGGCTATGTCAGCTTGAAAAGACTATTTTTAACAGAATTTGGTTTTAAAGGCAGGTTTTATAGACATTATAGTAATACCATTGTTATCTAATTAGCATCCACTGTGCAAATGTACGTGATATTAGAGAGGCAAGTATACATAAAATTATAAATTGTGACATTTTATGAGTTTTTTTATCATGAGTCTTATACAGTCATCATTACTTAACAGTGTGAAATGTGGCCTTAGACATTACATCATGTAAAGACCAGGAGACAGAAAAACTGAAGATCAATTTTTGATTATAATAAAGTTTTAGTATGAGGCATTTCTGAATATGTGTCACAAATATGAGTCATGAATTTCACACCAAACCTGACCTATTATATGATTATGTTTCGACTT
Source organism: Balaenoptera borealis (assembly GCF_965194805.1). Taxonomy (NCBI): domain Eukaryota; kingdom Metazoa; phylum Chordata; class Mammalia; order Artiodactyla; family Balaenopteridae; genus Balaenoptera; species Balaenoptera borealis. The sequence continues at coordinate 23,278,962 of NC_138869.1, forward strand.
CAAGGGGTTTTCAGTGTTTAAATTCTAAATTTAATTCAAAGGTTTCAAAATGATTCACATTCAAATCTACTTTTATGTTTTATAATTAAATAAGAAAATATTGCTTATACCTACATTTTTACTATTCTTGGACATATTATAATTACTTCTTTAATTTCACCAATAAAATAGCCCATTTCTTCATTAGTAAATTACAAGGCTATCTCAGTGAAAAAAAAAATTAGTTTGAATGTGGCTTGCCATCTCAAATAGTCATTTCAGTTTGGAATTTTCTCACTTCTTTCATTAGTTCTTTTTGTAAAATGTGAAGTACTTTCTAGGTAAATTAATCCCTCCCAAGTGGTAAAATAACTTCGTTTTTGGAAAGAGTTATTAGAGTCTTATTCTTTATAATCTTAAATACCACTTAGGTTAGAGTGAACAATACATGAAAAAATTACACTAGTTAAAAAAAGAATGATTACGACCTAGGCCAAGTACGTTGCAATTATATGTTCATGGAAAAGTGAGCTTTCTTCTGGGAAAAGCATGATATAGCTGCCCATGAAATTTCCAAAGTTTAAGTATTTTTGTAAATTAGGTTGTTCCTAGTTAAACAGGTGGCTTTAAAGGCTGGTTTCACTGTTGTTTTAATCATAGTTTAGTTACCATGGAGAAATATGCAAGTTAGCATTTATACACAGAAGTGAAATTTATGCTGCATAGATAATAGCCTAAATTTAGCTTGACTTAAGTTTACCACTTCCTTTTTTTTCAACCCAAAAGAATAATAATATATCACATATATCCATTAACAAGTTAATTTCTTTAAACGCCACTGTTATATTTTTAGAGAATTTCTTTTCTTAAGCTTCAATGGACACTCTGTCAATGTGACTTTTTCCTGTGCTGAGCATAATGTAACATATTACATTTGATTTGCTCTAACTGTGTCACCCTTAGGTTTAATAAAAGGCTTTGCTAAGTTTAAAATCAGTCATGTGATGAAAAACTAATGTTTGGATATATTGTGTCTCGTGGGGTTTTGCAAAGGACTATTATTTTATACTGAAAATCTTCAGAAAATATGCAGTGGTGTTGGGACCGTCCTGATTTCAGAGCTCAGCAATAGTTTTGATGATCGTTTGGCTATATTTTCTGAGACAGGTCTTTATAATGTACTCTTTGGATCTCAGTGTCCTCTTAGCTGGGTGATAGATTTTTCACCCTGAATTAAGAGGTTCATTTGTGTGGAATCCAGCAGCCAGGAGCTGCCTTTGCTGCCGTTTGTTCTACCCAGTACCTCAGAGCGAAGGCTAAGTTTTCAAGGACAAATGTAGTAAAAGTGTCCTCATGCAACACGAGGTCCCCCAGCACAGGGAGAGAGCAGCAGATCCCTTTCAACACCAGCTGTTCTCACAGATATAGATTGCTGCAGTGAAATTTTCTTAATATAATTCAGGAAGCTCTAGAGAATTCTCCAAAACAACTGTGCCAACAAGGAAAATGTTGAATTTTTCATCAGCTGCCCAATGCTGAGAGTTAGTGGGCAATCCGTTCATTCATGACCAGATGTTCAGCGTGGTAACGCTCTGCAGTTAACTTGAACCCTGTGGCCTGTTTACCATTGGCTACAAGGACATTGGCAGCAAGCTGGCATTGGAGAATTGAGGCCTGTACAAGCAAAAGACCGAAGTGTGTGTCTGTGGCTTCCTGGTTTTCACCAGCGACCAGACAAGGTAGGGAGTGATGAAAGAAGGGAACGCCATCACATCAATCATCCTGGAGGCAAGGAGAATTTGCTGTAGGATTGTGTCTTGGGGGAACAGTTGGCAAATTCTTACACTCCTTTTTATTTGGGAAGAAAGGCGGTCTTTGTTTAGTTGGATAGATTTTTTTTTTTTTTCAACCTGTGTCTAAACCATCAAACTTTTTGTGGTGAGGGCGATGGGTGGTTAAGACAGTAAGAAAAAAGTTTCTAATTTTAAACTGGAGGAAGTCAATAAAGCTGACTCTTAATATTGAAACCTTATGAGGTCCAACCTGGAATTGGAAATATGTGATATTTTTGCCCTGGGTAAACTTTATTTTTATAGGTGGGGAATATCTAGATCTTCCATTCATACAGATTCACCATTTCCTTTATGTACATGTTTCGGGCCCATGACATTTTTGTGAGCTGTTTTAAGTCATAGTATTTGGGGGAAGGGGGGACTTAGATAAAGTAGGGGTTTTTGAAGAAACGATATAATTTTCCACCTTGAAAAGGATTCTTCCTTAAAATGATGAGCTGTGTTTGATTCTGGAAGTGAGCATGGGAGGCAGGATTTCATAACTTATAGTTTGTCTCAGATGGAGGACTTTTCTTCCCACCTCCATGGCGCTGCACGGTAATTTATTGTAAAATATGCATCACATGAAATTGACCATTTTAACCAACTGCGCAATAGTTTAAAGTATTATTTCAAAGCTGTAAGGGGAAAGGAAAGAAACAAATTTTCTTTTTTGACCATTTTTATTTTGGGGCTCAAACAGAGCCATCCCAACAAGAAGTTGGCCTTTGTTTACTTGAAACTAGAAGAGAAAGTCATCATGGGATAAACCTTTTGCTTTTTGGAGGCTTGGGCTGTTTGCTCTTCCTATAGAATTCCCGACTCCCCCTGCCACGTCTTTAGTGACACCCATCCTTCAGGGCACAAAGGGAACTTGGAGGGTCTTTGGAGCAGCAGAACCCTTGCAATATTGATGTTTGCTTTGGCAGAGCTTTCTGCCTTTGGTTTACAAGGCTGTAGTAAACACTTCCTTTGCATTTCCTGCTTACAAAGAAAGCGGGTTACATGTTGCACTGAGATAGGGAAATTTCTCAGTACTCCATTTACACCGGCATTTCACTAGCCCTTCGAATCACACCGAAGGAGTCTGTGTTTCATTTGCCTGGGTGATTTTTTTTTTCCCCTTTTCTTTCTGAAAAGTCCCTTGGCTTGTTGACTTGGAAAAAGCAGGTTTTGAATTACAGTAGGTACTGACGTTGGGCTGCCGGGCCACGCTGTTTCCTGGGATGCTAACTTGCTGATAGAAAAGCGAGAACCAGTTTACAGTAGCTCTGACACCACTGTTACCTTTCCTCAGTCCTCTCCAGCTGCTCCCAGCCCTTCGGATGCCTTCGCCGTGCACACAGTTTGTTCTTGGGTGTGAAAGCAAACAGTATTTGAGTTGGCGGCAACTTCTCTTTCAGTGGAGTTTGCTGCCTCGGCAAGAAACCGCAGCGTGAGCTTTCTGCTGCTGAAGGTTTCCACTGGCAGGATGGCCTTTTCCCACATTTCCTTGGTTTAAGGAAACAGATTTCTGAACTTTTTTTTTTTTTTTTTTAAAGACAAAATGCCAAAATTTAACAGCTGGAGTTAGTATATAATTTATGGTTTTTACTTTACATTCCTGTGGATGTATCAAAATTAAAAATCTGCAATTATTGTTAAATTATGCAAGGTTTTGCAAAAAGAGTGATTAAAAATAGACCCTCTGTTAAAAGGAATTCAAAAAAGTCATTGTTATCCAAACAGGTATTCTCAATTATTCTATCTTTAATGGTTTTTAATTGTTATAATTTACTGATATTCTGTTAACATCTCTCAGAGGAGTTGTTTCTGAAAGCTCTTTGTTTTTCCTTTGAGGAACAAGTAGGAGTTTGTTCATTTGAACCTCTTCAGCTTTTTTTTTTTTTTCCAAATTTTATTTTTTATTTTTTTACATGTCAGTGTTAATCCTTGCTTTAGGTAACCCTTCTTGTCACAGTGGTTTTGTCTGGAGAATCTTAACTGTGAGAGCAAAGCAGACTCAGACCTGTTGCCTGTCAAGGTGATAGTTTTTGTCAACAGGGACTCCTGTGCCTCTCGAGGAAGTTATCCAGGTCTTTGTTACAGGAGAGAATCTACCTTTTTTTGGGCAAGCGTCGATTTTCCTATATTACCTTTAGGAGAAATTTATATCCACACCTTACAGATTGAGCATACATATTCCTAATTGGCTGGAGGCCTCGCTAAATTGGTAACATATCAGAATCAGGAAACGAATGCAGTCAATCAGTTAAAAAAAAAAAAATGGCTGAATGTTGCCTCCAGATAGGTAGTATTTTTGTCCTATCAGAACACAGAGACTGGTGGTTTTGTTGTTATTTCTCCTTCTATGGATAGAGGTGAAGACTCTGAGAAGCTTTATTAACATCTCCAAAAGCCACACCTTTATTTAAAAAGTGCCTCTAACGTGTGTTTTCCTGACTTCTCAGAAAATAAAATAGGAAGTGAGAAGGCCGTTCTCCTTGGTACGGTGTGTTACTATAAAGGTCATTCAATCTACATGTTAGATTTAGGGTCAGAACGTTAGCTGTGATGAATAACAGGGGACAAAATTTTTCTTTTCTTTTCAAGGATAGTGGCAGTTAATCATTTTTATCTGCCCATCTTGTAGACTTGATTAGATTTATTATGTATGCCGCGTGTTTATGGCATTTTTATTATATGTTGTTAATTTGTTGTAACTGCCACCACTTTTTTTTTTCTCCTTCCCTTTTCTCCCTGGAGGACCCTTGAAAGCATCTAAGTGTCAGTTGTTACCCTGTGCTTTGAGAAACTTTATTTAATTTTTAATTTTAAAAAAGGCATGATAGTCTACCGGTTAAAAAGAAAAGTACCAGTGTTATCATGTATCTTAATAAAAAAGGAAAACTTGCAGTTGTGTTCTGCTACACACTTATGTTTTTTGTTGTTGATGAAGTGCTACATGTTCGGGATGGACTTAGAGAATACACATTTTTAAAAACACTTCATCTGAAACCCAGAAGGGAGAGCCGTCGAACATGCACTGAACTGCGATTTTCTTTCTTACTGGAAAGTTGTATACGTAGTTTGCAAATCACTACTAGGGAAGACAATTGCGACGTGCATCACTTCATCAACAGCAAAACATTTAAGCTGCTTAAAAAGTCAGGCAGTCTAAAGATGCATTTTAGAACAACACACTCTTTTTTAGCTTACTAGCTCTCAGAATGGTTATGGAATCTGTTAAATATAGAGGCAATTCTTTAAATAAGGCCGACAGTTAAAATTGGGAAGCAGGAGAATTAGATTGGAAATGATTTACGATGAGTCTACAGGACATTCAAAAAATAAAGTTAGCAAAGGAAATCCACTGGCTGTATTGGCTACGTTACAGCAAAGGATTTTTACTTTTCCTCCCTTTTGAATTGGCTGGATATATAGGCAATGCAGAGAAACAGACTTTCAGGCGGAAAAATTGACAGCGTTTTTCTTTTTACTGTATGCTCTGGCATTGGTTTGGTACTGGCATTCTAAGTCTCTGACTCTAACTAAGTCAGTTTCTTGTTTTGACAGTTACAAACTTTTTCAATAACAGAGAACCACCCATTCTCTTAAGAACATTAGACGCTGAAATAAATAGAAGCTGGATTGAATAGCAGCTTTGTTTTCGTCATGCACCGTGAACATATGGGTCCTTAAAAAATACCATTTGAAGATGACACGGGTGTGGTTATCGAGCTTACAATGTGTAATAATCACAGATGCACACAGGTCACGTTTAAGAATTGGTATACATTTATTCATACTCCACCAGAAGAAGTTTATCCACTTCTGTGGAACAAACAATGTGAATTCAGAGAGACAGATTACAGACAATGTTAAGTTCTTTAGGTATGAAATGGTTCCACTGACAGCTAAAACTTGTTCTTACGGTGGCTTATTAAAGCATTTGAAATTCTTACTTATAATGGGAAGAGAAAAGAAATATAATTTTAGAAATTTTACATATAAAATCACTAATTATTCCAATTATAGCAGTATTAAATTAACCAAGAAAAGGTTGTATGTTTACTAACTAGTAGTAGAGAGAGGAGTTTATGGTGATGAAGTTATTAAGCCAGCTTTTGACTTTAGTGTTATAAGAGATGCATGATGCCCCATAGTGTGCGTGAGAAGGTCGTTTGACTCCTTCATCCTCTTAGCTCAATATGTGTTTAAAATTGCTATAGGCAATTCTGAGAAAACAAAAGTTCATATTCAAATGCTGTACTTAGGGGAAAAGTGCTAAGAGAAACGAGGTATTTCTTTACCCCCCTGGAGAATTTTAAGCTACAGCTTGCTGAAGATGTGAACTTTAGTTATTTGGGTTAGGGGAAGAGAGATGGCTTCCTGGCTCTTGGAAACAGAGTGGATACACAGCAAAGACCAAAAAGCTTGGTACTTGAGGAGACCAACAAATAATTCCCTTTGGCCGGGACACAGAGTTTGTAAAGGAGAAGAGAGAAAATGAGTTGGTAGGTAGCTGACACATGACCGTAGAGGACTTCAGGTTTGGGTTAAGAAGCAAGGAATTTATTCAGTAACATTAATTAGTATTAATAATAGCAGACAACATTTGCTAAGGGCAAGACATCAAGCATAGTGATTTACAGTTTGTTATGTTTTACTCCTTACAAGCATCCAAGGAAGGGGACGCTATTATTATCCACAGTTTACCATACAGATGAGATTGAGTCTTGGAAAGGCTAAGCCGTCTTACCACGGGCACGAAGTCGTGAGATGGAGCCAGGGTTTCAAACTGGTTCTTTGACTCAAGGACCAGCCTTTTGAAGACCCTAACGACACAGCCAGTGGGCATGACCAGGGTTTCTACGAGCACAGGAATCGATCACTCAGTCAGAGCCGGGCTGCAGAATAGTTCATCTGTCATCATTTTACAGACTATAGCGAGGAGCCCAAATTAGAGGAAATGGTGATGTTTCTGAAGAGCCACGATCAGAGTCTTCAGTAGGGTCGTTGAAGAGATTGGGAAGGAGAAGGCAGAGGGGTAAAAACACCTTTGAAGTTTCATTGGCTGGACTTGGTGTGAAAGAGACGGACGATTGGAGAATCGGGTGGGTGTTCCCCACTCTTGTTCCCAGAAGATGAGAGAGGGCAGGCCGAGGTTTGGATGTCATTTTAGGTGCAGGTGTCAGTCCCAGGTGGAATCTTACTGGAAGATGATGAAATACACATTGAACACAAGGCTGGGAAGGTAGTTGGGCTGAAGATGGAGATCTGAAGCCAAGGGAGTGAGTACAGAGAGGCAGACTGGTAGGTTTAGTGAGGGGGGAGGGAGGGGAGAAGAAAGAGTGGCTGGAGAAGGCGACCGGGAAATAAATCAGCCTCATGAGATAAAGAAAAACCTTTCTGCACATTGAAGATGACAGATTTGTAGGCCATGCTTCAGACACATACCTATACATATTCATATTTGTATACATATTCATGTACATATTTATATATGTCTTCCTATATACATTCATATGTATCACTGTGTGTATTTGTATGTGTATCGTGAGCATGTGCCGTTCCCTCAAGCACACAGATGTATACTTGGGAGCCTGAGCCACCCACAAGGGACGATTCTGCTCCATAGTGCTGCGACCTGAGAGCCATAGAGGGAAGACGGAGTTTACTTCTAGATAGTGTAAGGTTCAGACCAACACATAGAATTTTATACCCCACCCCCCAATGCATTCCAACCCAGAAGCCTGGCTGCTTTAAATGCTATGGTAAATGCTAAGTGATCTATAATAGGATTGTACAGAATTCAGCAAGATTACCATTATGTTGTGAAATATGGGCTAAGAGTGTGGTCAATAAATGTGTTAACTTTTCATGTGGGGTGATATTTTTCTCCTTTGAAAAATCCATTCATCTGCTGAAGTGCATTTGGGAAGTTCACGGCTTTCATTGCTTTGGCCAATGCAGGATGGTGGTTAAGAATTTTTTTTTTTTTTTTGCTTCCCTTCTTTAGACCTCTTCTTAATTCCTAACAAGGTTCACAGCGAAGACTTTCAGGTCTTTATTTATTTTCCCCAACAGCCAATGAAATGCCGTGTTATTGCTAAAGTCTGTTTGTGTTATGGATTGCAGAATGAGGTAGTGGCCTTTTTTCTTTTCAAGATGCCACTTAAGTGATTCCCTTTCAGGATTCTTTAAACTGTCACCCTGATGAAAATTGCCCTCCCATGTTAGTAACATTAAGCTTCTCCTTCTTGATTCCTTACAGGGACTTTGACTCAAGGGTTACAATGGTTCGGGGACTTCCCTGGCAGACCAGTGGTTAGGACTCCACGCTTCCACTGGGGCGCGGGTTCGATCCCTGGTCGGGGAACTAAGATCCCACATGCTGCACAGTGCAGCCAAAAAAAAAAAAAAAAAAAAAAAAAGGTTAGAATGGTTTGGAACACCTTAAAAAGCTTTTGTGCCACCCGTTCCACACACTGTGAAATTCATGCGAACTCTTTACAGACAGTGATACTCATTTTAAGAAAATAGATTTAACAAAATTGTGCCAGTCTTCACACCAGTGCCTCTTGGGATATCATCCACTTTTCTCCTGGGGGGTCCCCAGTTGGCCATATGGCTGAAGGCTTTGTCATCATGGTTTGAGAAGTCATTTATCAACGGAGGTCACCCTGACTTTTGAGATTCTAATAAAATTGGCTTAAGCCTTTGTCTTATTCCCCATGGGACTTCCAATGAGAATTTCTAGAGGCTTCATTTTCATGATTGATTTTGGTTAAAGAACTCTTGATATTCTCTCTTCTCGCTGCTGTGTGCTTTTCTCCTCTCAGGGTTGGAAATCAGCTGCTCTCCATAATTTCCTTCCAACACAGCTCACACAGGGCATTGAACTTGAGGGAGTTCTAAGAAGTTTGCAGCAGAGAAACTTAGAATGAAATGTTCTACAGGCTTGTTCTTAAAATAATGTTTGCCCCCTCTGAATCTGTCCTTGGATAGCTTTCTGTGTCGACCTCCAAACTTGTACTTTCTTCTCGCCTCTCTTTTTTTTTTGCTTTCTGTCACCAGCTCATATTTCTTAAAAACAGCAATTTAGCTTTCTCTTTCTGTTCACCATCTCCTTCCAAGCTGGGTAGCTGGGGACCTTGTCTTCCACATTTCAAGTAGTGTATCAAGAAGGACTGCTGACACGTGGATGGACCTAAACACTGGCATACTGAGTGAAGTAAGTCAGACAGAGAAAGACAAATTATGATATCGCTTATATGTGGAATGTAAAGTAAAGGTACAAATGAACTTATCTACAAAACAGAAATAGAGTTACAGATGTAAAAAACGAACTTATGGTTACAGGGGGTAAGCGGGGGGATAAATGGGGAGACTGGGATTGACATGTACATACTACTGTATATAAAATAGGTAACTAATAAGGACCTACTGTATAGCACAGGGAACTCTACTCAGTATTCTGTAACGGCCCGTAGAGGAAAAGAATCTAAAAAAGAGTAGATATATGTATATGTATAACGGATTCACTTTGCTGTATACCTGAAACTAACACAACATTGTAAATCAACTGTACTCTAATAATAATTTTTTTAAAAAAAACCTAGACAAGAGGAAAAGAAAAAGAAAAAGGACTGCCGTGCTGACTGGTGAAAGCATCATCTATTCACCTGTACACATGTGTAGACACCACTTCCCATTCTCCCCTCTCCCTCTCCTTCACATGTAGCAAAAACTGAGACTACTTTGCATGGGGAGATATATTAGGGTTTTATTCCAACTTTGGCCTTACCCATCCAACTCCATTCTTTTCAATTGCTCCCCTTTACTAAGCCAAATAAACAGGTTATGCCTTGAGTTGCATAGAGGCCTTCAAAGTGCAGGCCCTAAGTACCAGCATCTTCTCATTGATAATTATTTTCTTATACAAAGTCAACAGTCTGTCTCTGAATACTGGGGCGAAAAAACAAAATCTCAGCCTTACAAACACCTACTTTATAGGGATATTTAACAGCATTTTATTTGTTCCTTTGATCATCTCATCTTCCTTGTAACATTTACTGCTCGTCTGCCATTCTTAAAACACGTCTTCCTTCTGTGGTTAATGAATTCTCCCTTTTCCCCTGGAAACAAAGGATGTTAATGAAATGGTTAAGTGGTGCCTTTTTCTGCCGATCTAGCTGAAAGCATGTCCAGTGACTGAGCCACCTGGAGCCGGCTCTTCTCCTCATGTCACTTCACCCTAATAGTGTCGGCCAGCATGGCCATCTTATAATTAGATGAGGAACTTCAGGCAGTTTCCTGATGTTGTTATCTTTCACAGTTTTCAAGGTGATGCCCCCCGACCTGGGGTTACAAAAACTCTGAAAAATATCCACCACCCTCGAAATGCACACTTACTGATTATTTTACACATTATGATACCGCATCTAAATCTATCACTGGAGCAGCAGTGGTCCCCATTGCCTGCGGTCTTAGAATTCCAGGGCTTTGAGAAGTCTAATCGTGGAGTTTTTCAGTATTTAAGTTAGGAGGATTTTGGTTGTAAGCAACAGAAAGTCCAGTTCGGGCAGCTTAACCAGGGTCGCTGGCAAGTCCTTAGTAGGTGAACTGCAGGAGAGATTTGATCAGGCTCTTTGCTCTGTTTTCCACAGTGGAGCTGACTTATCTTTAGACTGCCCCTATGGCCAGTCATAAGATGGTTCCTAGCAACTGCTGGGCTGTAGATTTACTTGAACAAGCCAAGCAGGAGAGAGGAAAGGGGAATCTTTTCTTAAGATTTTTGGACAGATTCTTGAAGCTCTAATTGGACAAGTTTCCAGCACATTCCACTCTGCCGATGGCCAGGGAGATGGGATGTACTAATTAGCATATCCTAGGTAATATTTTTCCACCACTAGAGCCAGGTGGAGTCAACCTCCCCAGAACCCTGTGACTCCTCAACTGTCCCTTGGTTCTTTGTGAGAGGGGTTTGAAGGAAAGGATGCTGGGGCCACAGCTTCAAATGTAAACCTCATTGACCAGTTTTTTTTTTTACGTTTCAAAAGGCCTAAAGTGAATTCAGTAATTTGCATGAGATAGCACCTCAGGGGTTAACCAAACTGTCTTTGGCTTTTGGCCATGAATATCTCAATCTGTGAGCTCTGATTGGCAATTTGGTAGATATTCTGTATTAATTAATTCCTAACAAATAAATTTTAGCTGGTAGAGTCTTCTGAAACTTAGTGTCTGTGTAGGTGGGAGTGCTTAGAACTTGATAAAAATAGTTCATTGTGGTTAAAAAAGAAATTGGGAACCTCAGCCTTCTGAGTCAATAGCAGATAAATTGAGTTGTAATTCACCTAAGAAGTGATGACCAGTTGAAATACTGTGCAGATGTGGGGAAAAAAATGACCTCTAGTTGTACTGGTCTTAGTTCCACAATTTAAAATCCAGCATTTCAAGTGCTTTTTTTCAGATATGGTAAATTTTACGTTTTACTAGCATGTTTTAAAAACATTAATCATATGGAAAGAAAAAGATGATGAATTTTAACACTGATGGTGTCTATGACTCAACAACAGAAATTGTTGTTGGTGGAAGCACCAAAAAACATTTCTCTCTTGGGGGAAAAATGTGTAGTTGAAAGGCCACAGAAGAGATGCATATTCAGTAAGAGTAATGAGAGGCAAACGCAATAATGTAAGATTGTTTTACAGGAAGAAATTTCTAAAAAGAATATAGCCAAGCTGTTGAGGAAATTCATTGTTAAAGAATAAACATTGTGCATATCAAACACTGAAGAGTGTAAAGTGTGTGGATGGTAATGTGAACTTACTCTAAGATGCAGGAAGTCTTTGATGCTTGGTGCATCTTGGAAGCATTTCCATCAGAGTGAAGAAAGCTATTGGACTCTTCTTAGGTCGTACTGGATATTTTATCAGTGCAAAGTGATATTTGCTGTGAAGCATTTGCCCTAGACTCATGCTGAGCCGCTTGGCCTTTTGCTGTTGTTTTACCTGACTTAGCCAGCGTTGGTTGTTTTGGACTGACTGTCTCACCAATTGCCAGATGAGGAATTCTTGGCCAATGTGTCAGGGTCCTGTGAATGTAAAATAAGACCCTGCTGCTCCCCATGGGGAGGGTGGCCAACCTGGTGTTCTTGGGTAGCCTGCCTGACCCCCCGTCCACTAGGGGTCCACAGCTCAGACTCCACTCTGACCTTAGAAGACAGATCGCTACGTCTGGATGTCTTATTTACATAGTCTTTAGTTTTGTATCCCAACCCCTCCCTGCCTGCACCCATCTTCTCGGTTTCTTATTTTTCAAACTTCTCTGCCTTTCTCAGGCGTTTTTCATGACTTTGCTTATGGTTTCCCTGATTTTGATCTAAATACCACCTATACTTTATGAGCTTCTGTTTCCCTTTAAGTTTCTTCACTTGCTGGAATATAAACCAGTCTATTTAAAAAGGAGATTTTTACATTATCCCTTTAAAGAAAAAGTAGTATCAGTTACCAGAGCTCGATGGTAACCTAAAATAAATACTATGAAGGCAGAATGATGGTATACACAGGAGTTGGCAAACTTTTTGGTAAGGGACCAGGTAATAAATATTTTCAGCTTCACATGCCTTTATGGTCCTTTTGCAGCTACTCACCTCCTCTGTAATGCCAGATCAGGAGGAAACAAAACATAAATGAGCAGGCATGGCTGTGTTCAAATAAAACTTTATTTATGGACGTAGAAATTTGATTTTCATTTCATGAAATATTACTTTTCTTTTGATTTTTTTCCCCCCAAACCCATCAAAAATATAAAATCTCTTCTTATCTCATGGGCTTTACAAAAATCAGCTGCAGCAGGCCAGGTTGGCCCACAGACCGTCATTTGCTGACCCATGATAAAAACTCACTGTAGACTGTTGCCTACTTCTTCTTAAGGTATTGAGCTGGAAGGGTTCTCTCTTTTTTTAAAAGTGGACCTCAGCATGTGTGAGGTGTCAGACCAGCACCCAAATGAGGCTTTGACCTTGACATAATTAGAAGGGTTGCACTGGAATTTGAAAGAACACAACTAAGGATGCAATTCAGTGTAATTTGTTGTCATGTCTGTACCACCCAAAATCATTGTAGTGGTTTAAGTCGAGAACTTCAGGAAATAATGCCTTGTCTCTTGGTTCTACCCGGTCGTTATTCTAGTCATCACCCAGATAACATCAAGATAAAGATACAGGTAGCACAGGAGTGAGGCAAGAGGCAGAGAAAGGGAGAGGGTTCAACATCATAGCTAGAAACAGCCAAGATTAGTGATGGGGGAGGACGGGGGTGAAAGAATGGCTTTTTTGATAAGGGAGCAAATATCTGGAAGAAGAAAAGAACTTCGTAGACCAGAAGTTGGTAAGAACTTGAATATTTTGCCAACGAACCCATTACCCTCTCTCGTCTTGCTGATAGTGTCATGCAGTATCATGTAGTATTACCCGTTCATCTCCCAGCAGTAGCTTCTTTGGTGTTTGTGTGTCACATCGTTCTATTCCAGAAGTTTCTGATGTTAGTATTTCCTCTCCCTTGGCAAAAGGAACAAGGGAAATTGGTGACCCAGGATAGTGTCTCCTTATCCAACTACTTTCTGTTGCTTTGTGGTGGCTCATTCAGTGATAAACCTCAAATACAGGCTTTTTATTTTCTTGGGCTATATTGATTCTATTTTACATATGGTTTGGACAGGAATCCTTAAGTTATTTCTTGACAGAATTCTGTGTTAGAAAGCTAGCACCAGCGTGGCTTCATCTCATAACTTGAGATAAACGTCTGGAGGGTACGAGACTTTAGATGGCAACAATAGTGGAATATTTTGCTTTACACTGTGATAAGTAAGTCCACCAAATTCTGGGGAAGCATTTCTATATAGCAGTCATAGGATAATAATTATTACTACTATAAGCTGAAAAATAATCAATCTTCATGTTACCAGCAAAAAGATGATTTTTATTTCAAAGCAGACTTCTGAAAATAAAGTTGTTTTTTCAAGTTGCTTTACTTTCCAGGATCAACATGAACCAGGAAACCTTATACCAGAAGTATTAGCTGATATGTTCTTAAGTGTGGTAGTATAATTGTCAAGTAATTACCCAAGTTGGGAAGAGAGATCTGGTTTCAAATTCTGGCTAAGCTACTTAGTAACTTTGTGACCTTCTGAAAGATATTTCATCTTTTTAAGCCTCAATTTTCTCATTTGAAGATGCAGGTGAAAAATCACCTCCCTCACTTCAGGAATTGAACATATTCTAGTTTATCAGATGCTTGGGGGTTGCATGGGCTTATGCAAAAACAGTTCTGAGCACAGTGCATAGTAAGTAAAAAATATTTCCTTTCTGTGATACTTATTTACCTAATTAGATAAAAGTAGTTCCGATTATTCTTCTTCTGCTGGCTGCGTAGGCTGAAGTTAAGTAGTAGAGGATATTTCAATCTAGGAGTCACTGTCCATCTCACCTTTCTATGTTTTTGCTGTCTGATTTAAAATTATTTTCTCTTACATAAAAAGGCAGTGCGTGCAGCCCACATGAGATCAGAATTTGGGTACCTTCACATCAGTGACTGTGGCCCCCTGAAGTCTGTTAAAGTTGCTTTAACAAACCCAGGAAACGTTGACTCACACATTTTAACACCTTATCATCAATTCAGATGTTCCTGCTTACCCATACACCATTTAGTTTTTTCCTCCGGTTTTTATTAATTCTGAGAATGAAAAAGGATGAAGAATCTATTCTGCATGTCGCTCAGTTTCAAGTTTCTACAGGTAAAAGGTGAATAAATATGACAGGTATCGTTAGATACTCCTCTGTCCTCCCTTCTTTTGCTACCTGTCACCTTTTTTCAATTTCTTGCATCAGCTTCTACATCTGGAGGATGTATGTGACCTGGAAAAGTCATCCTCCAGCCCCATGATTCTCAGATGCTGTCTGGGAGATGAAAGAGGACCGTAGCACAATGCCATTGAAGAGTCAAGAGGAAAAGCTTAAAAGAAAGTGAAGTCAGGGGGCTTCCCTGGGGGTGCAGTGGTTAAGAATCCACCTGCCAACGCAGGGGACACGGGTTCGAGCCCAAGTCCGGGAAGATCCCACATGCCGCAGAGCAACTAAGCCCGTGTGCCACAACTACTGAGCCTGCGTTCTAGAGCCCACGCGCCACAACTCCTGAAGCCCGCGTGCCACAACGAGCCCGTGCTCCCCAACAAAGAGAAGCCACCACAATGAGAATCCCACGCACCACGATGAAGAGTAGCCCCCACTCGCCCCACCTAGAGAAAGCCCGTGCGCAGCAACAGAGGCCCAACACAGCCAAAAATAAATAAAATAAAAATAAATTTAAGAAAGTGAAGTCAAGAACTCATTTATATAAAGTTGGAAGTTGAAGATGGTGGCGTGGTTTTCCTTGAGCCCTCTTTTGGGGTAAAGCAAATTCTAGACATAACTGACTACTTAAGCTGTTTTGGGTTCATAGGATCACAAGTTCCAGTTCCAGGTTGGTTTCTTTTTGATTTTTTTTTTAACTAAATGGCTAAAGTACAAAATTTGGAATCAGAACTTTTTCCCAACTTGTGTTGGGAAAACTTATACTGATAATTTACATTACCATTTGCTTTGGAACATACTAACCAGTATTTCTGGTAATTTTAAGGTACACATTTTAAGATGCAAGTCACAGCTCTTAAGTACTAAGGCGACATATTTTTCAAATACTGTCTATGAATTGATTCAGTAGTGCCAAGGAATACATTTATCCCATTCCAAGGAGAACAAATTGTTCCAGTACAGTAGCTTTTGGGAACTCAGCCATACCAGTTTGCTGCTTCTGGGCCTTACTTTACTTGTCTATAAGATGGAATTAATCTTATTATCTCAATGGTTTGTGAGGATGCAGTGATAGAATCGATGTGAAATGCTTTTGTGATATTTTGTAATATTACATAGCCCATCAGATGCCATCCAATGTAACCTTTGAAATAATTGCTTTTGGAGGTTTCATCCTCCGTAAATTCAACCAGTGAATAAGAACAGTATTGACTGCCCTGTCTTCTTTGGATGGTTCATTCAGCATTGGAGAAACAGAAATTTTAGTTTGCATTCCATGAATCTTGCATCAGATCCTCAGTTCATGCCTCCCCTTTCCCCCCATCCCTATCATAATTAGATTTAGCATCCTTTCTAACTATGAGAGTTTTTTACAAATAATCTATTTTCTTTTTTTTCTTCCGGGTTTGTTGAGATATAGTTGACACACAACGCTAAGTGTGAGGTGTACAGCATAATGATTTGACTTACATACATCATGAAATAATTACCACAGTAAGTTTAGTGAACCTCCATCATCTCATAGAGATACAAAAAAAAAAAGAAAAAGAAAAAAAAATTCTGCCTAGTGATGAGAACTCTTTGGACTTACTCTCTTAGCAGCTTTCATATCTAACAGCCGTGTTAATTATATTAATCATGTTGTACATTACATCTCTAGTGCTTACTTATTTTGTAACTGGAAGTTTGTACCTTTTGACCACCTTCATCCAATTCCCCCTCCCCCCCCCCACCTAGACCCCTCCCCCACCCCTGGTGACCACAAATCTGTTCTTTTTTTCTATGTTTATTTGTTTTTGAGGTGTAATTGACTGACAACACTATGTTAGTTCCTGGTGCATAACATAGTGATTGGATAATTCTATACATTTCAAAATGTCTAGTTACCATCTGTCACCATACAAAGATATTACATTATTATTGACTATATTCCCCATGCTGTACATTTCATCCCTGTGACTCATTTATTTTGTAACTGGAAGTTTGTACCTCATAATCTCCCTCACCTATTTCACTCATTCCCTCACCCCCTCCGCTCTAAAAAAAAAAGTTCATTTTAGAAGTTAATACTCCAGTGCCCGCCAGGTAATGTAAGTTCTGAGGATACTTTTACAAAATCCTCTTCCGTGCTGTGATCTTCCAGCCTTATTTTTGTCAACAGCTAGAGCAAGTGATTTCTTCATCCTCGTCCTTTTAAGATCATTGTTATTATTTCCAAGTGCGAAATCAGAGTATTTTAGTTGGAGAAACCATTTCATTTCCTCATCATGTTTTGATCTAGAATGTCTCCTTGTACTTTTTATTCTTTACTTGGGGATACATCCAAGTTCTCAGATATAGAACATTTAGGGCTTAATTTAATATGATAAACTGTGAAGTCACTTGAATGTGCCTTTTAGTTACTTCTCTCTAGATTTTTCTATCTCCCAAGGTAAGATATACTATACAAAAATGTGAAAACAAGACTAAAAGCAAGTGTACACATCATTAAGTGACACTGAAATCATATAGTGTTTCTTTCCCATATCACACTGTTTAGTCTGTCTGGATTCTAGATGTTTCTTTACTTAGGCCAACTTGTTGTGTCTTCCTCTGAATTTATCTGAGTAGAAGAATTAAGAGAAAAACCCCTGGGATTTCCTTCTCAAAAAGAACCCCTGACTCGTTTCCCACTTCTCCACGTAGATATCAGTGAGCTCTTTTTTTTTTTTTTTTTTTTTTTCTGTGATCAAATTTAGAGGTAACTACTTTTCTCCTGACCTGGTAACTGATGACTTCTTTTTGCCTCTGTCTTCTGGCAGTTCTGGTTTAATTTCTTTGGGCATTTGACTCTTTACGTGGCTAGAGATGCTCTCAAGCAGATTAGCAAGGACATCAGCTTTCCTTCAAGTGAAGGACCAGGTAGGCTTCTTGTTCAGCGTGTTAACCTTTGGGTCTGAAACAGAAACAGACTCACAGACATGGAAAACAAACCAAATGGGAAAGGGGGTGGGTGGGGAGGGAGAGATAAATTAGGAGTTTGGGAATAGCAGATACAAACTACTGTATGCAAAACAAGTGAACAGCAAGGTCCTACTGTACAGCACAGGGAACTACATTCAATATCCTGTAATAAACCATAGTGGGAAAGAACTTGAAAAAGTGTGTGTGTCATATATATAAATATATATAGCTGAATCGCTTTGCTATACACCAGAAATGAACACAACATTGTAAATCAACTATACTTCAATAAAAGAAAAAAAAATGACTGGTAGACACAGGAAGAAACCAGAGTAAAAGATAATGAAGCAAACTTTGATACCATTGTCTCTCTGTTCAAGGAGTGCCAGGAAGTTGGCAGCTGTTTTATTTGCCCAGGGTGTGTTTAGTATCTGTAGCTCTTTAATATTGGCAAGTAGGTAATCGTACTGTCAGGTTATGATACTTGAGGGCAGCCCTGTTACTTGGGTTGTTGCACAATAATAACTTTTCAGCTTTTTGCTACTTGCTATCATTTGGGGGTTCAGATCCTCCTGAAGTTCATTTTCTGACTTGCATATGTGACATAGAATGAGAATGCTCAATAACATACTTCCACAAGAGACTCTTGTCTTAATAGTATATGTACAAAAATATTCTGTGTTTTAGTGGAAGTTACTCTGTTATAACCCTTTATGCGTGCTCCCTGCTGAGAAAGCATTCTAGAAACGGATGTCAGCTAAGGGACATTCATTCATTCCATACGTTTTCTAATTTCCAAAAATGTGCACCGTCAATATTTTTTCTTAATTGAACATTTTGTTGAACAGACGGGTGCTTTAATTATGGTGGTCTAAATTTACACACATTGCAGTGGTATTTTGCTACATTAATTACCTTACTTGTCAAGAGTAACAGGTAATTACTACATCAGCTCACCCTCCTGCAGTACATGGAAACATAACATTATTTGAACAGATACAAGAAACCAGAGTATGGCCACCCCACACCTTAGCTTGTGATAAAGGCTGGCCGTTCTCACAGTATTTGTTTTATAATGGGGCGGGGGGGTTGGGGGCAGAGGTGAGCTGGCCCTTTTCCTTGTGTGTGTCCACCTAAGGTGGAAACCCAGAAACTACGTCATAGATTCAAAGAGTCTGGACTGGAAAGAACCTTTGGAATAATTGAATTCATGAAGCTTCTCCTTACAGTGTGTTTCACAGAATGACTTTTCTAAGTCTGCACAATAAGTAAATTAGTGTCCAATCCAGAATTGGCACTGATTTCACCCCACCAGGCTGGTAAAAAGCTTAAGAGATGTTAACGATTTTTAAAAAATAATTATAGAAAAGTTCTCACCGATGGTTTGGCTGCCTTGTGAAAAGTATTTATCCTGTATTCTGTTGAACTGCCAGGTACAACTCACATCATTTGATTTCCTCCTCAGTGTATGGGTGTCAGCTGTTATGACAAGTTGTGTTAAAATTCTACTTTAACTTTTTTTTTTTGGTAAAGGCGCGAACTTTTTTTTTGGAATTTTGGAATTTTATTTTATTTTTTTATACAGCAGGTTCTTATTAGTTATCTGTTTTATACATATTAGTGTATACATGTCAATCCCAATCTCCCAATTCATCCCACCACCACCCCCTCCAAGGCGTGCACATTTTTGAGCCTATAGGATGCCCCTAGCAAAATTATGCAGCATTACCTCTCTTGGTTGCCATGGCATAGAACAAAAGGACTGTGTTAGCTTGTAGGTGTGGCGCGCAATATACACAATGACATAACAGAGGCAGACTATCTTAAAAGGCTTTGTCCCCTTTTTAGTCAAACACCTGTGACAAAATTACGAACTGTGGTTAACATATACCACTTACAAGTGGTTTTTCAGAGTCGACCAGAGTAGGGGAGCTCAGCTTGCAAAGAACTTTCTTTGCCTTTGCACCTGGCAGCAGGAATGGGGTGACATTAGAAAGAAGTTCAAGACGTCTAGGGGTTATGGACCCAGCCTTGCAGAAATGATATGGGATGGCTTGTAGAGGACAGGGCAGGCCTCTTGGGGGTGCTTTGAGATGTATGACCAAGGATCTCCCCAGCCCTGGACCCACTTCAGTTTCTCAAGCCTGAAACTGTGGCACAGATGCTTCGTTCCTGTAACTTTAGTCTTGTCACATGCCATTACGCATCACTCTGGGCTCTGGAACTTGTGATATTATAGCTCATAGTTATTGGCTTTTCCTTAGGTTTTTTTTTTAAATTAAAAGACAGAATAGGATAATTAATGTAGTCATTCCTGCACGCGACAAATATCTCTTGCGTGTCTGCCGTAGGACAGTCATTGTGTTTTGTGTGAGGGTTGCGGAGAGGGGAAGGGAGCACAGCAGACCCTTGCTCTCACAGACTTTGCCTTTGAGTGGAGGGAGGCCGAGAGAGTCAATAATGGAATGAAGGAGCAATGTATTTACATAGAACAAAAATACATGAAGGAAACGGTATATGGCCCATACCTTGAGAGGGTCATTTAAATGGTCTGATCAGGGAAGGCAGCATGGAAGAGATGGTTTTTTGTTTTTTGGGTTTTTTTTCATAGTTTTAGGACTAGGAGTTTTCAGAATCGAGATGGTTTTTGATTTAAGGTCTAAAGGTTACAAATGATCTCCATATACAAAGAGCTGTAGGAAGAACTTTCTAGGCAGAGCGAATGATGACGCCTAAGCCTCAGAGTTAGTAAGAGTATGGTGTGGGAACAGAAAGTCATTAGCAGGAATAAGGGTGGGTGGATGGGAATGGTATGGGAGAGGTTGGAGCTGGAAGTTGGGCCCTGCATGACATGGCAAAGGGCTGGGTCTTCTTTTGAGACTGATGCAAAGCCCTCGAAGGCAGCCACTTCTGACTCAGAGGTCAGAACAAACCACATGGACGGCTGCTGGGGACAGGATTGCAGAGCTTCAGGTATTTTCCTGAGAGTAGACTTCCTTGGGAGAGAGGCTAAGGTCTTGGTCCCCAGAGGTTGGGCAAGGAACCCTGAAAGAGTCCCCACCCGAGACAGACTCGGCTGGTCCTGGTTAGGAGAAGACTGTCTTCCACCTGGGCGTCCAGATGTGCACAGACAGGCAGTTTGGAAGCAGAGGACTTGCGGGCACCGTCCTCCAAGCAGCTGCAGCGGCATCATCATCTGGAGGCAGAAATGTAAATTTTCTGGCCTTACCGCAGCCTTACTGAATCAGAAACTCTGGGGTTAGGGCCCAGCAGTCCTGTTTTAATGAGCCTTCCAGGTGATCGTGATGAGCATGTGAGTTTGAAAACCCCTTTATGAGATACTAGTGCCGGAAAGGACTTTCCAGTTCTCCAGACCCCCTGTTCTCAGGCTGCAGATGAGGGGACCCAGTTAAAAGCGACAGCTCAGTGCCGATCCCGTGCTGATGAGAAGCTGGGTCTCTCGACCCTATTCTAAGTGCTCTATCCTCATGAGCTTATGGGTGTAAAGAATAAACAAAACCCACTTTGTTTTTGTTTTTTTGTGGTTTTTTTTTTTTTTCGAGGGATCATTCTGATATTTATAGAAAGGAGGAGACAAATGAATATTTAAGAAGGAATAGTGGTGCGGTCTGTGAACTGCCTCGTTTCTCCTGCTATTATTTTGTCAGATAATTTAGAAAAGCAATTTGAGTGTGACTAACCCACTCCTTTCTCCCTGTCGGTGGAAGAAAAACAAGTGTTTTGTCTTAAGTTACACCGTTGAGACACTTAGCAGGGGGTAATGGCGTTCTTTTATTTCTGTATTAGTCAATGTATTTGGCCTCATTTTTTGGTTTGGAAGTCGTGATACTCCCACGTTGTATTTTTAAAGTCATTGTAGAAGACAGAAGATGGATTCTTTTCAGGCCCGGTGTTTGTGTTTGTCTGTTTTGACCAAGAGAATCATAGAATCGCTCCCTTCACCCTCCACCCAGCCCCGCCTCCCTGGTTAAGTTCTGCTCATCTTTTTAATGTCTTAGGCTTCCAGATCATTTCTAACATGCAGCCTTTTCTGACCTGTTGTGCTTAGGTCACATCTGTGTGTTCATCTTTCCCACTTGCTTGTATTGTTTCCTGTGGGCCTCATGAGAGCAAAGTACTCATTTGTCATATCTGGCCCAGGGTAATTACTGAAAAAGTTAACTGTCACGTGAATGCTTTCCCTCTTAATTGATTAGTCATTTGTCACTCTATCAGCAACCATTTATTGGAAGACATGGTGGTAGGTCTTTTCTAAAAGGGGATACACAGAATATCAAGACATGGTCCCATGGTGGAGACTAAGCCAAAAATAAGTGTGTATTCAAGGAAACCCTAATGAAGACTGTAATAAGGTGTAACGTGTATTAATCAGGCTGTGTTGTGCTAGCTACCGTGACCAACAACCTGCAAATTTTGGTAGCTTAACAATAAAGGTGTATGTCATGCTCCCTTCCTGTCTGTATGTGCCCATGGAACCTTCTCCATCCTGTATTTGCCACGAGAACATGGGGTCTCCACGGTCTCGGGGGATGAAGAACAGGGAGCGCAGTTGATTTTTTGGTCAGGCTTGGAAGTGGTGCACCTTGCTTCTGCTGCCATCCCATGGGCCAGAAATCAGACACATGGTCCCAACCTAAGAGTCAGGAAAACAGGGCAACATAATCTTCCTGTGTGCCCAGGAAGAGGAAAATGAAATGGCACTAGTTATCATGTGACAGTCCCAAACAATATGTTGCTTTGGTTTGGGCCACTGAGGTTTGATCACAATGAAGCATAGCGCCTCCTCTTTTTGTAGCTGCTCATTAATAAACACCCTTGTTCCCCCAGAAATCAGGAAGAGCGATAGTCCTCAGGGGGCCTTGATTTTTTTGCATGTCATGAGGCAGATGTCTTTCATTTCATTCCCAACTGAAAGCCCATCTTCCTGTGGGGTTAGGCAGGGTGATTTGTTGATGAGCCAGCTGTGGCTTGCATATGTTCCACTGTAGGATGGAATGTTCTACCCCGAGTGCGAGTGTGACTGCACACAGATTGGCTTTCCCATGGTGGGACCTCGCTGTGTTCTGCATTTGGCTCTCCCTTTCTCTCTTCCCCCTGGAGTGGACAAGTTTGGAGAAAAGAGTTTCCTGGTGGTGAGAACCAACAAAATCTCTCCCACTTGTCATTGTTGTGGGCTTGCAGACAACCCTTGGGCGAATGGGTATGTGTTAAGGAGAAAACTGAAGTTGCTTTTAGGGCTTAAGTTTTTTGTGTACTCATCTCAGTTTATTTCTATCCAGAAGATACCATGGGAAATTTATCGTGATACATTAAGTGGAGGAAAACATATTAATAAAGTGTTGACGATGCCTATTTTTTTTTTTTTTTGTAAAAAAAGATGTTTCTTCCCCACTGTCTTCTTGACCACGGTGGTTCTCAAGAAGGAAGCCGGAACCTTCATCTTGTCCTCAGTCTTCCTTCCTCTATCCTTTTAGCTCAGTACAGAGGCCCAGTGAGAAGCTGAGCAGGGCCAGCGGAGATGTGTAGTTGAGCTGGAGGCTGGAGAGATCTCCAGTGGCCTTTTAAGGGCCAAGTGCAGGTTTTGATCTCTTTCCCTGAGAGTACTGGGGCGCCATTGAAAGTATGCAAGCGGGGAGTGAGAGGGTGAGTGCAGGGTGAGTATGCGTGTGTGTGTGTGTGTGTGTGTGTGTGTGTGTGTGTGTGTGTGTGTGTGTGTGTGTGAGACAGAGATTGACCGAGAGAAAGAAAACAGTGATGAATGATGACTGCCTTTGCCGTGTGCTTTTTGGCTGGTGGGGAAGAGCCTCCACAGCAGAGAGTGAATGTGGAGACAGCATAACACCCTTTCCTCGCTGACATGAGAGGTCTCCTCCCTCTTTCTGCTCAGAAGTTACTTGTCAATCGGGAGCTCACCATCCCCGCTTCAAAGCAGCGTAGTGCATTGGGGTAAATATTTATGAAATGGCAAGCTTCCTTGAACAAGATGTATTTTGTTTTTAAGGAGCCGATGACTCAGAATTGTTTTAAGTTACTGAAAGACAAAGTTATTGTGTGCCATCATGGGAAAAGGAAAGAGGAGAGAAAGTGCAATTTTTGCATCAGGCAACTGATTTACAGCTCTAATCTACAAGCGATCAAATGCTTTCAACAAAATTGTTTTGTTTTTTTTTTGAAGGCTTAAAGTATAAAAATTTAATTTATTTATAGAATCTCATTAAGAGGACTTTTTAAAAGTAAGGTGAACTATTCAGTTGCTTCAAGGAATGTTAATTGAGTGCGTGAGATGCTATAACACCATGTTTGGGATATGAGAGATGACACGAATCTCTGCTCTCAAGACTCTCCTGTTCTGAAAAAGAGGCAATCAAAAGCCATTAATAAATGAGTGTCAGTAAATGTACAACGAATGTCTTCTTCTTTTTGAAGTTCAGATAGCTTTTTCAGATTCTATAACCGGTATTTGAGAAATTGCTTTGTTTTAGAAAATCAAAAATACAAAAAGTTTGTAAAGAAAAATAGCAGCTAATCCCATTTCCTCCAAGGCAAACTCTCTGTCCATTTCCTTTTTTTTTTTTTCTTTTTTGATGCATATGTTTAAGAGTGTACTTTAGCTATGATTCTTCTATCTTGCTTATTTCATGTCACATCATAACAAGCGTCTGTACACATTTCCCTACTCCTGGAACTATTTTTAATGGCTACAAAATATTCCTTTGTCAGACTGGGCTATCACTGACTTGCTTTTTTTCTGTTGGGATTGACATTTTACGTAAAACAAATTCATACAATTTATCCATTTTATGTCTCAAACCATCTTGTGTACTTCACTGTTGTAATAAAACATGAATGGGGAACTGAGATTTTTTTAAAAAAAGCATTTCTCTGTCTGTATTACGTCTGTGAGCTTTACCACCCGCCCAAAAAAAGTGAACTAAAACCTTGTTACAACAACTTTACATTCTTGGGAGAATGACGGGAGAATATATTTGATGCGTTTCTTCTGGCATATTCTATCTTTGGACACATAGCTCCCACTCTGAAATTGGTTGATAAAGAACGTCCTCCAAATCCAAGAAAGCTGTTTGGTTCTAATGTGGGGAGACTTTGTACCTGATTTTGAAACTTCTAGAGGTTGTCATTTTTTGCTTCCAGCATTCACTCCTCCAGTGACATTTTAAATCTACAAATTATTTATTTTGCTTTACTTTTTTTTTTTTTTAAGAAGTATTTATTATAAGGTCACTTTAAGGTGACTGTTGCCTCCATTACCTTAAGACAGGGACTTGATTTTGCTGGCTGAGAAAAAATCAGCTTTTTCTTTTCATTACAGTGTTACTATTTCCCATTATTTAACACATGAGAAATCATAATGTGTTATGTGTCAGTATGTTAAACCCCCCAATCAATTTGCTAAGGCAGAAGGTAGCAAATGATGGTGGTGATCATTTTGTAACATATAAAAATATCGAATCGCTATGTTGTTGTACACCCGAAACTAATATAATAAGTCAATTATACTTTCAAAAAATGGGGGGGAGGGATGAAATTAAAAAAAAAAAAAAGTTGGCAAATTATGGCCCTGGGGCCAAATCCAGCTCACTACCTGTTTTTGTAAATAAAGTTTTATCATAACACAGCGCCCATTTGTTTACTTATCCCCTTTAGTTGCTTTCCTGCTGAAGTGGCAGAGTGGAATAGTTGCCACAGAGAACTTAACAGCTGCAAAAGCTGCAGCATCTAAAATATTCACTGTCTGGCCGTTTACAGAAAAAGGTTGCCAGCCCTTGTTCTAAAATATGACCAGAGTATAGTAAAACGCCTTATATATAGTTAACAACCATTGCATTAAGAATGTAAAAATGTCTAAAACATTGATTTCTCAACAATTAATATGCTCTCAACATGCATTTTTTTTTTTTTTTTGGAAATGTGGCTTTTTTTTTTTTTTTTATCACCAGGAACATCTGCGACACACCCCCTTTGTTGCTGGCTTTTCAAAACCTCTACAGAAGTTTCTGACATTCTACCGATTGTATTGTAACTTGACACTTTCTCCTCATGCTTTTAATTGAAAATGTTGTATTACATTTTAGAGCATGTCATGGACTTTTTTCTTTTCTAAGCAACAACCAAAAACGTTTGACTTAGAAATAAGCATTTCCTGTAGAATTTGGGTATTAAAAGCCAAGAGGCAGTCAACTAAGAAAATGTCCACCGGATCTACATTCCCTGGCGTCGGCTCGTATTTCACTCCTTAGAGGCTCAGTGTTTTCATCCATAAAATGGGAATCGGACCGCCTCACAGGGCCATGTGAAGATAAAGTAAGGAAAGATACACCTGACATGTTTTGGGAACATATTAGCTGCCTGTTCCCTTTCTTCTTTCTACCCTTAGGTTAATTAGAGGAGCAAACAATCACAAGTATAACGTATCTTCAGGGATTTTTCCAAATTTGCAAATTTCTGTATGGTGTTTCCGAAATTCAAGTATAAGTTTGGAACCAGGTTGAAATCAGAAAGGTCTGTGTATTTGGGTAAGAGATATAAACTGGCAAATGTAATCAACATTCCTGAGTCTCAGAGGCTTAACTTAGTGCAGGTGTACTTGTGAGGCACCTCCGTCTGGTGGCTGGTGGGGAACAAGTGTGGTGGTCTGCTCCACGTGGTATTTCAGGGACCTTGGCTCATTCCACCCAGTGACTCCACCATCTTGTAGGACTTGGAGTTCTGCCCTGGACCTCTGAGCTCACAACCAAGGGAAGAGAGAGGGCATTAGGGTTGGGTCAGAGGCTTCTGGGTCAGGATGAAAGTAACATACCAACTTCCATCTGTTTGGCCATAACTCAGCCGCAAGGACCCACCTAACTGGAAATACATCCCAGCTGTGTACGCCCAGGAAGAAGGAAGAGATCTGATGAACATTTAGCGAGTCTCTGCCACAGACTGACCACATCTTCTTGGGTTATTATGGAGAATACACGCTTACCAGGCATAAATGGCACAGAGATGCCAATAATCTGAGAACCTGTCTTTAACAGTTACCCATGTAAATAACATTTGGAGACAGTAATGCTGGGTAGAGACAATTAATCTGTATACTTGTTTAAATATATTTTAAAAATTAGCCTGTGATCTGAATCTGCTTCCCACATGTTGTGTGCCATTTACATACTTTGGCATTCTAAAATCACAGATCTATCATAGAGTAAGTTTAGAGATACATACTTAAGAAATGTTGCATTCAGTGACATTTTCATTCCCAAAGTGGTCTACGTGGACTCAGATTTATTTTGCTATTCTGTAAAAGCAGAAGTCATACACAGTATTGAGTGGAATTTTTATCCACGAGGGCAGATAGGACGTTTGTTGAAATACTACCATTGTTATTTGATTCAAAGTGCACCTCTTACAATGAACCACATCAGGACCATTTTCAATTTTTTAAT
The DNA here is from genome assembly GCF_965194805.1 of Balaenoptera borealis. Taxonomy (NCBI): domain Eukaryota; kingdom Metazoa; phylum Chordata; class Mammalia; order Artiodactyla; family Balaenopteridae; genus Balaenoptera; species Balaenoptera borealis. The sequence continues at coordinate 23,306,018 of NC_138869.1, forward strand.
ACCTCTCATGGATCTAAGCACACCTTTTTTAAGTTATTCATTTTAAATTATGATTATATGAATATTTTAGGATTATAATCACCATTAAATGAAGGACAAAATTTATCATACCAAAATAGAAATTTAATTTAAAGTAGAAAGAACTTGATTGCAAGGTTTAGCAGACTAGAAACAAGACATATAAGAGCATATTAAAGAAATTTTTAAAAAGACCCTCAGTAGTACAGATTTGCAATAGATTTGGAAAAAACACAGTTGCGTTCAGTGATGTTTGTGAAGATCATATTTGAGACAATCTCATCAAAGATCAAACTTTTGTAAGATTGAAAAAGCACACTAAAGCAAACAAACCTTTTGGTCATTCCATGGAAAAACTAGCTTCAAAAGAAATCTTCATTCAGTACCATAAAGTTGGTGAAGTTTATTTGAGATATAAGTTGCTCTTGGTCAAGAGTCAAGATTGTATATGGCCATAGGTGATTAAAAATATCCCTTTCACTTTTCTTGGTATTCACAGCATTTCCTACCACCTGTCACTTTGTCCTTGACGAAATTTGAGACCGAAAACAAGTTGACAAGGATGGTTTTCCAATCAGTTGTTCCTCATTTTTTTCTCGGGTACTCCTTTGTTGTATTCGAGTTCAGATTTACTATTCATGAGCCACAGTTTAATCAGTGACCATATCCGACAAATGGAAGCTAAGCGCTGGTTAGTATGTTGAAAATAAACACGAGGGCTCTCATTAATGTCGCTGTCTGAATAATTAGTTGAGCATCGTGTACCGAGCAGCGGCGAAGGCAAGCTGGCTTTTCACTGGAACGACAGGCTGACGGCCACGTCCTGGAGTGTGGTCATTAGTGTGTCCCACCATCAATGTCATGTTACTGTGTCAAATTAGTTAGTGCCCCCTTAGGAGAGATGCCGGACCTACAAATTATCCTCCCACATCCCTGGAAACCAGTGTTTGCGAAACCTGCGATCAAGTGTGGGCAAATTATTAACACGGCTCATAAATTAACTAGTTTACAGGCTTATAACATTTTACAAGTAGATAATAAAGGGTAGAAAAGTTTTCCGATCACTTTGCCCTGATGTGAGGGCTGTGATCTGCCGACATTTCCTGGAGGAGCCCACAGCTGATAGGGTTCTGAAGAGGAGCATACACATGGAGTGTCAGAACGAATGTTTGGAAAATGTAGACTCTGAAAGGAAGCCAGTGTAAATCCATTGGAAACAATATAATTAACTTCGTTATCTCATTGCTCTGATAAGTCCATGACAAGGGTCCTCTTTCTTGTGGTGGCAGTTGCTCATTAATGAGGTCACCAATTAAGTTTGAACTTTGCCAACTGAAATTACCTGGAAAAATATTTTTGATGCATTCTTATCGTGCTCTTAAGCTGCCTTGTTGAAGGAGAATAACGCTAACACAGCATGTTAAACTCATGTAGGAATGACGATTCTTAGGCAGTAATGTATTTGACAAACAGTTTACACTCACATCGATACCTGATACCTAGAAAACAGAGTGTGGACCCATCTGTCCTGAGTTTATCTCCTATCAAGAGAAGGCACCCACTTAACACTCTGCTGAGCCCTGGTAGACAGACACCCCGTGTAGTTTCCGGAGATACACGACTATTCAAATCATAAAACTTCATACATCTCCTTTTTGGTTTCAACTTCTCTGTCTGATTAGCTTAGAATACACGTACACTCATGGAGTGTTGTCTGAGTTTACTTTTGCAAGGGAACAACACACACACAGGGAAGAGGTCATGCTTTTTGTTCATCCTGCAGTTCCATTTCCCTATCTCACAGCGGGTCCCTTCTGTCATCTTCAGGGCTGTACAGGTGTCATTATCATCTCAAGGATCTAAAGGCCTGGCATGTAAAACCTTGCTGCTGACTGCTATTCACAAAAACTTCCTGAAACTGCTTGAGGATGAGCTGACTTGTCTGTCAGCAACTTCAGCTTACTTGGCCTTAGATTTGGTAAATAACTCGTAACCCAACTAAGCCATGAAAACGCATAGCCTCAGCACACATGAGCACATGCACAGGCTGATTGTTTGCACGAGGGGGCTGTTTCACAGCCTCCTGCATTTGAAACGCAATGGAAAAAGAATTGTAACCTTTGGGGAGTAAGATGTTGTGTTTGCCTGGCAGGTGAGATAGCTTGTCTTTTTTTTTTTTTTTTTTTTTTAATAAGGTGATGATGTATGTGTGTGTGCGTACACGTTTGCGTGTATATTTCCTCCGGTCGCTTGTACTGAATGCATTGAGAGAGACTGAAGACCGAAACCCAAAGGAAAATCTTCACTGGGCCTCAGGGATCATCTTACCCATATTTCTCAGAATGAGATAACATTGTAATTCCTAGAAGTTATCCTCAAAAGTAAGAAATGTTGGAAGTTAAAGGAACCACACTTCCTAAGTGAATGACAGTGGCTTCAAGAGTAGCAGTTTTACTTGGCTCTGTAATATCTTTGTATTATAATTCTATAACGCTGAACTCAAATTATGAGCTACATGGAATGCTAATTCTAGAAGGGAAAGGACAAAATAGATACACAGATACATGATTATATATTGAATGTAAAAGCACTGCGTCAATAAGGCTTACGTGAATGTGTTACTTTTGAGGCAACGCAGTTTGCCGCTTCACTTAACCTCTTCTGTTCTTTTTGCTTTCAGTGTCTCTCTGTGTGTTGCAGTCCTGTGGCATTATGCATGCCCCCAACCAGTGACCTCCAGACTTTTTATGGCTGTGAGACACGTTAAAAGTTCAGGGTGAGTGGCAAACAACACTTATATTGTGTACCGATTAAAAATTGCCATCCACCTTTGCAGGTGACACGATACTGGATATAGTAATCCCTCAGAAGATAATGGAATGCCCCATTATCAAGCATGAGTTCCAAAGCCAGCAGGAATAGGTTTATTGCCTTCCACGATAGCTTTATGGCTTTTCGGAGCAGGATTTGTAACTTGGATCATATCTGTGGAAGGGTGATCTAATGAAGGGTTGGCAAACTTTGTCTCTAAAGGGCCAGATGGTAAATATTGTTAACTTCATGGACCATAGAGTCTCTTGTGTAACTAGTCAACTCTGCTGATGTAGCAAAAGTAGCCATAGACTGTAGGTAAACAAATGGGCGTGACTGCATCCAATAAAACTTTAGTTGCAAAAACAGGTCGTGGGCCATACGTGGCCTAAAGGCCATAGTTTGTGGACCCTGATCTAATGCATCAAAACGGGACAGATGACCTGGAATCAGGATACTTCACCAGGTAGCAATCCCTCTGATATTGAGCAAACCATTTATCAAGAAGAAATGGGAATAAAAAAATAATGCCCTTTCTATTGAGGTAGGAGTAGGCTGTAGTTGTAAGGATGAAACAAGATATAATGTACAGGGAAGCACTTTGAAAATTTCGAAACTCCTTACAAAGGTAATGGATGTTGTACACCATTATTATGGTTCACCTACCGGAATATACCGCCTTCACCCTTTTAATCACATTGGGTTTTCATGAGCTAAATGAGTGTGAGGGAAAGCTCTTTTATTTTCTAAGTCATGTGGTTTGGCTGTACGTTCCTTCTATTCTACAGTTGATGGACAAGCTGTTGAAATGCCTCTTTGGTATCAAATACGGATGAAGGGCTATACGGGTAGATGATGGCAGGCTAAAGATCAAATGCCAATACAGAACTATTAAATTTCCTTTAATCATCAGATTCCTAGAGTGTTTTCAGATCTTCCACCTTTAAAATAGGCCCTAATAAATAATAATGCTTTGGATGTCTACAAGTGTGTTTGAAATTCACAAGCCTTGCATGTCAAAACATAGAGACAGGTTCAGCAAATATGCTTCCCTGGGCTAGTGGTACTAATTAAGGAAAGTCATACTTAAACAAACAGCTTGGTGAATAGAGGGGTAATCAGAATCTCAATTCATGAATTCCTAGTTTGTTTGTTTTTTCCTGACAAAAAATAGTAGGGTAGTCTTTAGATATGTTTTCATGTCTTTATATCGTTTAAGAATTGTTTTCCAGTAACAGAGATGCACCTATGTGAGTTTAAAAAAATTAGTTGTGTGTTCTCTCATAGAAGATGTCTGGGGGAGAGCAATTTGCGCTTTCTGTCTTTATGCTCTGCTTGCCTGTTTAGGTGTTGCTTCATTTTCAAGGTCACATTATGGCTGCTGGCTCTCCAGCCACTGCTTCTACATCCTGAAAGGAAGAGGCGAAAGTACAAGGAACAAAAAGAGTAGTTCTCCCAGCTGAGAAAGTCCTCTTTAAAGAACTTTCCCTGAAGTCTTCCTCAGTGGCTTCTATTTACATCCTTTATCCACCCCTAATATAAGGGCATCTGGGAATTGGATCCTTAGACTTGAGAAATTTGTTGTCCCAGATAAATTCCAGGTTCTAGTAGTAATGAAGAAAAAGTGTATGGTTATTGAGCAGCAATTGTGGTTACTTATATGAAATCATGCTATCAGTTTTTCTTCCATATCTAATTTTTATTTATTTTGATGAATGCCTTCTTTCTTCGATTGGTTTGTGTGTATAACGTCTTATTTGAATTTTACATGTTTGAATTTCAGCTTATTCAATTCTCAGCAGAGATACATATCTCAGTAAATATTTTAGGACCATAATATTCTTACTAGAAGTGCCATGGCAAATCTGAGAAAGAAATTTATGTCTCATGAGAACCATCAACCAAAATTTAAACTCCCAAATTTTCGAATGGATTTTCTCTCCTCTGGATGGGAGATTTTGTTAAAGCCTGAGTACTAGCGTGAGGTCCTAGGACATACAGGCCCGCACCCAACTGTGGTGTTCCCAGTATGTGTGAGGGCTGCCACTGATGGCTTTGAACTGTCCCTCAGAGACTGGACAGTGCTGTCTAATCCGCATCTCTGCTTTGCTCTTCCCCATATGTCTGCTGAAAGCTTACTTTGGAGGGTGGAGGAGACAAGTGAGCCACTCCTGTCCAGTTTCTCTATTCCAGATTGGCCTGTACTTTATTCTTGTGAAAGTTACCATCCCACAGAAGAGACTTCCCTTTGCTTCATAATACAGTCTCTGCCTATACCAGCCTGTGATAGATGCTCATGAAACATGGTAGCCGATGCATTCACAGACATTTCTTGAATGCCTGCTGTAGACGTAGGATAGCAATGTGGGTAAGAGTGTCTGCGTTGAAGTTAAATCAGCCTAGATTCACATTCCACCTTTTCCATTTACTGGTTGAGTGACCGTGCGTAAGTTACTTAACCTTTCTGGGCCATGACCTCCTCATCTGGGAAATGGGGATACAAATAGGAGGAGCTAGACTGCTATAAAGGATTACTGAGACCATGCCTGTAAAGAGCTTAGCACGGTCGCTGGTGGGTAATACATGTCCGCATTGTGCCATGCGCCCTGGTGATGTGCTGGAAATCCCCGTCTTTGAGGAGTTTTTACTATCCTCTGGCTGGTTCACTGGTCATTACTTTACTGGGAGACAATGTATATTTCACAATCCATTGCTCCTCGCCTGGTATTCTGTTGGAAGTTTAAGTAAAGCCCTGGGAGGTGTCTTTGATGCCCGTCTTCAAGGACTCTGCAGCCACGTATACAGCTGGACAGCCCGGCTAACAGGACTTCGATCTCTGGGTCCCATTTTGACGCTTTCCCCTGAGAGGCAAGCAGTTCTTTCTTTCTTCCGTTTTTTTTTTTACTTACTCAGACAATGGGCCTGCCTGGCAAGCAGAATTCACTGACTGCTTTCAGGTTGGTATTGCTGATGATAATCTGAAACTCAGTAGGGTTTCACTCATGCAGGCTGATGCTACATGAGGTCGGTCTTGCCCGGCCTCATCCCGGTCCCTGCCTCTGTGCTGAGTCTGCAAAGCAGCCCCTGGTCCCCACACGTCTTCTTGGGACTGGCCCTCAAAGAACAGTGTCGTGTGCACAGAGAAGCTGCCGCGTGACTGTGGCAGAGATCGTCAGCTGTGCTCATGGACGGCCCCAGTTGGCGACGCGTCCCAAAGATTGAGACGCGTTGGCGACCACTTGACCATGGCTGTCTGTTGATTAGTCGACTCTGTGGAAGTAGTGGCTTGAAGGAGTGGCTCTTACTTTTTCACGAGACTCTTGGAAACTAAATTTTTGCTCTGTGGTTTCAAATATTTTATTTAGACACTGTTACTGTGCTCAGATGCCTTAAAATCTTGCTTGACCATGCGATTCTCTGCCTGGAACAATTTTTGTGCTTCACAGAGCTAACCCCTTCTCATCCTTCATTATTCAGTTCAAATATCACCTTCTTGGGGTGGGCTTCCCTGACTACCCCCATTAAAGATGATTTCCCTCTTCCCCTTTTTAACTCTTAGCCACCCAAGCCTCTTGTCTGTTTCACTTACTACAGCTTCTGTCACTTTCTGAATATACCTGTTAACCAGGTAATAAGCAAGAGGCAGATCTGTCTGAATCAGTGTTGTTGCTTCCTCATGGCTGGCAGTGCCCAGTGAATAGTAGGCAGGCTGGCAGTCAGTATTTGTTGAAGCAGTCAGAGGACATTTGGGATTTCCCTGTGAATTTCTATATTTCATGGTACTAAGAGGACTGCATCTGGGTGAGAGAGTAAGAAAAGAAATAAAACCATGCACATCACCTTTATTATAGGAATAGAATCCTGCCCTTGGGTTTTTCTCTGGAAAGCTTCCTCTCTACCTTGTACAAGTCTTTGATACTCTGTGTGTCCCATCCGGAAAAGGTTATACATCATCAACTTCCCCATGAAGACAGAATCATTTGCCTTTTGGTTCTAAAGCTTATGGTGGGTGGTATAAGTTAATTAAGGATGTTGGATTCCAAGCCCAAATCCCAGCACTCTCATTCCCTGGCTGTTTGTTCTTGGACAAATGACTTTCTCTCTTTGGTCCTCAGTTTACTTAACTGAGGCAGGGGAAATAGCATGACCTAAATAAGCTCGTAGTGTTCGTGCAAGGGTTAAATGAGATGCTATGTGTACGGTGCTTTGCACAGGATCTGGAACAGAATAAGGATGCTCTTGATTCAGGAAGATCAACAAAAGGGTATTGGGAAGCACACTGACAAAACCCATAACGCACTTTCTTGTGATCTTCATTTTAAAGGGGGCAAAGATGGCGAAGAGCCTGGATTCCCTATTAGGTTCGCTCATCTCATGCATGGAATTACCTTTAAAAAGTGGAAAATGAGCGAACAGTGGGATGACCTGTTTTATATTTGTTGTTAGCATGTCGAGTGTTGGATGTGAGGGATCTGTTTCAGATAAGGCCAGTGATAAACCTCAAATGCTGGGATGGCTCAGTGTTTGGAGCCCAACCCACATGCAAAAACACCTTGGGAATTTGGAGTTCAAGGTCCTGCACTGTCCTTACGCCGCCTGGCTGGGGAGATGTTTCATCCTTAAGTAATCAGAGCTCATTTGATCTCCTGCCTCACAATAGACCATGTTTTAAGTTGCCTGGAAATTCTAATTTTAAAAAAATTGGGGACGTCCCTGGTGGTCCAGAGGTTAGGACTCTGCACTGCCAATGCAGGGGGCCCGGGTTCGATCCATGGTCAAGGAGCTAGATCCCGCATGCATGCCACAACTTAAAAAAAAAAAAAAAAAAAAAGAAGATCCCACAGGCGGCAACAAAGATCCCGCATGTCACAACTAAAGACCCAGTGCGGCCAAATAAATAAATATTTTTAAAAAATTGTACCCTTGATGTATTGGTCCTGAAAATTTACATATCTCTTTTTTGAAAGAAAATTCAAGTCTGTATGGATTGAAAGGAGGTAGATATAAATATCTTTCATTGTGAGTTTTTATTTCTTTCACCTGCTTAAGGTAGAGGGTCTGTTATGGTTGCTACGTTGTGTTAGGTGGGGCCTGGTTGAACTGTGCTGTTCGTTGTGCATTTGCTGTGTGAAAGCCCAAGCACAGAGAGGGATTTGTCTCTCTCTCTATCCCACAGCTTTTGGTGGTAAAAGATGAACTATATCAAGTTACATACTCTCATTGACATGATTTATGGAAGAGCTAGGGTTATCTCAGAAATTAAAAGAGCCCTTAGGGGCCTCCCTGATGGCGCAGTGGTTAAGAATCCGCCTGCCAATGCAGGGGACACGGGTTGGAGCCCTGGCCCGGGAAGATCCCACATGCCGCGGAGCAACTAAGCCCGTGCGCCACAACTACTGAGCCTGCGCTCTAGAGCCCGCGAGCCACAACTACTGAAGCCCGCGTGCCTGGAGCCCGTGCTCCGCAACAAGAGAAGCCACCGCAATCAGAAGCCTGCGCACCGCATCGAAGAGTAGCCCCCGCTCGCCGCAACTAGAGAAAGCCCGCGCGCAGCAACGAAGACCCAACACAGCCAAAAATAAATAAATAAAATAAATAAATTAATTAATTTATTCAAAAAATGGCTTTTACCATTAATTTTTGTTGATCTATAATTTGTAGCCTGTAAGCTTAATAAAAAGCATGAGTAAAATACAGTTTAGGGCATCAAATTTGGTTCCTAATGTCCTATTCAGAAGCAAAAAAGCTGAAGTTCAATAAGTAGGAGTTAAGTGAAGCAAACGATTCAGGAAAAACCTTTATTAGACTCATAACAGCCCTCGGAGTGGCAAAGACCCAGCTTTTTTTCCATCTATAAAAAACATGCAACACCCCTGTCTCCAAATACCATTTCAGAAACGAAAACAATAATCACGAAAGGGGAAACAGATCCGTGTAATGCGAGACTTGATTCGTGTCGTTTACACGGGAAGCCTGACAACCTGGATCACCACCCATGCAGCCGTCTTCTCAATATCCTGATGCCTGAGCATCAGCGGGAAAGATTAGGAACGTTCCAAGGGGTTTTCTCTGATGTTTCGAAATGTTGCTGCATTCAGTGCGCCTCTCAGGGCCAGGTGAGTCTGGTTATGATGTGCTGGGGCTTGAATCTCTCATTGCCACTTCTTAGGGACCATCAGTCAACCTTTACCCTGGGTGTTCACATCGAGAGAGGCCGTGCCTAGTCTTTGTCCGTTTCTGTCCCAGATCATTTGTTACCGGTGACACAAATCCATTCCTTCACTTCCAGCCCACTTCGTAAACATGATAATTTTTTAAAAAATTCTACTAGAAAAGCATGCATATGGTTTTCTATAGTTGTATATGCCTAGAAGAACTTGCATTTCATGTTACCACCAATCCTTGTGTGTGTAGTTTCCCCCTTCTCCCTTGCAAGTAATGAGAGAGAAGAGTAGAATTTTTAAAACCTATGAAAAACCTAATCCTGAGAAATTCCCAAAACCAGCGGTGAATAGAAACACTCTAGTTGTGAAAAGTCTACCCTGTAATAGCTGCCTTTAGTGGGAGTTTACATATTAGCTCACAACAACTCTATGAGATGGGTATGATTCAAAAAAGTCCATTTTATAGGTGAGGAAACTGAGGCTCAGTGAGGTGAAATGATTCCCTCACACTTCTCTGCTCATTAAAAGTAGAGCTGGGATTCAAACCCAACCACTCTTGCTCTGGTGCCATGGCTCCTAACCACTGCACCATACTGTTTTCACCATGTAAGCATCTTCCTAGGGTGTTGATTTGCAAGCATGGTTTTGTTTGAACATACATTTTTCACTCTGGGGCTGCTTGTACGCTGCGTGTTGAGACTTTATACTTCAGTGCCATCTAGCCAGCTCTGTTTGATCTTAGTAGCCTTTTTCAAATGCTTTAATTCTTTTTGCTAGTACAGGAGCTTTGGGAAATAAAAGTAAGTCCCGATGTGATTCAGGACAAGGACAGCCACTTAATTGGCGTTCTTCGGTCTCTAGTTGGACGTGCCTGTTAAGACGTTTTCTCTAGATCTTTGAGTCATTTTTCTCTGGTACATTATTCTAATTAACCTCATCTCTGCAGCCCTCATTTTAGTTCGTGTTAGCCTCTGACTACTCAACGATTGATCTGTTCCGCTCAATCACCTGTGTCGAAAAGTGTGGCAGGCGAGAGGGTCCCCTTCCCAAAGCAGCAGTCCTGTACCTGGGGCATTTTCCCAGCAAGCTGGTTTAGTTCTTGAGATACATTCACCTGCAAGGCTTTTTATTTACCAAAGTGAAGATCTGGGTACTTACAGGTAACACTGGGTAGCAAAGTTAGAAGATCTTTGGTTACTTGGTCAATGGAATTCCAGATTCATAAGCTGTATGCCAAGGACTTTGACATTCAAAAATAACAGGTAATAGGTTTTTAAAAACATAGTAAAATATCAGGCTTGAAAAAAATATAGAAAAGCCAGTTGCAAAAGACCAACGAATAAGCAGTTTTTACTCCAGGGATTGGAATTGTCTGTATCTCCTTGTTAACACAACAGCAGACCATTTTTAATGTGTCTGTGCCTTCAAATACTGAGCCCACCATTTGTTAGGTCTCTTGGGTGACTTGGGACCAGTTTAGGCATAAAGAGGAATTAATTGGCTCATGATGCTGAAAAGTTGGCTGGTAGAATGAGCTTCAGGAGCATCTGGAGTTGGGGGGTTCCGATCACGCTGTTAAGTCTTGGTCTCAAGTCTCGTGCAATGCTCTCTGTTGGATTCATTCATGGAGTTGTTGACCAGTTCGTTGCAATATAACCATTCATCACTCTGCTTTTGTAGCAACTCCAGCAGAAAGGAATCTTTGTTTATAAGTTCTAGCAGCTCTCATAGAATTTGGATCTTCCTGGTTCTGTGACTGGTCCCTTGTGTGCCATGTGCCTATCACTGAAACAGTTTCTGGGGTTGGAGCAAGGCTGGGTGGGGGGGAGGAGTGAAGCAGTGGGTAGCCTGGCGTGGGTCACATGCTCGTCTCAAGAGAGGTGAATGACCTTTGACCTGCGCAAGACAATGGAAAGTGGGTGAAAGGGGTGCTGGTTACAGAAGAAAGGGACAGAGTTCGAGGAAGGTAGAGTGCGCATATATATCCTATAAGGCACTGTACTTTTTTTTGTTTTTTGAAGCACAGGCACCTTTTAATTTTGTAATAATTTAAAACTTACGGAGAAGTTGCAAGAATAGTCAAGGAACTCCCCAAAAGCAACCCTTTGCTTAGATTCAACATTTTGCTCCTTGGCTTTATCATTTCTTATCGATCTACCTATATAATACACATACACACATATATCTATACTTATACATAATTATTTTCAAAACCATTTGAGAGTTGATTGCAGATGTCATACCCTTTTATTCCTAAATAAATCAGGCTTTTTTTTCTCTAGGAACAAGGACATTCTCTTACATAACCACAGTACAATGAGGTAATATTGATACAATATTAATAAAATATAGTCCAAACCTCAGTCCCTATTCAAATTTCATCCAGTTGTCCCAATCATATCCTTTATAACTATCTTTTTTCCTGGTCCAGGATCCAGGATCGCTCAGAAAGGCACTGTACTTGATGCACAGTAAAGATATAGGATTACAGAGTTGGCAGGAACCTTTAAATATCATATAGCCCAGCTATCCAGGATTGAGTGTCATCTGAGATGTTCCCCATTAAGTTCTGTGCCTAATACTTGGACATCTCCAGTGACATTTACATCGATGAAGTGGGTTTTGCCTCAAAAATACTACCATGCCTCTGTCCTCAAGGAGCCTGGGCTTCATTCATTGCTGTACTCCTTCTATCTGTCCTTCTGTCCAGCCATCCGCCAACCATCTGTCACTGTCGTAGGTCCTAAAGCGAGGTCTTTGATATCAACATACTTACATCTACAAGGTAGACAGAAAGGTCGATTATAATACAGTGATAGAGAAGCTACAGGAATACTGATAGATTGTACAGGTGTATATGAGGTTGGAGAGGAGGCACTGGAGGTGGGAGATGGGAAGCCCTCCCAGAAGCAGTGAGATCTGGCTGGGACCCCTAAGGATGAATAGGAGTTACCAAGTAGCCAAGGGAAAAATGATCAGATTGGTGGACTTACTGTCTCTTCTAGAATTAAACCGTACATTTGGACTTGGATTTGGATTACCTAGGGAAAACGGCTTATAAAATATCTTAGCCCAGTTAAAATATACATGTCTTTTAGGCCATACCAGTGATGTTACTGATGGGAAATAGCTGCTGATGAAGGATTTCTGTCCAGGCTAGCCACATGGCATTTTTCAAGTTACCCCGATTGCCTTTCTCCCACTAATAAGTACATAACAAATGAATGAATAAAGCTTCCATGGGTAAAGTTTTGGTGAGTTAAATTATAGAATTTCTAATAACACTTCTCTAAGAATTTTGAAAGGATCGGATATTGTTTGTTAATTCATACATTCTTGTGGGTAAAAAAAAAATATTCTGAACTTCAGTTTTTGAATGTTACCTGAAGATAAACATAGTACCTTCCCAAGGGTTAGGGTTTATATGGAGAATAAACATATTGACCCATATGAAACACTGATCATGATGGTAGCACCTAGGAAGCACTTAATGGATGTTACTTACTGTCAGAGGGTGTCTGTGATTTTTACCCCATAGGTTGTCAAAGGCTTGAAAAAGTAATTTATTGTATCAGTGACTAATAACTAGTTGATCCAAAAATGTTTTTCCATATACCCTGAATGTAATATATTTTTTTATTTTCACATATTACTTCTATTATAAAAATTAAGGATATTAACGATGGTAAGATTTAGCAAAGAACTTTAACTCCACATGCTTTTAATGCTTCCCTGAATTAATAATTTTCATGTCCATCATATTTTCTCCTTGGCCCACAATTCATCCCATATTTGGATCTTGGCAAATGATGACTTGGTTAATTAGGCAGTCTGTTAACTCTGATTACTAAGTTATAACAGATCAGTGTAGAAGCATCACTGTGCAATTTGGATTAAAATGCTCTTCATTTTATCAAAACAAATTTACATTTAGGGATAAGTATGTTGAAATGCATTAGGGTAAAATGATGCATTTCATAAGGAAAATTTTAAAAGGATAAAGAATTATTTCCTCCTAAGTTATTTTTTTATTATGACATTTGTCACATTATCTTTCACTAGGAATAGACTTAAAAGCTTGGAATTTTCTTTTAAAGCTTGAAAATTATAGCTGATTTAATCCCTCTATTGTACAAATAGGATGGATGCATTGCATTTTTATTTAAGCACAATTTAGTGTAGCGACACGACACATGGTTATATTCCAGTTCTGACCACAGTGGCCTCTGTTACTGGACTTACTTGTGGAAATGAGTCTTGACTGTGTTGGGGGGTGGAATTAGTGGGTTACATTAAGGCTTGCTCTCTTTCACAGCTGAAGGCATTGGCAGTTATTAAATACGATTGGGCCTTTGTAGTCCTTTCTCTGTCTTGTTGAATGGCTCCTCATCACCTAAGGGCAGTTGGAGTATCAAAACCTTGCTTGCTTACTCCATCTCCATCTCTGCCTGCCTTCCTTCTTAGCACAGAACGCTGAGCCTTGCGGATAATGAACAAACAAGTAAACACAAGAATAATTTTCCACATTCAGTGAACCCTGAAATTTGTGTTAGTTTCCCCTAACAGTTCTATGAGGTGTCAGTAGCATTCAGAAGACAGCACGTCACCCTTCACTCCCTCCCTGCTTTCGCACACACCTACATGTGCACGCATGCGCACACACACACTGAACTCTGTAACAGGCACCTAGGAGGTGCTGAATAGGTATTTGTTGAACACTGATTGGTGGAAAAGTTGGAACACTGACAGTCTCCCATCCCACGCTCCCAGGCTACTCCTAGAGCCGGTCCAACAGCAGGGACCCTGTCCGATACTGCAACCATGAGAGTAAGTGGGGCTGATGAAGTTAATATTTATTTTTTCAATAAGCTTACTGAAGTCTGACTGTTATGAATTGCTGTGTTCTAGTTCCATGGGAAGTAGAGCTAGAAAGAGAAAATGTTTTTTACACTCAGTGAACTTAGTATCTTGTTGATTGGTCATATTGAGGTGACCACAGGTCAGAAATAGGAAACCTTAGTTCTTTAACTTGATTCAGTGAAAGCATCTAGTTTATGCAAAACTGGCTTTTTTAAGGCTAGAAGACCCTCTGACTTTGTAGATAAAGCAGAACTTTGCTTAACTCAAAATGGAAGTTGGGTTTTTATGAATTTGATTATTTTCTCTTAATTGGGAACATTTAGTAATAATTATAGGTGACGCTCATTTTGGAGGGGCTTGTGGCTGGTTGTTCAAAGGTAAAGTGATGTTTTGAGCTCTAGTTTGACAGATTTGAATGACAGTCAGCCTGAATAATTCAGTTTCCCTACCTCCCCATTCCTTCCAAAAGAACGAACCAAATAAGGAATTTTTAAAAACCCAAACCATTCTGGAGTATATGAATTTTTAGTCATTTTCAAAAGACATAGTTTGACAGAGAGACATCCTCGGGGACTTTTATGTGTGAGGTAAACCCATTGGAACATTAATTTCTTTCTTTTAATGGGGCTTCAGATACCTAAATAATACATGTATTATAATAATAATTTGCCAATAGAGGACCTTCTGGAAAACAACTCCCTAAGGAATGAGATAAGAAGTGAAGTCCAGTTGTCTTGTTTTTTTGGCTGTGCCGTGTGGCATGTGGAATCTTAGTTCCCCTAGCAGGGATCGAACCCATACCCGCTACACTGGAAGCACGGAGTCTTAACCACTGGACCGCCAGGGAAGTCCCAGTTGTATTTTCAAGTATCCCTTAAGACAGAACATTCTTACCCCACATCAGTGGTCCCCAAGAAGTCTTAATGGCAATGTCAGGGAACTTTCTCAATTAAGTGCTTCTTTAATAAATAGGTCTGTGGGCAGAAGCAAGCAGCCTTATTGGAAGGTTGGGTACTATGACTCGGTGGTTTTATTAATTACATTTATTCCTTTAAAATGACCCTGGATGAAAACAACCACCCCTTCTGTGGTCATGGTTAGCAGATGTTTACCGTAATATTCTTTGCTCCGTGGAAAAAAAAAAAAATGCCTCTTCCACCCAACAAAAACAGCCACGTTTGCTTGGCTCAATCAGAACTTTGGCACTTGGGTCTTACTTTATATATCATGGCTCCAGTCACACAACCTTTCCAAGTGTGAGGCTTAGGTCACTCCAGCATCTGCAGGAGCGCCTCCCTCAAACAGTGATCTATTATGTGAGCACTTAATTCTTATACTGTTTTTGGCGTCCACCCTTCCTCATTGAAACCAATATCCTATATGCAAGGCTCTCTTTGTTTTTCTTGTAGGAGCATGCTGGCTCCTCCTTAATTTCACAGCCTTTCACCTAGGTCTGATGGCCATTTTTGTGAGGATTTTGAGAGTAGAGATAAAGGCAAGGTTCGCCTTCTCCATCTGAGAGTTTGGATTTTCCTGGGCTCTCTCTGAAATAAAAGGCATCTCTTTGTCTCATATTTTTTGTTTGAAAGGTGTCTTTTCTTACTGCATGTTGGGTGTACTTAACCATCTCACTTCTTATATTTCTTTTTCTTGCCAATTCCTTTTTTTTTTTTTTTTTTTTACAAGCACTAAGTGATCATGAACCTTTAGATGGTCCCTGCCTACACCTGCCATTCATGGTTCTAATAGGTATTTCAGAAGCAGCCCCCTCATTTGTCCTGATTTCCGCTTTGAAGAATGCCTCTTGCTCTTCAGCAATGCTGAAAGGAAATACAACAGCACAACTTTGCTTTTCTTGGGAAGCTCCTCCCTTTGGAATGGAGAACTCTGGGTGGCTCTTCTTATTTTGTCTCCATCGCCAAAATAAGCAGGGATCTTGCATAACACCAGGGTAGGAAAAAAGAAGTAATTTTAAGGGAAACATATGTTCATGTCGAGAAAAAGGGAGTTAGAACTGGACAGAGGACAGTGGTCCACAGAGGTAAAGACATCTTCTTTTTAATTCAGGTAGGAAACCAGGTTTTGATCATTCTGGTATAATTTATAAAATAAAAAAAGTTGCTTCCTCACATCCCCAAGTCTTTTCTTTGATCCAGTTAAAAGTAAATCTTGAGATTAGAAAACCAAGGCTTATAGGTTAGTTAATTGATGTATGTGGTAGTTGGAATAGATCAAGTCTTGTATTTGTGAAATTAATTTCCTACGATCTTAGTTAACCCTAAGTGATTCCCTTGGAGATGACTTGGTTTGAGATGCTTGCCCTAATCTGAAACCAGTGCCAAAGCCAGCCAAATAGGATTCTTGTTTGGTCTGACTTTAGGAGCATGGAAGAGACATCTGAGCATTCACATGAACCAAAGATGTCTGCTCTAGCTGTTTGGCTGATTAGTGGACATATTATTTGTCCTTTTAAGTGATTCCAAATAATGTCTGTTGATAGAAACAGAGCAGACACTTCAGTGTTTCAGACTGTTTGTGGGTGGCAGGTTTTGAAAATGCAGCTAATTTGCAAAAAGAAAAAAGAGTAGGAAAAAAAAAAGAGAAAGAACCCCAAAAAAAAAAATCTTAAAAATTTCAGTTTCATCCATTCTCAAGGTTTGAAAATTTCAAAGCTGGGGGAACATCCAGCAAAGTTCTTCTTTCCTCATTGTAAATTAAACACTCGTGTCCTTAAGATAAAGCTGTGAAGGAGGTAGGGCCCAGGAGCATTGTGGGCCCTGGCATATGTCAGCAGTGCCAAAGCCAGAGGGATTTTGGTTGGGCTCGCACAAATGGTTGACAGGAGCAGAGATAGCCCCCAGACTGGGGAGCCTTGATTGTGCCTGGAACTGACTGTTTATATGTGCACTTCTTTCTCACGTATACAAAAAGTGCCTCCAAACAGAAGCCTAGTCATGACCTAATAAAGAGCCCACTTCTTAAAGAGCCCTACGTCCCTGAGTGTTGACACAGATAGGTTTGGAAACTGTAGCGTGGTGGACCCAGGCTTGTGTTCAATCTGTTTGATTAAAATAAACGTCTTATTAAGATTTAAAAACGTACGTTAGAAAAAAATTCCAAACCTACCCCTCACCCCCGAAACAGGGAAGCAAAGCCATTTAAAATAGATAATTCTTAGATGTTGGTTTAAGGTTCAGCTATTTTAATTCGTTAGTCCACTGCTTTTCCCCTCAAAGGTTTCAAAAAAGGTTTCAGTAGTACCTGAGTCATTTCACTGTTGGAAAAATGAAGTTTCAAAAAATCAGGATATGGGCACACACAAAAAGGAATTTGAGTTAGAGTTCCTTTTAAGCTTTAGAGTAGGCTACGTTCTGTTATTTTTCCAGTGTTTTTTTGTCCTTTGAGTTTAGTCAAGCTATAAACGGTGGCAGATGCCATCTCTATATTAGTGGGTAGTAAGAAAAGCTTCAAGGAATATGTCAGAGCAGAACTAGAAATCCCAGAAGTCTTGTTTAATAATTATAATCTGAACATTTATCACGTTTTTACTGTTTGTCAGCTACTACTGTAATATGCTAGCACTAACTTACTAAATCCTTATGAATACTTTGAAATAGCTACTCTTATTACCTTCGTGTCTCAGATAAGTAAACTGCAGATCAAAGAGGTTAGCTACGTTAAATTGCCTGGGGTTACGAAAAAAGTAAATGAAAGTAAATAAATTCTAGAGTCTGGTTAACAGCAATATACCAGTGCCATTTTCCTTGTTCTGATATTATATTACAGCTATGTAAAAGGTCATCATTGGGGGAAGCTAGGTGAAGGGTATATAGGACTCGGTACTATATTTGCAACTTCCTATAAGTCTATGATTAATTCAAAATAAATTTTTTTTCAGAATGGCAGATTTTACACTTGAGTCAAGGTCTCTTTGCTTTTGAAATCCAGATTATTCACTGTTATGTCTTCATAGATCGTTTGACCAGCAAGAAGATGGCCTTTGCTCCACTATCTTTCTAGGTTAAGAGTTTCAGGTTACCCAGACCATATTGTGTGGTCTCCCATAACTCAGTGTAGTTTTAGGAGCCAGAATTTATCCTTGCCTTTCTTGCTTCCTTATCGCATTCCTCCTTTCCCTCCCCCAATCCCAAAGTCATCCACTCTGATCTCGATAGAGACAGTGGAGATCATTTATCTTGTCATTGGAATCTTTCAGTAAATGCTTTGTTGAGGAGAGGTGGTCTGACACTTTTGATGAGTTTCAGAGTAGATTTGTAATTCCTGATGTGTACATGGAAATGCATATGGACATCTAGAAATGAGAATGGCAATAGTAAGCCAAAAATTTACCAGCTTACAGCATGTAAATATCTTAAGCCATGGAAAACTTACATTCACAAGGCTAATTATTTTTGCAGCCGAAAAACTACTAGAGTGAAATTCAGAAAAGCGAAGTTTTAAAGCTATATCTTCTGCTAACTTGTTACGTGATCTCAGTTTCTTCATTTAGGAAATTACTGAGAAGAGAATCGTGTTCTACCAAAAACTTCCACGTATAAGTAACTTTGTGACATTCTGTATGACACAACTTCAAAGCTGTATCTTGACTGAGTTAAAAATGATTGCTGTGAAAGTTGCTTAGTCTTTTTTTTTTCTTTTTCTTTTTAAAAAAATTTTTATACAGCAGGTTCTTATTAGTTATCTATTGTTGCTTAGTCTTAGGACTGGAGAATCAAGTTCCAGAAAATATTGGTGGATTTAACCAGTTGATTAACTCAAATAAGTATTTGAGATCTTTCTTCTTTTTTAACATAGGTGTTTACAGCTATAAATTTCCCTCTGAGCACTGCTTTACCTGTATCTTGTAAGTTTTGGTATGTTATGTCTTTATTTTCATTCATCTCCAAGTATTTTCTAATTTATTTTGTGGTTTCTTTTTTCCCATGGGTTATTTAGGCATATGTTGTTTAATTTCCACATTTGTGAGTTTTCTAAATTTCTTTTTATTACTGGTTTCCAATCCATTCCGTTGTAATTGGAGCACGTACTTTGTTTTATTTCAATCCTTTGAAATTTATTGAGGTCTGTTTTATGGCCTAGCCTATGTATGATTTGTCCTGGAGAATGTCCCATGTGTGCTTGAGAAGAGTGCCTATTCTGTTGTTGTTGATGGGTGGGACTTTCTATAGATATCTGCTAGGTCTATTTGATTCTTAGCGTTGTTCATGTCTTCTGTTTTCTTGTTGATCTTCTGCCTAGTTCTGTCCGTTATTGTCAGTAGGGTATTGAAGTCTCCAACTACTAGTGTTGAATTGTCTGTTTCTCACTTCAGTTCTGTTAGTTTTTGCTTCATGTATTTCAGGACTCTGTTTTTAGGTGAAGACTTTCTTAAAAAGAGAGCATTCTTGTTGTGTCACCTACTTGCAGGACTTCATTCAGTCTTAGGGTTTAAAAATTACACACACTGATGAAAAAGCTTAGTTTTATAATGGGGCAACTTTCTGACACTGATGGAGACATTTAGGCCACACTTACATTGGTAAAGAGAAGTGAAGGATGGATGGCTTTTTTATCCCATGCATTTTATTACTGTAGGCGACCAGTAGGGTCCAACTGAGGCCAAACCAACATTGTCTCGGGTAGCAGGTTGACGGGGGCTTTGACTTACCCAGATGTAAATCAGTGTTGCATTTCTATTCTTCACTTACTCTGGGTAGACATGGACTAACTCAATACAAACATGTTCCATGGCAAAAATATGCTTTTTTTAGCAAAAAAGAATAAAATGCAATTTTCTCGTTGTTGCTAAACCTATGATTCTGTAGCCCTTTCTGTGTGTAGGTCACATGGCAAACTGCAGGTGCATCTGTCATACAGAAATTGCTTTTCCCCCCAAATACAGAAATGTGAAATAAACCAATTTGGGCACAAGTAGTTTATGCTACATTTACTTAGTATCTATCACACAGCTCCCTGCACTCACTGTATTAGGACTAATCAAAGAGTTAGAACTGCCTAGTTTCGGCAGAAATGCATATACAGCTTCTACTTAGTCAGTGATACTACTGAGTGATTGTTTTTGCTAACAGTATTATGGCCAAATATTTAATTTTTCTCTTTTCAGCAGTACTATACATTTGTTCTAGACATATGTCAGTGGGAAAGCAGGGGGTGGGGTAATACTCACATGTGTACACACACCCATACATTTAGACATAAATAGGTCATTTTCACTGAATAAAAATCTTAAAAGTCATTTCTGTTTCATTTCTTTATTTCTTTAGCCATTTTATTATCCTTATCCACATTTCGGTGTTTATCCATGAGCGATGAAGTAGTTTAGCGGTGATTTTAAATTCCCTATGAATGAATATGGTTTTTCAGAAGAGATTTTACATTTAAGTTAAAAACCATTTTCTTTTCCTGTCATCTCTGTGAATAGTCCATAGAGTTGATTGTTAGTGGAGGAAACCATGTGGTTCTGTATCTGAACTTTCTCTGAGAAAGGAATTATTGTCTTTGTCGTTTTGTTTCCACGTGTGACCTCCTTACCTGCTGGGTTTCCCAACAGCTGTCAGCTAACTACTCTAGCACCATACTGTTACCTGCGTTCCTGGTTCACAAATATGAAGTAAACAGAAAATCTTGCTAATTTGAGCCCAGTAGGAACCTTAACACTGTAATGAGGGACTGATTTTGAAAGCAGACAGACATAGCTCACAAGATTAGAGCCAAATTTTTAAATGATCTTAAATAACTAATTGAAAGTAAGAGTGGTACTTAAGAAAGAGTGAGATACTGACACATGGAGGAGTTAACAAACGGGAGAGAAGAATCCTCATGGAGTCTTAGTGATTATGCAGTCTTCCTTGGGTTGCCCCTGATGCTAATCGAAGTGTGGGAATGATAATGTACCTTAGAGGACAGGTTTGTGGTTGAATGGCTCTTGATAGATTTTGACAAATTAAACAGTGGTAAAGACATTTGGAAGTTATCCAGGTCCTTACTATTATTTATGTCAGTGAACTAGAAATCAGTGGTTAATTTGCAGTTCTTGTAATTTTTATGATACTCCTGTTGTTGTAAATTTAGCCGTGTGAGGCATCAACTCAGCGGGATACATTTTATGTTGTCAGATACCTTTTGACATCATAATAGATTTCAGTTGCCAAATCTTTCTCGATAGAATAAATGTAAAAGAGAGGTGCACAGAATATTTGGATCATATCCAGATACAAGTAAACATGTGATGGGCTTTCGGAGATTAAAAGGCTCGGATTGGAATGGAGGGGGAAGGAACGACACCCTGTTGATTTTGAGTTTTCTTCTTTTTCTTATTGTTTGCCCTTAACCCATTCTAGATCATGTTCTAGTTAAGCATCCTTTATCTTGGCTCAAAGCTAGCCTGCTCTTTGCTGTGTGGTCCCATGTATGATAACCAAAGTATAATTTGACGTTACTGATTTTCTGCACCTTTTAACTGTTAATGCCTCTTTGTGCCCTTTGTATTGCACTGGATCACAGGTGCCATAGTCTTATATTTTTCCTCATTGTTTTAGCATCTGTTAGATTATTTTAAAGAAAATATTTATATTCTCTCTGGATAATTAAAGACTCGATTGGAATCGTATTTTGTAGCTGGGATGTTTCATTCCTCCCTCCCTTTTCTCTAGTTGATTCAGAATGCCTCCTTTATAATTATCCTCTTCTGTAGCACTGCCCCTTGAGCTGCTGACAACTCAGGAGGGTTGAGGACTGAGTTGAGAGGATTAGTGGACACCACTGCCTTTTTATACATTTGTTCCCTGAGAGTCTCTATTTTGACCTCGGAATTATTTCTTTTTCGGCTCTCTGCTCTATTATGTCACATATTTTTGTAGATGTCACTTTGATCTGTGGGAACGTCTAGCCTCCCATTTCTCTGATGTCATTTGCTCTGCTTGAAAACTTGTTATGACTCTATTGGCCAGGCTGTCATTTTGCCCTTTCATACACCTCCTTCGAATCTCTTCAAAGGAACTTCCTCCTTCATCCTTACTGTGAGCTCAGCAGTCGTACAGAGGTATGATGTCTTTGACCTAAGGATCTCCAGCCCGGTGGAAGGAGTGCTTCCTTGTCCTCCTTCTGTGTAATTGGGTTATATATCTTAAGTGCCTTGTTTGGAGTGTCCATTTGGCAAGAACTCTGCTACTGTATTTGGCCATAGCCTTGCCTGCTCCTGATGTCTAATAAATGTTTAATGATAATTGAAATGATCAGTTCTCAATCCATAGTGAAGAAGAGCTTATTAACCTTTTCTAGGCACGACTACGTTGTCCTTGAGATGAAAGTTTCTTGTATTGTGTGTACTAGCAACTTTAACTCAGATCCATTGCACTTGCAGGGTTCCTGCCCCTTAATGCCGTAAAATGATTTCACATTATTCATCGCTCTTCTGGAAGGTGTACACCCTTGGCCATTGCTTCAAAGAACAGCTAGTATTATTGTATTCAAGATAAATTCAAATAAATGCAATTGTGTAATGTATTGCGGGGGTATGCACTTTGAAATTTTCATTATAAAGTAAAAAAACAATTACAGAAAACCACACACGCACACAAACTGATTCTGTACGGTGTGTTCTATTTTCTGCACCATCTAAAAGGAAGCCACTGTCGACTGAGTATTTGAAATCTGACTAGGGATGACTGAGAAGCTAAATTTAAGTTATTTCATTTTAGTTAGTTTATACTCTGATAGCCACATGTGGCTAGTGGCTGCTGTATTGGACAACGTTTATATATATGTATATATTTATATGTCCGTTGTTTTATGGTGGATGTCTTTGTAACAACCATTCAAGTCAAGAAATCGAACTTTGCCGGCCACCCAGAAACCCCTCAAGTGCCTGATCCCACTCAAAGCCCCTTCCAAGAGTGACCAGTACTTGTGTAGTAATCATTTCCCTTTGTTTCATTATTATTTTATTACCTACATGTGGATCCTTAGACATCCTAGTTTAGTATTGCCCATTTAAAAAAAATTAATATGTCTTTTAAGTTTCTTAATTTACAAGTTTCCCCTGTATTCCTTTCTCTTCTTTACACTTTACCTTTTGGAGAACCCTGGCCACATGAGCTGCAGAGTTTCCAATAGCCTGGATTTGGATGATCGCATCCTCGGCTCACGTGTTCTTTTGCCCTCTCTATTTCCTGCAAATTGGCAGTTGGGTCCAGAGGCTCCTGTTTGATCCCTTTGGCAAGACTCTAAGTGGTATTGTGTTCTTTCATTCAGGAGGGACATAATACCTTATTGTTTTCCTTTTTGTGATGTTAGTAGCCATTAATGCTCACTGCCTAGATCCATTAATTCCCTGGGAGTTGCAAAATGGTGATGTTCTAATTCCGCTGTTTATTAGCTGGAATACTTTGGTAATTTTTCTGTTCAGCTACTCCTTGGTTACCCAATGGAAGTGTTCCTATAAGAGATACAGGAAAAATGCCTGTTTTTCCCCCTATGTTTACCAGTTTTCAAAATTATGGATTGGTTCCATATCCTCCTCTGAAAGCAACCAGTAAATTTTAATACGTTTCTGCATCATGAATGTAAACATTGGTCAGTTTCAGTCCATTAAATTCCTTATTTTTTATTGCAGATCAAATTGTCCATCTTTGATGATGGGACTTGTTTACATTGGCTCCTCTGTCCTCCTGAGATGATCCTACTGGTCTTTGATTGCTTCTTTGCTTACTGCTCTGATGAGATGCTTCAGACTCACCTTGAACATTTCTTGCCTGAGGACTGAAATAGGATATTTGCCCAAAAAAGCTTGGTTTCTCTTAGTGGAAATTTGTGTTTCAAGACAATTTTCATACTGCTGACTGTGCTCATTGCTGTTGGATTGCTCACTATGTCTAGACCTCATGAATTCAACTGATTATTTCCACTTCATATTCACGATTAGAGGGCTTTTAGTTAGCTTCTTATCTGGTACATAGGTATGTATCTCCTTTCTACTATGCTGAGGATCCCAGTTCGTGAGAATATGGGAGCTGATAGAATTAAAATATTCCATAATTACTAATTTGCATATTTATCCACCTCATACATACAACAGTCTCAGAATAACAATGCTAATACTACAGTCTCCAATTATGATTACCAAGAAGTTAAACATCTTAACTACATATACTATTACAAATCTTTATTATTTTTTAATGGCTTACTATGTCTGTCTTTTCAGAGCATATAGCCATTTATACTGTACTTTCCCCTTTTAACACATTTTAGTCTTAGTTCTATAAGTAAGTATATTCAGAACTCAGCGCTAGTTCTTATTATGTTGATGTCTTTGATCATTTTGTCAAAAGCTCCTTTTCTATTAGATTTCTCAGGAAGGGCTCCTGGGAAATACATTACCTGAATTTGGGCATTTTGGCAACAGTTTGCTGCTCCATTTAAATTTAAAAAGCAATTTTTGCTGGCTGCAAAATGGTTGGTACATATTTTTTTTCTTTAAGTACCTTGGCTATGTTACTCCATTTTCTTCTGGCTTAAGTCTTAAGTCGAGAAATTTTACTAGACTCTGTCTTGGTGTTGATCATTTTGGTACAGTATGCTCAAGTATCCAGTGACCTCTTTCAACATCTAGTCCCAAGTTGTTTTTTTTTTAATTTCAGGAAAGTTTCTTTGAATACAGCTTTAGGTATCTGGACAGGTCCCTTCCTTTTATTCCATTTTTAGGAATTCCTATTCTCCATATGTTGGATCTTCTTTACCTAACTTAAATATTTGACATTTTCCCTTAAATTCTTTTTGTCTTTATCTTTATTTCTTCTTGATTTTTAAATTTCTCCTCCTTTTTTTAAACCTTCTAGCAGTTTTAAGGCATTATTTGTTGTATTCATTCACTCTTGTGTCCTCTTAGTATATTCCTCATTATGCAAATGATTTTTTCTTTTTTTCTCAGGTCCATTCTTTCTTCCTTCATTTCTCAGTTTTTCTAATTCTGATTTATGTTATTCCTTCATGCCTTATATCATATTCTTAATGTCTTTTAGCTCATTTTAAAATAATAGGTTACAGTTTTGGTCTGCTAAATGACATATCTTTCTGGTGTGTGCTTTCATTTTCTGTAGGGTGTTATTCTTTTTCCCTTTTTCCCTCTTATAATTTTGTGTAGTGTTTGATCTGAAATTTTTTTCTATTGCCCATTTTTATGTGTAAGTTGTTTTTCTGAACTTTTGATAGGGAGGCTTGACTTAGATAGCTCTTCTAACTTCATAGAGCTCCCTCTTCTTGTCTGCTTTCTACTGCTAGGCTACTGGCCTGCTTTCTAAAATATCTACACTATCTTCTCCTTCCCCACTTTTTTTTGAACATTCTCTTTCTTTCCTCTTGATTTTCTCTGTCCTTTTCAATTTTGATTCTTTTATTTCCAGCAGGTTTTCCTTGCTGTGGGTCCTGTCCTGGAGTGGAGTCTTGGCAGATCAGTTTTGAGAGATTAACTGCACTAGACTACACCAGACTCTTCAGGGTTTCTTAATGTGAGCCCTGTGTACTGTGTCTTTCTTAGAATGGGAACAATTCCTCCCAGGTTCATCTGCTGTTTTAAATTGGTTCATCACACTTTTCATTTAATACTTACTGAAATTTGGGGAGTTTCTTTCTCAGGTCCTTCAGTTGCCCTGTTGTATCCCTCTGCTGCTTTCTGTGCACATGCAGCTAACCTGCAGGAATTGTGGTTGGTATTGGTATTTTCCAACAGCTGTTGGTACTTTGGTGTTTGAGGCAATACCTAGTCACCTAGTTTTGTTGTAAATTTGTCCAACAAACAATTTCTTTTTGGTTTGGTTTTTGGTCTTGCTCTCAGGTTGTTCTGCTTTTATGAGGGAATTTGGAAAGATTCAAAACCTCTGCTTTTACCTCTGCTTCTAATTTTTTTTTGTTAAATGTATTAGCTTAAATACATTTTAAAAAACTAAAATTAAATTTTTAAAAATTTCACCATTCCTTCCAGCTCCTACCCCATGGCAAGCGCTAATCTGTTCTCTGTATCTATGAATTTGTTTAAAAATTTAGATTCCATACGGAAGAGAAGTTGTATGGTATTTGTCTTTCTTTGTCTGACTTATTTCACTTAGCTTAATGCCCTTGAGTTCCATCCATTTTCTCACAAATGGCAAGATTTCATTATTTTTTATGGCTGAATAATGTTCCATTGTGTATTTGTACCACAGTTTCTTTATCTATTCATCCATCAGTGGACATTTAGGTTGTTTCCATGTCTTGACTATTGCAAATAATGCTACAGTGAACATGGGTGTGCATATATCTTGTCAAATCAGTGTTTTCATTTTTTTAAAATAAATACCCAGAAGTGGAATTGCTAGATCATATGGTAGTTCTATCTTTAATTTTTTGAGGAACCTCCACATTGTTTTCCATAGTGAATGCCCCAGTTTACATTTCTACCAAGAGTCCACAAATGTTACTTTTTCTCCACATCTTCTCCAAGGCTTGTCATTTCTAGTCTTTTTCATAATAGCCATTCTGACAGGCATGAGGTGATACCTCATTGTAGTTTTGATATGCGTTTCCCTGATGATTAGTGATGTTGAACATCTTTTTTGTACCTGTTGGCCATCTGTATGTCTCCTTTTGAAAAATGTTTATTCAGATATTCTGCCCATTTTTAACTGGGTTGTTTGTTTTTTCTACTATTGAGTTGTGTGAGTTCTTCATATATTTTGGATATTAGCCCCTTATCAGATATTTGATTTGCAGATATTTTCTCCCATTCAGCATGTTGCCTTTTCATTTTGTTGATGGTTTCCTTCACTGTGCAGAAGCTTTTTAGTTAGACGTAGTTCCACTTGTTTATTTTTGCTTTGCTGCTTTTGCTTTTGGTATCAGTTCAGAAAATCATCACCAAGACCTATGTTACTACCTATGTTTACTTTTAGAAGTTTTTTTGGTTTCAGGTCTTACATGCAGGTCCTTAATCCATTTTGAGTCAATTTTTGTGGATGATATAAGATAGTTGTCCAGTTTCATTCTTTTGCATGTGTCAAGTTATCCCAGCAGCACTTATTGAAGAGACTGTCCTTTCCCCATTTTATGTTCTTGACTCATTTGTCATAAATGAATTGACCTATATGCCTGGGTTTATTTCTGGGTCCTCTTTTCTGTTCCATTGATCTGTGTGTCTGTTCTTTTGCCAATACAATACCATACTATTTTAATTACTATGGCTATCTAATATAGTTTGAAATCAGTGAGTGTGATGCCTCCAGCTTTGTTCTTCTTTCTCAAGATTGCTGTGACTATTCAGTCTTTTATGATTACATAGAAATTTTAGAATTGTTTGTTCTATTTCTGTGGAAAATGTCATCGAAATCTTGATTGGGAGTGCACTAAATCTGTGTTTTGCTTTGGGTAGTATGGACATTCAATATTAATTCTTCCAGTCCGCTAGCACTGAATATCTTTCCATTTATTTGCGTCATCTTCAATTTCTGTCACTAATGTCTTCTAGTATTTAAATGTACAAGTCTTTCACCTCATTGGGTAAATTTATTCCTAGGTATTTTATTCCTTTTGCTGCAACTGTAAATGGAATTGTTTTTTAAATTTCTCTTTCTGATAGTTCATTATTAGTGTATAGAAATGCAACAAGTTTTTGAATATTGATTTTGTATTTTGCAACTTTACTGAATTTATTAGTCCTCATAATTTTTGATGGGGTCTTTAAGGTTTTCTATATGTAATATCATGTCATCTGCAAATAGTGATGGTTTTACTTTTTCCTTTCCAGTGTGGATCCCTTTTATTTATTTTTCTTCCCCAGTTGTGCTGACTAGGACTTCCAACACTATGTTGAATAAAATTGCTGAGAGTGGGCAACCTTGTCTTGTTCTTGATCTTAGAGGAAAAGCTCTCAGCTTTTCACCATTGAGTATGCTGTCACCTGTGGGCTTGTCATAGATGGCCTTTATTATGCTGACTTATGTTCCCTTTATACCCACTTTGTTGAGAGTTTTTATCATGAATGCATATTGAATTTTGTCAAATGCATGTTTTGCATGTATTGAGATGATAATATGATTTTTATTCTTCATTTTGTAGTGTATCACATTGACTTGTGGACGTTGAACCATCCTTGCATTCTCTGAAAAAATCCCATGTGATCATGGTGGGATCCCTTTAATGTATTGTTGAATTTGGTTTGTTAATATTTTGATGGGGGTTTTTTGCATTTTTTTTCATCAGCCATATTAGCCTATAATTTTCTTTTGACATCCTTGTATGTTTTCAGTATCTGGGTAATTATGGCCTCATAAAATGAGTTAGGAAGGGTTCCCTCGTCTTCTGTTTTTTGGAAGAGTTTGAAAAGGATTGGTATTAATTCTTCTGTGAGTGTTTGGTAGAATTCACCAGTGAAGCCATTATGTCCTGGACTTTTATTTGCTGGGAAGTATTTGATTACTGCTTCAATCTCCTTATTAGTAACCAGTCTGTTCAGAATTTGTTTCTTCATGATTTAGTCTTGATAGTTTATACGTTTCTAGGAATTTACGTGTTTGTTGTAGGTATTCCTATTTGTGTATAATTGTTCATAGTATCTCTTAGAATTCTTTGTATTTCTGTGGTACCGTTTGTAACATCTTTTTCATTTCTGATTTTGAGTCCTCTCTTTTTTTTCTTGGTGAGCCTAGCTAAAAATTTGACAATTTTTTTTTTTATCTTTTCAAAGATCTAGCTCTTAGTTTCATTGACCTTTTCTATTATCTTTTAAATCTGTATTTCATTTACTTCTGCTCTAGTCTTTTTTATTTTTTTCTTACTACTAACTTTGGGCTTCAGTTGTTCTTTTTCTAGTTCTTTGAGGTATACAGTTAGGCTGTTTGAGACTTTTCTTATTTATTGAGATAGGCATTTATTGCTATGAACTTTTCTCTTAGAACTGCTTTTGCTGTTTCATAAATTTTGGTATGTTTCATTTCCATTTTCATTTGTGTCAAGGTATTTTTTATTTCTTTTTTGATTTCTTCTTTGACCTATTGGTTGTTCAGTGACATGGTGTTTAATCTCCACATATTTATGAATTTTCCAGTTTATTTCATGTAAGTAACTTCTAGTTTTATACCATTATAGTTGGAAAAGATGCTTGATATGATTTAAATCCTTTTAAATTTATCAAGACTTATTTTGTGGCTTAACATATGATCTATCTTGGAAAATATTCCATATACACTTGGGAAAAATGTGTATTGTGTTGCTTTTGGATGGAATGTTCTACAGGTATCTCTTAAGTCCATCTGCTCTAATGTGTCATTTAAGGTCAGTGTTTCCTAATTGATTTTCTGTTTGAATAATCTATCCCTTGATGAAAGTAGACTATTTAAGTCCCCTACTAATATTGTGTTGCTGTCTATTCTGTTGCTGTCTGTTAATGTCAGCTTTATATGCTTAGGTGCTCCTGTATTGGGTGCATAAAAATTGACAAATGTTATATCTTCTTGTTGGATTGACTACTTTATCCTTATGCAGTGCCCTTTTTTGTCTCTTGCTTCAGTCTTTGCTTATAGTTTCTCAAGCTTTCTTTTGGTGTCTGTTTGCATGGAATATCTTTTCCATCCCGTCACTTTCAGTCTGTGTGTGTCTTACATCTAAAGTGAGTCTCTTGTAGGCAGCATATAGATGGATCCTGTTTTTTTTTAATCCATTTAGCCACTGTGTTTTTTGATTGGAGAATTTAGTTTGTTTACATTCAAAGTAGTTATAGGTATGTGCTTCTTGTCATTTTGTTAATTGTTTTCTGGCTGCTTTTGTAGTTCCTAATGTCTCATGCCCTGGGGCAGCTTTGTGTTGTGACATTTAATAGATCTAGACTTTGTGAAAGGAGATCGCAGTGTTTGGTTAGGTCAACCATTCCAACTGTTTCAACCATTGCAGCCAAGTGGATCGATTAAGTCATGTTGCAGCTGATCAGAGAAACCCGGTCAGCAACAGGTGGAGGATACTGAGAACCAAATTGAGCCAATCTGGCCTTTCCAAAACTGTCAGAGCTTTTGGCCAGTATGATAACCACCATGATGAGCAGGAAACAGGGTTACGTGTTTCCTGCTCTCACACCCTCACTGTTCTGTGGTAAGTTGCCCTGAAGGCATGTCTCAGCCAGAATTCTGCCATATAGGCAGAGATGTGTCAGGAAGCATGCCCAGAAAAGTCATACAGCTTACTCCTTTGAGGTTGAAACATCTCATGGGAAAGGTATGAGGAGAAAGTAGTACTATTTTGGTGGCAGAATTAGCCAACTTTCTAGCTGAAAGGTGACAGGGTTCTCTCATAATACCAGATGAGATCTAGATTCCAAGTACAGTTCTCAAGGTATGAGGCTCCTAGGCTCCTTGGCACTCACAGTCTTTTCAGCTGATCATGTGTCTTGAACACTACTTAATTCATCGATGAAAAATAATTCCAAACATCTCTAATGCTAGTGAACAGACTTTGTGGTATAATTTTAGATAACAGTGTTTGAGGCACCTGTATGATCTTCTCTCATGTAGAGGAGGTTGAGAGAATATCCTGGGAGGATGTTCCTGATTCAGAAAAATGTTTCTGTATCCTGGTAATAAAAATATAAACATACGTGTGCACCTGATTTTGAAAGAGCTAATTATCAAAAAAAGTGAGAATTAGATTAGATGTACTTTGAGATTCAGATACAGTTGTCATCAGTAAACACACACATGCATGTGTGCACACTTATATATGGTAGAATTGAACTTCTCTTTACAACAGACCATTTGTTCTGTTTATAACTTTGAGAAATTGGTCAGATTTCATGATTCGTGGGTACATATTTAAACATAGTTCAGTTCTCTTGCAGTTGGCCAACTGAGAAAGGAAAGCAAGTGATCTTCATGTTGCAGCTGGGAAACGTATCTCAGTAGAGTGAGTCTGGCTCTTTTCTCTCCTTGAAGTGACAGCAATGCTGTCACTTTTTCCCTTTCAACTCTTCCTCCCGTAAGGAGGAGTCGGCCCTTAAAAGCATTTCTGAAGGCATCTTTTCTCTTTCTTCTCACCTCTGGTTTGGTCTTTACCTGCTTTTGTTCAGTATTGGCCTGTGGCCTCCAAGTTTGAGAGGCAGCATAACATGGTGGTTGAGACACTGGATTCTAGAAAGGACAGTGGGATTCAAATCCATGCCACACCATTTATTAGCTGTATGACTTGGGCCTCATTATCTTGCAGGACCTTTGCTTCCTCATCTGTTAAATGGGAATAAGAACAGTGTAGTGCTGGGGCATATTAAGTGTTGCTTTCTAATTGTCCTTCTCTTCCTGCTTCTGCTGTTACTAGCGTGGGTTTATCACCTCTTTCCACCCTTCCCCTGGGTCTCTCCAGATTTAGAGTTCATTCCCTTCCTGTACCAGACAGCCTCGTACAACCCAGCTTCCCCAACTCCTGCATCCTTTGTTTTCTCCTTTCCTCTCAACTTGCTAGTATTTAGGAATTTGCTTAAAATTTATCCCGATATTTACCCACTTAAGACACATACCTAGTGAGCATGACAAGAAAACCTTTCTCGAGGCAGATAATTTAAAGAGGAAGCTTTTGTTAGTTTTTCCTTAGACAAAACTGAAATCGTGTGCTAAAATACCTCACTCCAAATTCTCCCTTACTCTTTTCCATTCTTTGAAAACACATTCTCCCCTCATAAATAACTGTTACAAGTTTTGTGTTACAAGCCAGAGCGCCATCACCTCCCCTCTGCCGTCACAATCATCATAGGATGAACTGGAAACCCACATTGTGACCAGGTGTTTTGGGGTATCATTGGAAGCTTTATTACAGTTATTATTGAATTGTAGTTTTCCACCTGGGCTTATTTCTGTGCTTTTACTCATGGATTTCTCTCCCCTTGAGTCCATTGGGTAGTACAGGACAACCTTCTTGAATACAGACTCCTGCTTGGCAGTGCCTCTCCTTTGCACTGTAGTCCTGGTTTTAAGGTGATCTGGTAGCAGATCACATTTCATTATGCTTTGAAGATGAGGGTAACGGTATATTCCATGTACGGTTGGCCTCTTCCTGCTAACGTGTGCCAGATCGCTTAGTGCATCACATAAAAAAAAAAACCAAAAAACCAACAGTATAATAAAAAGAGAAGGTTCCCACCCCCCGTTTGAAAGCAGAAATAGAGCGATATTGCTGCTAAATAAAGTATTTTTCTATTTTGAATACACCGAGGGGTATTGGCTGCTGTCAGCAGGGTATAAATCATCACATTCCTATCTCGAAGTGTTAAAGTGCACCTGATATTTGGTACACAAAGAATTCATTTATCAGGGGTGCTCTTCTCCATTCAAACCCCACACAGATGTTTCATAAAAATGTATTTTGTGGGAGATATTATTATAGGCACTAGGTGTAAAGGTAGCTACAAGTCCTAGGCTGGTGTCGTTGGTCTAACTCTCTTACACTAAACCCTATGGTCTGAACTGACATAGGGCCTTCTTTCTTGCTTTATGAATGCTTTATGTTTTCAGAGGTAAAAATCACAGAGGATGGCACACTTTGGGGGCAGGGCACAGTCTGACAGCCTCAGGCCTGTTGGGTTTGTGTTGGTTGCCAGCACTTAAATATCAAGAGATTATACCTGAAACAGTCTGGGATTCTGGGTTTTGTGAAAAAAGTGAAATAACACTGGATCCGCAGTGGAGCTGCTGCCCCCCTTTAGCTGGGGCGTGGGCTAGAGTTTGTCACTCTCCTCTGGGCTGCTTTACTCATTAATGTGAGCCTCTGTCCCTTTAGGCACTGGAATTTGCAACCCCTGACTTCAGCATTGCAAAGGAAAAACAAAAAAAATTTGGTATTCAGGACTAACCAATATGTTGAGTGTGTCTTTTTGACAAACAAATTTCAGACAAAAGGAAATACGCTTATATAACTTTCTTGAAATCTGTTTAATTTATGAAGTGTATGTATACAGTCTCAGGAATATATAACATTTCTGGAATATAAATCTTATAGAAATTAGTGCATCTATAAATGCTAGAAGGCATTATAAGTTATATGTATACTTTCTGCTCTTCAGAATGTAATGTATCTGTGGAATCTTCAAACTGGAAGGACCCCTTGCGAGCATCTAGTTCTAGTTCAGCCCTCTCCTTTGAGTGTTAAGAAATTGAAGCCCAGACCCAGAGAGTCTAATGATTTGTTCAAGGCCGCACAACCAGGAAGTGGTGTTGGGACAGGATGCCTGTGGCCTGTTGGTGATGCCAGGCCGATGGGGGCCTTGATGTACAGTGTGGAATAGATGGGGAGAGAGCAGAACTTGAAAAGTGCGTGTCTTTTCTATTCTTGAAGTTTAAAGGCAGATTTTTACAAGGATTCTGCAAGCACCCTTCACAGTTCTCTGTGCCCCACTCTCTGGCCTTCTTCTCTAGCCAAATCCAGACTGATATTTCTTCTGACTTCCTGGACTTTTCTACCAGATGCTCTGAGGAATTTAGTAGGCAGTGCCTCTAAAACTGAACTAATTGTCACTCTTTCTCTCTTAAACCTGCTCGATTTTCTGCATGCTTGATCTTGGTCATTATTGCCATGGGCTAGAAGTTGTATCGTACTCTATTTTTTCTTCTCTGATTGCTCATATTCTTGGTTTCCAGGTCATATAAATTCTGTCTTTGAAACTTCTTCCAAAATCAGCATTTCTTCTTCATCCTCCCTGTTCCTGTGTTAAGTGAGGTCCCCACCACCTGTTGGTAGGACTGGTGCAGTAGACTTTTCCTCGTACTTCTTCATTCCAGGTTAACTACAATGCCAATTCTTTGTCATCTCCATTGGTTTCCAACCCTGGCTGCGCTTGAGTCGCTTTGGGATTTTAAGACTTACTGAAGTCTAGGCCCCATGCCCAGAATTGGACATAATTGAGTGAGGGTAGGGGCTTTGGCATCAGCATTTTCCGAAGCTTTCCAGAGGAGTTGTCATGTGCATCTCCAGAGCTGACAACCACTGCATGGTTAGTTTTCTGTAAAGCACGTCTGATAGGTCACTCTTTCTGAATTAAGCCCTGATTCCTACTTTGGCTTGTGAGGCCTCCAGAATTGGATCCTAATCTTCCAAGCCCATCTCCGGCCATTGCTTCCCCATGAACTTATGTACCCGTCACCAAGACTCGCTGACCTTTCCTGCCTAGAACTCAGAATGCCTCTTGAAATGCCTTTGCGCTTGTGGTTTGCTCCACCTGACTCCCCCTTTTTCCTCCAAAAAATTAAAAACGACCTGTCTTTCAAGAATATCATGTCCATTATAAAATCTTTGCTGCTACCAAATTATCCCTTATCACAATGTGTTAGAATTTACCTATATACTTAGCCATCTTGCCCCCATAACCAGAGCTGATCAATAAAACTTTCTGCAGTGATGAAAGTGCTCTGCGCTTTCCAGTATGGTAGCCAGTACATAACCGGCAGCTATGTGTAGCGGTTCAGCACTCGAAATGTGACTTGTGCCACTGGGGAACTGGATTTTTGGTTTTCATTTCATTTTAATTAAAATATCCACAGGTGACTACTGACTCCTGTTTGGGACAGCATAGATCTCAACTCTGAGCTCCTTGAGGGCAGGGCCAAGTTTTGTTCTTCTTTACTTTCCATGTGGCAGAGTGGTGTCCACCAACGTTTGCTAAGTGACTGGATGAATTATGTTGGGGTTGGATCAAAAATCACTCTCTTCTCTAGTTTCACACACCTCGACACACACGTACGCAAGCAAAAGTCCTACCTGTGAGCCTGACACATTCAATCATGTTTGACTCCTACAGAGATTTCATGAACCCATTTTACAGATGAAGAAATTGAGGATCAGAGAAGTTAAATGACTCAGCCAGGTCATAATTATGAAAAATAAGATCTGATCATATCTGCCAGTTACCTTTGATTACATTATAAACCACACACATTTTTTCTTTTTCTTTTTTTATGTCTGTCTTTATTTATTTATATTTTTTTTCCTTCACTTTTATACGGGCATACAGCACTGTGTAAGTTTAAGGTGTACCGCATAATGCTGTGACTTAACATACATCATGAAATGATTATCACAATAAGTTTAGTGAACGCCCATCATCTCATAAGGATAAAAATTAAAGAAATTAGAAAAATTTTTTTTCTTATGATGAGAACTCACAGCACTTACTCTCAAAAACTTTCACATATAATGTATAGCAGTGATAATTATATTTATCATGTTGTACGTAACATCCCTAGTAGCTAGCTGTCTTATAACTGGAAGTTTGTCCCTTTTGGCTCCCTTAATCCAATTCCCCCTCTCCCACCTACTACACTTTTTTTTTCTGATAGTTTTAGTTCTGGGTCTCTGAAAATATCAGTCCCACAGACAATGTTCCATGGCCTTATTTGTCGTTAATAGCCCACCTGGTCATTTCACATTTCCAGAGGTTGGCTTTTATCCTTTCATCACTTAAGTGATGGCCGTTTCTTGAGTCTGAGGCTGTTGTTGGCTGGCACCAGCTCTCTTGTTTTAACACCAAATCTGCCAAAGATTGCAGTTCACGGGTTTGACCCATCACGGCTCTTTCTTTTACGCTGTTTTGAAGACTGCTGCAAAGTCTGCACTGCTAGAGGTGGGATGTGTGATGAAATAATTAAAGCTGAAGTTTAGCAGACCACAGATCCAGGAGAGGGAATGGCATTAAGGTTCATCTAAGACCTTAATGTAAAATTGTCTTATAACCTGAAAGCTCTTTTTGTGCAGAGTCTAAATTAGGGCACTGTTAGTAGGGGGAGGGTAATTGCATTTTTGGTGGATAGTGAATTTCAATTCTTACTTATAAGAAGTCAATTTGATTAAGTCCTTATAGCTTCCTTCCTCATTCTATTTCCTTTGCAGTGTATTATGAATAGTACGGTGATTTTACTTCAAGGGAACGTAACGTTTTTTTCTCAGATTATGTCTCAGTCATTCACATAATTATCAACCATGAGAACATTTCTCATATCTTCAGAGTTGTGAACAAATACTATGCAGATGCGATCTGCTTGACCTCACCTTGCTGAACGATTTTAGTGGGAAGAGGAATTAAGAAGGAGAAAAGTTGATTTTATGAAGGAACCAAAGAATTGTTGTCATTGACTTTGTTTCTAGAATTCATCAACTTTATTCTTTGAAGGAGAGATATTAGTTGTAGACCTGAAACTAATATAATGTGTGTCAACTATGCCTCAATTAAAAAAAAAATTCGTTTTAAGATATTTGAAGTGGTTTTAATAGAATGGGCATCCAGGTTACCAGGTGAAACTATTGATTAGACACAGCACTATCATAAAATGGAATCATTGCTATATTAGGACAAGCACGGTATGCAAATGGAACCAATAACAGGGGCATAGATCCAAAGAGAGATGAGAGAATGCTTCTTGGAGCAAGTGGCATTTATTTAGGCCCTTGTCACGTGGGACGGGTGAGCCCTCTCTAGGAGAAGCAAGGCCGAGTAGTGATCGGTGGTCTGTGCAAAGGCTTGAGGCTGGGAGGGTGCAGGTTGTGTGTTATTATGTGTTATTAGAGTGTGTATTGATGGTAGACTGAAAGTCCGGGAGCAGCAAGAGGTGCAATCAGAAGACCAGACAGGACCACCAACACGAAGGACCTTCTGAGTACCTTTGCACATTTCACCTTGACTTTCCGGCCCTTAGGAAGCCAAGAACTTTTTAAGCATGGGTGGGGCATGCATCTGGGAAGCCTATGGCATTAAGCAGCTCCATCAATTTTGAGATGCCTCCCAATGTCAAAAATAGTAAGATGAGAGTGAGGGAAGCTATCCAAGAATTGAAAAGACTTTGCAAACTTGTATTTTTTTACAAGTTAGTTTGTCTTCTGTGTAGATTGGTTTAAAGAGAGCAGGTACAAAGACAGGAAAAAGCCTCCAAAAGGCCCTTGTAGGAGTCCACACAAGGCTCTCTTGGAGTGGGCTAGTGAGTCTTGATTGAGATGAAGAAAAGGAAAAATAATTGAATGCCTTTGGCTGTTGGAGGCATCAAAGCAGCCTCCATACTGTTTGGCCTCATTTACTGGGTGGATGGTGGGAACATCCACCTTCCTGAGGGAGGGACCGTGGGATGGGGGCTCCTTGGGCGCTGAGGAAGCTGGCGGATAATGGACGGCCAGGGTCCCAGGGAGGACCCTCGGAGAGGAGCAGGATTTGAGAAGAGGAGAGAGTTGGCAAATGTAGCTAACGGACCAAATCAGGAGAGACTGAAAACTCAGTAACCTTGGCAACAGAGCCGCGGCGAGGGCCGAGGGAGGTGTGGGAGGTGAATCCATGGAGAACGCAAGTGTAGACAATGCTTTCTGGAAATGTGTGAAAGGGAAGAGAGAGAAGGGGACACGGGACTGAGAGATGACTCTCCTAATTTTGTTTTGTAACAGATACCAAGGTCTCACCAGAATCTTTTCCTTAAACCTTATTTAAAATTTCTAAGTTCCAGAACTTTCGATGCCTTTCTGACTGGCAGTTCATTAGCAGCAAGTTGGAGGCTTTGGGGACGGAAGCAGAACAGGCATGTGGAGGGGTGCACACGACTGCAGTCTTTAAGGGGAAGACCTGCAAACGCAAATAACAGCCTTGTCATGGTGGTCTGGGGCTTTTGGTGTAAATAGAGTTAGCCGCACAGAATTGAAAAAGCTCTGAGGCCGCTGTGGGTATAAAGCATGCGATGGTTATTAAAAGTGTATGTGTCTGACAAAGATTTCCATCAAAATGTGAGGGCCAAACAAGTTGTGGGGCCAAAGTGGTCAAGTGGTTTTCTAGAAAATTCACTTAATGGCAGTATCACGGCCCCCAATACAACTGTAAGAAATACAGTCACTTTAAAATGTCTCTGCCCTCTTTTTGGACACCATGTAATTCTATCCCTTTTACGCATGTCCTCCTCAACCCTAAATTTGTGTGCGCTTCCCTAATGGAACACGTCTTTACACTCAGGAACCATGTTAATTTACGGTGTATTTTGGGATTCTAAGGAATGCAAAATGGGGCGGTAATACGACTTCTCTTTGTTTTACTCTGAAGAGGTTTTTACTACCCGGTTCTTGAGATCTTCCACCTTAGTTTATCTTTAATTTATCTTTAACTGGAACCATTTTGTCCCTTAGCTCTATTCTAATTACCTCTCAAAATGGTCAGATTTACAGGCAACACATGACAGAGAAAATGCACACAAAATCAGCCAGCCTCTCCTGACATTCAACAGCAGCCCACGTCTAAATAGTGGAAAAGTTTATTTGCTTTTTCTGAGGATGTGCTAAGTGATTTTGCAGTGTGAGTGGTATGGCCTTCTAGCTCTTAGGCCTGCATTTATTAAATAAATTTGTTCTCTAACTCAAGTGTTAAGTGTGTATTATGAAACCTCAAAGGCAATTTCAGTGATTGCAACGTGCAAATATTTTTTAAATTATGTAATTAAATAGGACTTGGCCTTCGAGGTCCACCGAAGTAATTTATTAATTGAACAGTCTGATTTAATTGTATGTTATTTTCATTTATTCAGGGAAGGGCCTGCATCTTCTGAAGAGAGAGGAACCTCTTGTGCGCCTTGTCACTGGAGGTGCAGAGGTCTCTCCAAGAAATTTTTAGCACCCAATTAAATACTAACCAAGAAGAGAGGACTTGTTCCTTCCGTCCCTGATACTCTGTTTTGATGTCTGAGTCTGGTGATTTTAAAGGAAAAAGAAAAAAATAAAATCCTGTTGGGTAAAATTATTTGTAATTTGCTCGGTTTATCATGACATTATTTAAAAGTGAATCACTCTTTTCCTCTTAATTGTGCCAGTGTACAGGGTTATATAAAGTAAGCGCATAAAAAGAGAAGCCCCTTGAATTCAGCGATAGCTTCATCCAGCTACAGCCTTGCCGTATCTGTTTCCTTAAAATGTCATTTTAAAGGTATTGTGGTTTTAGAGCAGCAGCTGTGACTGAAAAGTATGTAAACTAAGCTGTTCTTGCTCATATCATTTTTATATTCTTATGTCAGACCAGAAGGCTGCTTTAAATTTATTTTTCATTGTGTATTAGTTCTAGAGCCCGTTTTTTTTTCCTTCCTTGGGAACATATGTTCTTTGGGACTTGTGATACTCGAGCGCTTAGGAAAATAACAATTGTTGGTGGGCGGGGGAGAAAAGAGGTCTCAAAATAGCTTTTTTATTTGCGTATTGTATTTGGGAGAAGGTGAATCTAAAAAATGAACTTTCACAAGGTAGAATTGGGGGGCCTAGCATCTGTGTTTTAGGAAGTGGAAGAATTCAGGCATACTGTAGTGTACTAAGTCACGTGAAAGGCAGTAACTTTTAGAAGCCCAGATTGCTTTCCCAAAAAGAAAATATTTTTTGTTGCCATTAAATATAGTTTATATTGCTACTTCAGAACTTTTTTTTTCCAGTGAGCCCATTTACTTAAATTCTTAGTTAATATTTCTATATAGTAACATCTTTGTCTCCGGAGCTCGCCTTTGCAAATTCTCATTTAATATGTGGTTGTGGGTCAGTATTTATTCATACCACGTGGTACCTCTCACCTGATCAAGTGACAGCATGGTGTCACGTCAGCCAGCAGAATGTTGGAGTGACTTTTGAGTAATGGTGGCAAAGAAGGTACAGAGGGTTGAAGGAAACGACAATAATGAGAATTTTTTTTTCCTTTCCTATGTATTTCAACATGTGTAATGCCTTGACTCTGCTGTGGGAATTTGGAACATTGGATAGAGAAATATTCCTTTTCCTAAAGAGTTATAAAAGCAGAGTAGAAAGTCTGAGCTATTAGAACTTTCCATGGTAAATATAATTTGATTACATGTGTTCGTAATTTCCCTCAGAGCTCAGGATTTCACTTTGAGAGCTGTTCCACAAGGATAGATTTCTTTCCAGGTTTTGAAAACAAATTTAGCCCTAAGGATTTGCCCTGAGATTCCACTGATTTGCCTCCTGACTACAGGCCCACATCTAAGTGCCCCAAGTGGGGAAAGTAACTTGGGGAGGAAGGTGGGTTCCTCATGGGTCTTTTGTTCGGCTTGTCCCAGGCCTCCTGTCTCTCCCTGGGCTCCAGGTAGTGGCTTCCTCCATCCATAAGCTAGCTTGTCCTCGTGGTCCTTACATCATAGCCTTGGAAAAGGGCTTCTCAAAGCATCGGGGCTGTTGGTCAATGTGGCTAAAAGGTATAGCAGAGACATTGCCCATACAGGAAGGACACCAGGCATAGCACTGGGGCAGGGCGCTAGGACATCCTTTTCTGTGCTTCTGATCCTAGGAAGTTCAGGGTAGTGGCCCAGGGTGTACTTGGGTAACCTGGGGGCAAAGGCTGTTTCCCAGCCTGTATACAAGTATTTCAGTATTTTAACAACTTCTTCAGGTGACCACTGTGTACCAGTTGAACATCATCCCTGAGTACCACTCTTTTTCCCAACAAGGAGACTTGAGGTGTGGAGAAGGGAAGAGGATTACCAAATTCTAGCGGAGTCGCTGGTGGATCCAGGAGTAGAAACACATTTCTCTTGCCTTCTAGTGAAAAGTTCTTTCCACTTCACTCTGGCCCCTCTTATCTAGGGTGTGGAAAAATCTCTTTTTCTACTAACTTCAAACCAGAGTTGATGAAAAGGCATTTTCTTAGGAATAAGACTGAGAGGAAAAAACAAGATGCCTGGAGCACTGAAGTGAATGACTTTCTAGAAGAAAGTTAGCTTGTTTAGATTCTAGTTCATATGCAACAGGCTGGCGCAATCCATGGGGCATTTGTGGTCCCTGTGTCCCTTGTCCTTCTTGCTGTTCACAGGACCCTGCTCCAAAATCTCCTTTTAACGTGATTGCTGTTTCCAACAGCCATCTTCTCGAGCCGTCGCTTTTCCACATTTTTTGGGAGTCAGAGGCTCTTGTCTCTGCTTTCTTCCACATCACCTGTGTGGTCTCAGTCACACAATGAATCTGCTCTCCAGGAGGGAGTGCCTTGACTAGATCCCCTCACAGGTACCTTTCAGCTCTAAAATGTGTTTGTTCTTCTCTCTCATCTGAGAGTTTTCCCATATAAGCCTTATTCCCTCCACTTAAAAGTCTGGACCACACAGTGGGTATAGACCAAATCTGAATTTTGGTCATGAAGACACAAGACATCTCATTTGACCCCCGGTCTGTTTTCTGGGGGGGACATGCTGGTCTTTTGTCATTGGTAAAACTTGGTCAAGGAATTTCTGGTGAAATAAATCTATCACTTCGTATTCTAAATGGGGTTTGTGCTGTACTGTTATTATTATTATTGTTATTATTATTTCTGTCACTGATAAAACTCCATGGAATGACTGGGTGGGGGTCCTATGGCCTTTTCCCCACCCCACTGAAGAAACTCATGAAAGATTGTGCATTGTAGAAAGTGCCTTAGCAATTAAATAAAAGAAAGCCTGGTTCATATAAAGAGACATGTTTCTATATGGAAAATATGAGCCTTTTTTTTTTTTTTTTTTTTTTTTTTACATGGACCAGGTGTGGATTAGTTCACTGAACCTTTCACCCAGCCGTATTCCCGCTTGTAATTCTTCTGAGGCATAGTTCAGCCAAGTCAAAGAAACATGTTATTAAAGGTGAGCTGAAAGGCATTTAAAAAATAAACAAACTGTTTAAGACCCTAAATCAGTAACAGAATCTATATGCACGGACTTGAAAAGTACGAGAAAATGTGTTTCAGTACCTTTGGGTTTCAGGCCAGCTTCTTCTCTTACCTTCTTTGAACATGGCCCCAAAGTCCTTCTTGGTCATTGGCGGGACGAGCGGTTGCCTCTCACTTGGACTGTAGCTGTCTTATAGGTGGTGATTTACCCTCCACTGAGACCGGTGAGACCCCCAGTCTTAAACCTACGATTCTCCAGCTAATATTGAGGGAGAAAAATAAATACTTTGATTTTATTTTAGCACTGTGTTGTTAAGTTTAAAATCTGCTGTACGTTCTTTCCTTTTTTCTAGCCTGTAGCATGGCACAGAACCAGATATTATTAACAACTCGTAGAGATGATGGAAATCAAGCGTGGGAAGTTTCAGATTTACTTCAGTTACATTATCCCTGGTTAAAATAACAGTGGCTATCTTTTCCTTAGCACTCACTATGTGCCAGGCACTTTTCCTTCTCTTTCTTTCTTTTTTTAAAAAATATTTATTTATTTATTTAATTATTTTTTGGCTGCATCGGGTCTTAGTTGCGGCACGTGTGATCTTCGTTGCGGCATGCGAGATCTTTCATTGCGGCACACGGGCTTAGTTGCCACGCAGCGTATGGGATCTTAGTTCCCTGACCAGGGATCAAACCAGCGTCCCCTGCATTGCAAGGCGGATTCTTAACCACTGGACCATCAAGGGAAGTCCCCAGGCACTTTTATAAGCACTTTTTTATGTTAATGCTCTTATTCCTCGAAAGTACATTATGTCCTATCATTCAGCCCATTTTGTGGATGAGCACACTGAGGGGCAGTGAAGTGAAGTAACTTGCCTGAGTCCACAAGGCCAGTAAGCAGCAGAGCTGAGTTTTGAACTCTTGGACTTGAATCTGTGCTTGTAAGGTCTGAACTATTCTAGACTAAACTCTACTGTGTGGTGCTATTTTATAGAATACTGAGTTTTAACTGAAGCAGCCCCAGGCAGCATTAAGAAATAAAGATATTCATCCTGTACATCCTGGGCCTTGCCACCTTCACCCCGACCCCCCAAAACTGCCATCAGGGTTTTTCCCTAATTAGAAAAAATTTCTTTCTGTTTTCTTTTGGTTGTTTTTATAGTCTCTTCTCAGCTAAGGACTGGGTATCATTTGTGTCCTGTTGTGCCGCTTCTCCCTTGATTATCTTCAACTCCCCTTGTGATTGTGGGATTGTGGAAAGGCATTCTCCCATGTTTAAAGTAATTCCAAAAATCTGCAACAAAGGAGGAGAGGCATTCCGGGGGTATTCTAGGAGTCTTCCTGGCCCACTTTTTACAAGGTGAGCAGTTCCTTCCCCAGTTCCCCAGGGTGGATGCAGAGCTCCTCTCAGAAACTCAGAGTGAGCTGAGAAGAATCACCCCATCCCCACCTGTGCTGCTTTACCTGACCGAAGAGGGAGCGGGTTGAGGCACCAGCTTCATCTGGTGCACTTCTGAGTAGCTTTGCTTCGTTGAAGGCCGCATGCTGAGTTTGTCAGAGTCACCTGCCGCTTTTCAGCCATTCTTGTTCCAGGAACGTTAACTTGCTGGATTGGGGAAGCAGCGTCCCACGCAGACAGCCACGTCAGGCTGCTCCCAAATGTCCCTCCTCGTTTGTCAAGTTCTGGGGGCGTTCGGCAGAGCTTTATTGTCGTCAGGAATCAAGGTTCCCTAGGATCAGTATTAATATAGCATCCTGTACATATCAGAAACCTTTCCAGCTAAGGAGCCGAGAGGGTGAGCCCCACAGGGTTCTAAATTATCCTGGCATTTCTTAGTGTATTTCTAGTGGGAGCCAGAGAGATGGTGAGCTTTGGAAGGTAGGAATGTTCTATGTCGTGAACATTGCGGTGGCGGTTACAAGACTGTATACTTTTGGCCAAGCTCATCAAATTGTACACGTAAAATTGATGAATTTTGTTGTATGTAAATTAAGCCTAATACTGATTTTAAAATACCTTAAAAAAAAAAAAAAAAGATGGGTCAAAGTTGAGTGTAGAAGGGAGCTGGGATCTGCAAATGTCAGAGAATTCAGGAAGAGAGGCCTGGGAAAGGAAATGGGATGAAAAGGAGCCAGGAAAAGTTGCCTCATCATTTGGCATTTCTCTGGTGGCCAAAAGGTAAGCTTCTACTTTCGGGTCACTCGCGAGCACTGGGGGCACGTAGCTGCCAAGT
Source organism: Balaenoptera borealis (assembly GCF_965194805.1). Classification (NCBI taxonomy): domain Eukaryota; kingdom Metazoa; phylum Chordata; class Mammalia; order Artiodactyla; family Balaenopteridae; genus Balaenoptera; species Balaenoptera borealis. The sequence continues at coordinate 23,349,760 of NC_138869.1, forward strand.
TTTGCAGTTTAAGGACTAATAAAGTCGGGATGTGGGTAATACTGGGAGAGGGCTATTTTCAGGGAAAGACTGCTGGGAGGTCTTCCCACCTATAGTGACTGTGTGAGTGGGTTCATTCTTGAGTGTCTCTCCCTGGGTGAACATGTCCACAGTAAAGTGCAACTCTGGAGCCACTTTAAGGGTCTTTTCTACGTGCACCCGGAACGTTAGCCGTCGTATATATAACAGAGGAATTGAGGAGCTGGGGTGAGATACAGGATTCTTTTTATTCAACTTACATGCCGACTCGTGGTGTTCATTCCATATATATTTATTGAACAATGACCATGTGTAGCTACTGTTCCGTATTAAGAGACAGCATGCAAGACAGATGAAGTCCTTGCCTTCATGGAGTTTATATTCTGTTAATTTGTCCCAAACTGAAATGCACAGAGTCAAGATTAATCTGCCTGGTTTTATCTGTTGCCTAAAGTTTCCCAGAAAAACCAAACAGAATGTTTCGCCAAAGATTGAAGCCGCCAGGAGCCAGATGTGGCCACGGGAAGAATGTCTTCAAGAGCTTGTCATCTGGCTCCAGCTGTGCTAACCTAGGTCTGCTAGGCAGGCACGAGTTGTGTCTGCCAACTGGTGGCCAGACGCGACTGCAGGTTTAAACAATTAGCAGATTCCTTCACCCGGTGGCCGGATTCGCTGTGTGTGTCCTAAGATTACCACGGCTGTCCAGACCAGGAGCCTCTGTGGTCCCGGGCAGAAACACCCACAGGGGAAGCAAAAATCAGCCCCTTGAGAAAATAGCCAAGGCCTTCTTATCCTGGAACGTGGAGAGGGATTCAGGGGGAAACCATTGTCAGCGAGAAAGCAGAAATAAACCAGACGTGGCCCCTGCCATGCAAGTCTTGATTCCAACCAAGAGCTCCTGCCTGACCCAGAACGCCTGCCTGTAGCCTGCCCCTGCAGAAAAGCAGAGAGGAGAGTTGGCCTGTGAGGCCTTCTCTTTCCCAGTTACTGTGGTTTTTAATTGTTGCCTCTTTGTGAGAACCATTTATGATGACCTAGATTGATTTTACCCGCAAGAGATTTCCATTAAAAGTCTTAATTCCTACCTTTGAAAGCAATTGAATACCTACAGATGTGCCATGACTTTTCAAATATCTACGTACATAAATATGTACATGAATACGATGCTTCAGCCCACCTGGTGTGGAAGATTTTTTAAAATGTGGTGTTGCTGGTTTCCTGGAGTAGGCAGTTTCTGTTGTCATATGGGATACAATGATTTTGATCACCCATTGTTCAGCCAGTTCCTGATACCACAGTAGTTGCTCAGTAAATGTAGAATGAGCCGAATAAGAAAAAATTCCAGCGGGCATGCTGACATTCTAGGACAGTGATTCAAAGTGAGTGTGGTTATTTCAAATAATAAACGAGGGAAACAACCTACAATTTAGAGCAAAAAGACAAAAAAAGTAAAGGTGTAATTGGAACACTTTTAGCGTTCTTTTTTCAGACGTCGACATCTAGTGTCCGATTATCACAGAAGACACAAGAGAGTGGAGATGAAGATTTCGAAGGGGGATTCTTCTGAGCCTAAACTGATAGATCCTTTTGGGGACATCTTCATTACAGTGAAGTTCCAAGTGGTTTTTCAAAGAAGCCCCGCTCTGAATAAGTAACAAAGACAACAAAATGGTTCAAGTGAAGAAAAATTTTAAGACACTAGTGTATGTGTAAAAATCAACTTTTGCATTCTGAGTGCATTGTGTAAATTTGCTGTGCACGAAACAGAAGTGAAGCCATTTGGTTTTGTGGCATTGGTGTGGGCTGGCTAAGGGGGTGGGGGAGAAAGTTGAGGCATTGATAAAGTATGAGGCGAGCCAGCCAGATGGTTGCATTACACGTCTTTTGTGTTCTTGTTTGCTTCTTAAAGCAGTTGCAGAATTTGGCCCTTGGCGATATTTCTTCGTGCTTGTATGTTCTGCTACGAATTTACTTTTGTCAGAGTCCTTTGAAAGAAAAGCCATGCTCTTAAAAAAAAATTTTTTTTTTCTTTTTTTACTTACATTATAAACTTGTGAAGTCAACAGTGTGTTCATAAAAATATTTTTTAAATGTTAAGTATGTTAGTAAATAGCAGGAAGATCAGCTTTTCTTTTTCCTTAGCACAGTAACTTCAACCATATTTTACTTCCGTTCAGAGATTTTTGCAAAATAATGAAGGTAATAGAATTGGCGGATGGATGGATGGATGGAGACAGACAGACAGAACAGCTACATTGTTATTCCAGTAATAATGGGGCTTATCTGATGAGAGATTTTAACTTTTCCTCTTAGAGCAAGTTGTCAGGTTGGGGTTTACCTATTGTATTTTACCTGTGAGTCTGACTTGGTGATATTTAAGTTAAGTGGGAATGCTTTGGGGTTGGTTGGTGGGTTTTGCCTGTGTGTTTGCTTGGCATTTACTAGAACTGTTTTATCACACCATCATTGAAATTTATATTTATTTCCTATTAAAAGCAAATTTTATTTTGCAGTCACCGGTGGAAAGTATATTTAAGATATTCTAACTGTATATAAAGGATGATATTTTATCACTGAATGCTTTTAATAAGGAATTGCTTTGGAGCTAATTTTTTCCCATCATGATGGAATGCTTAGGATAATTTAATGTCCTTTTCACAGTCCCAGTTTATCTCTCCCTTTTTTTTTTTTTTTCCCTTCTGCTCAAACGAGAGAAGAGTCCAAATGTAGGATCCTTGGGCCATGGTTTATTCTCCTGTTGTGCACAGATTTCCAGTTTTAGTTGGAACCTGTGGTCGCTGATGAGAAAACAGGAAACTTAGAGTCCTAACCTTATTGAAATCTGCCTGGTTTAGTCACAAGTCTGAGGCAACTCCTTCCAATAATGAAGCCATTGTACGCATCATATCTGATCAGTTCTTGAAATGTTTTAGTAAGTCTATCTTACAACATTATAAGAAGATAATCAGCAGCCTTAGAAGGTCCCCATCTGGACTGTAGAGTTCTTTTACTGAAAGATGTTTTGCCTTTTTGAGATAGCTCTCGCGTTTCATCATCTGTTCCGCCGAGATGAAGTGCATATGAAAAGTCAGTGACTCTGAATCCATCTGTTGTTATTATTTTCCACTGATAATTGGCTTGAACAATGAAATGTCTGTGTCTGCACCCTTTGAAACTGTACACCCTGTTTATTTTCTGGAGGTCTCACTGCAACTCCTCCCCCCCCACCTCCCCATTTTCCCCCTTCATTCTCTCTCAAGCTTGCAGCGAGTGGCGCTTGTGTGAGGATGACATCTTTGACTCTGTGCATCAGTATGTGTCACTCAGCCTGTAAAGCTTGCATATGGATTTTTGTCACAATCCCTATGTCTGTGCTGTTTGCTCAGGGATCCAGTGCTCTGGCGGCAAGGAGCTTAGCTGGGGCCACAATGCATGGATCCCTTACCTGGATCGTCGTCTTTATTTCACTCTCCTCATTAAAATATTAATTTCGAGGACAGTATCTAATACCTATGGAATTAGATACTACCTATAATTGTGTAATATATTCAGTTGCATCCAGGTTTGCACGATACAGAGCATTAATATTGGATTCCACTAACAGCATTTCCATTAGCTTGCTCAACCAGTATGAGATATAGATGAGCTGGGAAGCATAACTACCTGCCAGAACTGCCAAAACAGTCATTAGAAGCTCCATTGGGATGGACAAAGGCCTTTTTCACAGTGATATACTGATTAAATTTTGTTCTATGGTTTATTTGCATCAAGGTTAGATCACTGTAGTCTACGCAAGAGGTTTATCTAACACCTGACTTGGAAGGTCATTTCAAGACAAAACAGCGAAGAGAATAGGCATCTTGAGTTTCTTGGGGACCCCCTCTTAAAGAACCTGTATTTTATTTCAGGGGACTTTGGGAATTTTCAGATTTTCTCTCTGTATTATACCATAATATATGTTTAAGATTGGTTTTTTAAAAACTTTTCAGTAATATTCTTTTGCTTTTGGGGCAGAATGATATAGCCAGGAAACAGTGTGGTGTTAATAAAATAAAACCCACTTTGGAAATAGAAAGCCACCTTATTTCCCTTGGCTAGCGTAATCATGGTACATCCTCTGAGGCTGTGAAGGACCTGTGACCTACCCTTTTTTAGTCCAAGTAATAATGTAGGCACATCCTATGGAATAGCAGTGCTGGATTTGCCCCCAAAGTCCTATGTGGCATTAAAAGGACATAGACGAACGTAATCTTATTTATGTTTCAAATGAAATCATTTAATACTGCAAAGGTTATTAAAAAATAATTAAGTTACTAAGACCAACATGTAACTGGACCATACAGTAAGAGGCTAGGGGTATGAGTTGACTCCATGAGCTGAGAAAATGCAGTAGTGAATTCCTAGTGCCCGCATGTTTTTCCTCTTGCTTAAATTCCTCGGTTCTAAGGACAAATTATGTTGAGGTGTGGCATATTTTCTGCCAAAATGGAGAAAATTGTTGACTGTAATTATGTTATTTAATTGAAATTATAAGTGGTTGAGGCCACTCAGTTAAAAGCATTCTTTCTAATATATGGGTAATGTTTTTAAATGAGTGGTCATGGATTGATGACATTTGAAAGGCAGGCATTTGGGATGTATTTTTGGAAGACTCAAATTGTTTTTCTTAAATCATTAGTGAACCAAAGAGTGTAAAGGGACACTTTTTGTTTGGTTTATTCTCTTTAATTAGATATGTGTGAATATTCTGTGTGAGAGCATATATATGCACGTATATGCACGTACATATATGTGCATGTATGTGTGTATATATTTTATATGTGTAAATATTTACACATAGATGCAACAGATCCTTCTGGAGGTACAGACTCACAAGGATCGGTTTCTAATGGGGCAAAGCAGAGAAACAAGAGGTGTATTTCTGACCTTAAATTGTGGCCGAAAACATGTGATTGTTTAAACCTCTCATTGAATATTAGAGATCTTAAATTCAAGCTACAGTAAAACTCTGCTGATGTGTCTTACGCCAAGTTCTTTTTGGAGTGCTAGAGATACAACAATAGCCCTGTGTTCCCCACGCCCCCCTGCCCTGCCCGCCCTCCGCCATACATTCCCCCCCCCCAGGAGTGAGTTCTTAATTACTAATGAATGCAATACATTTTAATTGTTATTATAGCAACAGAACATTTAACTGTCTCCTGTTTAGTCCTTGTCCTTTGGAACAGGCAGTGTCTCCCGTCAGAGAGAAGACAGGTAGAAGGCACAGCGGGCGTCTGATTGAGCCAGTTATTCATTTGCTGAGTGTTTGTGTTTATGCAAAGGGGCCTCTTCCTGCATATTTAATCTAGAGTAAGGCAGTGGCTTTTGTTGTGTTTAGCCCACATACCTTCAGTCCTCCCTCACACTGCCGCCAGCCTGGGAGCCCTGAGAGCTCGCAGGCTTCCCAGCGCCTGTACTTTCTCCCTTACAAACTCTCAACTTTCTTCCGTTGTGTGAAAATTGCCTCTGCGGCCCCAAAGCTTCCCTTCCTCACCATGAACGGGTAAGTGTGTGCGAAGCCAAGGCTGATACTTTTGTTTCATTTTCCAAATGTTGAGAGGCTACTTTGCCCGCTCTTCTGGTCCTGGTTCCTGGGCCGTTTGTCAGTTGCTTGGCAGCGTTGAAATAGACAAGTACAGGTGCCGCTCAGGAAATGTGGCTGAATTTTCAACTGGCAGAGAGAGGCTCTTGGGAACTGCGGGGGGCGGGGGGGGGGCGAGAAACAGAGAGAGGGAGATGGGGAGAGAGAAAGAGAACAGCTTTATTATTCTTTGTCCTAACAAATCCTGTTTTGTAACTGTCCTGCAGATAATGCTGCCATTGTTTGCTAAAAGCCTTCAAACAGTGTGCGAGACCGAACTGTAAGAAAGCAGTGAAACTCTGCTGCTGTATTGTCTATCCCCAGGCCAGGGTCCTCCCCGAAAGTCTGTGCCGGAATAGGAAGGGTTTTCTTCAGTGGAAATCGAATCGTCTCTTCATTGATATTAATAGCACACTGGAGATGTTGGCCGTGCTGTGCAGAGCGGCGGTTGGGAGGGAAGGAAATCTGATCTTGCTGGGGGGAAGATGACAGCCTCTTGGCCCCATGGTGGAGGAGACATCCATCCAGACTCAGCCTGCATAATGGCATCCTGGCTTAACTGTTTGCTCTAGGAATTTTAATCTTGCGCTGTTGGTTTTACTATCTGGGGTCTTGATATTTTTTGTTCCTGTACTGTCTTTAGAAAGTACGATGTTCAGGGTCTTAATCCAGTCTTTTTTAAAAGTGAAATTAAAAAAAAAAAAAGAGAGAGACCTAGAGAAATTGACACGCTGTGCACTTTGATCATTCTGGGGTATGATGGTAGAAGTCGTGGGAGAAATTCAAAACTAAATTGCCACAATTAAGAAGGATGAGCCGTCCAAGGGAAGGTATGTCCTATGTAAAGATATCTCAGAGGCTAGGAATTGTGTCCAGGGTCTGAAAGGAGTTTTCATTGCCAGTTAACTGTTGCCTCTGTTTGAGTGACTCTTTTCAACAGAAGAGTGTGCTGTTCCCCCGCAGGTCGGAAACCGTGAGAATGTGAATCCAATTTCATCAACCTTATTAAAATATGTAGGGACTTGGGTCTTCTTAGGTACAAATCAGTCTAGAGACTTAGAAGCATTTGTTAGCAGTGAGGCCGCTGAAGGTTTTTAATAATAAAATTACAAATACCCTGTCTAATTGTAAGTATATGACTTTTATGCTCGGTTTTTAAGGGGAAGAATACTTTTTTTTTTTTTTTTCATGAGGAAAAGTAACTCCGCCAGAGCACCTTCTGTGATTAGCGCTATTGTATTCTTAAATTTTGATTGATAGAGATAATAGTTTTCACTTAAAAATACAGACAGGTACTTTAACTTTCCATGACAATAGCTATTTGCATTTCTTTTATCTTTTTGTTTAACATTTGTGGGGGCTGGGATGGATTTGATTATTAACTCTTGTTGCACACACTCCGCGTAAATCTAAAACAAAGGCTTTGTTAGAGCTTCAAAGAGAAAACAGCAAATATTGTTTTTAGGCTTCAACATTTAAAGCCTGCTAAGGGATACCTATAAAATATTTTCACAGGACCATGACCAGGGTTTTGCTTTCCTTTAAGGTAAGAGAGAGTGGTTTTCTCCAAATGAGATGGGCCAACATGGAGTTGCGGGGGGCCTGAAGTAATTCCACAGGCAAGCCTCGGCCAGGTTTTGCCTGTACCATGGGGCTTACTTCATGTAGAGCAGTTCAGATTCTTCTTACTAGAATGGACCCCAAGTTAGGTCCTCTGATTTAGTTGAGGGTCCCAGAGGGTGGGGAGAAAGGAAGTAAAATATTCCTCGCAGCAATAGGAGGGGGACGTAGGTGCAAGTGATGGGTCCCCTGTGGTAGATTTTTCTTTGCTAAAGAGAAGTAAAAGAGATGTGGCCCTTTGTAAACCAGCAAACCTGGGTGATGGCCAGGGTCGCCTCTGGTCCCAGAGACCTGCTCGACACAATAGTTTTCCTTTTCTTTCTTTTCTTTCTAATTTACTTCCTTTTCCTTACCCCCCCCCCACCCCTGCCCCTGCCCGTGTACTCTCCCTGTTTCTTTCCTTCTTTTCTCACTTCCTTCCCTCCCTCCTTCCTCTTTCTTATTGTAAGCCTGACTCAGTATTTGAAGTTATTAGAGCAGAGGGAAAAAAAAAAGACTTTCAGGTTGATTTCTAAGTGGATTTTCTTGTCTTGAGTGCAAGAAAATGAAGTGACCCTTGTATTATCATTTCTCAGCTACTCGAGTTTGTGTTGAAGATAGTTCTGTTTTTCTAGGACATCTTTGAAAAACAAGACAGAAAAGCCCACATGAGTTAAGATTCACAGGTTAAAGAGACAGCCATCTCTTGGAAACTGGCCCTTTGAGATTTTCTGTTTTCTCAGATGAAGTATATGTCATTTGATGGGGATATTTGGGAGGATGGGAAGTTTGAACCCTGTTTCTCTGGACTTCGGGAGAAGGGTTGCTCTAGCCAGAGATGAAACTCCTAACTGCTACCTTCATCATGGCGCGGGAGCTGGCGTTCATCATCCTCGCATCCCAGGGACACTGACACACAGTAGGTTCTCAGCCAGCACTCGCTGGGCTGAAGGTTGCAGTGAAATAAGGTGGCTGTGTCCTTCACAGTCTCTTGTATACTTGTACGAAATGAAATATAACGCTGAAATCCTGATGCAAGTCATTTCCTTGAGTTGGCCATGAAAAAAGAGGGAGAAATATTTTTAATGGCAAAAAATAGAGCGTATATTGTTCATTTTTCTTCTTGTGAAATAAAATCACACCTCCATGTTTACCTGCACCTCGTTTCCAGCTAGGCCATACCAATGGGCAGGATCACACTGGTTAAATTAAGGGCAAATATACTGATAGAAAGTATGAAATTGAAGCACTGTAGTAACCTAACGGGTCTAGAGAGCGAAATTGCTAATGGGGAATAGGGGGAACTGGGGAGACAGAGGAAGAGGAAGGTACATTAGTCTCCTAACCTAGGGATCTCAGCTGAAGAGTAATGTCGTGGTCAAGGTCTTTACGGTCATCAAATAGCTTTAGGGTAAATAACATTATCACAAACAATAGTTAAGAGCTCACGCTCAGAACATTTTCTGGTGTTCACAGGCTCTTAATTGTACAGAGAATGACATAAAGGAAAATAAGTGATTTCTATTTACCGTATCCCTGGCTCACCTTTAAAAACCTAAAACCAATAGGAAACTTAAGAAGGAGAGAAAAAGAAAAAAAAAAAGCAATTCATTTGGTGCCAGCATTTTTTCTAAGAGGAGACAAGGGGGCTGCAGGGTAATATTTTTCTTTTTCTTTTTAACTTAAAAGCGTTACATAGTCGTTTAATTTTTACTTTTGTTGCTTGTGCTGCCAGTAAACATGCAGGTATGTAGTTGATATATTTGATAAGGTGAAGCGTTTTGTTTTGTTCTGTTTTTAATAGCAGTTTTGGAAATGGAAGTTTTATGCTTTGGAAAAAATAAAATGCAGATTTTTCTGCTAGTTGTTGATTTCTGATTCTTGTAGGCTAGTAATGAGGCAGACTCAGGCCCCAGAACTACTCCCTAATTTTCTTGTCTATTATATTGACACATTTCATTTAATTTAGCATGATGGCAAACAGCTGTTGAACTATTAATCTTTTCTCAGCAAAGCTGGAAAAATATCTTTTAGATTACTTTGCTAATGTATACTAAAAACTAAAATCAACAGAAATAAATTAATGAGTGGTCAAATGTACATTTGCATTAAAATTTATGGAACTTCAAAATGGAAGAAAATAGGGTTTGTATCCCACTGCCAATTTTTTATGTCTAAGTAAAAATTAAATGTAGCCAAATTTGTATTGCTTTAGTGATTATAAGTTGGAGGGTCAATTGTATAATATTGTTATTATTAATTTTTTTCCTCCAGGGAAAAATTACGCTCATAAAATCTGTGAGGGGGAACCAGCTTATACTTTTGCTCTGTGTTCACTTACCTACTGTTCTAGGTAGCTATAGGTGAGTAGAGAAACAGACGCAGTACTTACCTGGAAATGTTCTGCAGGTTTGAATACAACACTAGAGATAACTTTATTCAAAGTAGGCATTTTCAGCAGTTTTTTTTGTTTTGTTTTTTTTTACAGACATTAAATTTTAATAAGGTGCAATTGTTTGCCAGGCCTATATGATCTTTGCAATGCAATCTTATCTGCATTGCAAAGTCTGATACTATAGACCTGACTGCCAAAAATGCAAAAATAGATGCAACTCAATAGATAAAAATGAAAATTAGTTTAGAGTGCACACGTTGGAAAACATCTCAAGTGAAAAGGAGGGAGAAAGGGCGTTCTTGCCCTGAATTGAGTAGGGTCTGCCAGAGTTCACTTACTTTCCATTTAAGATTGGATGAGTGGTGGAGATGGAAATTTCTGTTGTGTGAGACGGCTGCTGTGCCTCGTGTCTCATGAGCTCTTCTTATTGGCGTGGGGCGGGGCTGCTTTGTAGATCTCAGCATTACCTCGAGGACCCGACCATCACAGCTCTGTTTTCTTATCACCGTTTGCGCTCTAACCAAGTTCTCACCGCTGGAGAAACCAATCCCTGGCGACACACCTCAGCAGTAAAGCACACGATTTTCATTTTCGATTTGAATTGTTTTGTGTCAAAACAAAAAGGTTTGGGGCAGGTTGCAAAACAGTAATTTCAAGTCCCAGAGCTAGGGTTTTCCCCCACCCAAATGGTGAACATTTATGGTGAAAACCTCCAATTTCCTCTTACAGTAAACATGAAAATTATGATTTCACTCAGAGCCTGCATTTTTTCCCAATCTTAATGGCAAGAATCTGCATACACTTGCTTGTGGAAATGTCATAAATTGGCCTCCGATCAATTCCTCAAAGATAGTACACACCAAAGTACCACTTTCAAATTTTTAGCCCTAGTGAAATAAGATTGAACTCTTCTCAATGATGTTTGCCTTTCCACATTCAGGGCCAACGGCCGAGGGATGAGCAGAGATATATTCTGTATCAAATTTGAACCACTTCATTACATATTGTTCTGAAGAGTAAGCAAAAGGATATTAACGTTTTAGTAAAAAGATGGTATGACTTCACCATCTTAAGAAAACATACGTATATATGAGCATTTGGTCAATTGATGTGGAATGAATCCTGTACCCTGTTGGTAACTTGATCTAAATTAATAAACAAATGTTTTTCTTTTCCCTTGTGCCATATGTTGATCCCAGTTACATGGGCAGAGAGAGGCAGCTTGTAATGTTTCTTAAAGGATTATACGCTGTTTTGCATAAGGGAGTATGCAGATGCAGGAGTTAGATGTGTTCCGTGCTTCCTTTGTGTTTTAGGAAGCTTGATTTCAATTGTTGATTTCATCTGACACGAGCCATTTTTATTGAACTTAGTAGGTCTGGTAGAAGTACGCTAAGTGGAAAACATTGTGTGAACAGCTTTCACCCACCGATGAACCCCACCCCCACCCCTCCGCAAGCTGAAAATTGTGGTGCTTTTATTCATTTTGAAAGGTCCAGAGTGGCATAAAGCATCTTGTCTATAAGAACTAACGCTCTTGCAAGGGGAAAAAAAATAAGCCTCTGCTTTAATGAAATTAGAGATGTCGTGGATGTTAACCAAACAAAGACACGTTCAAGTAGCAGTCTGGTTTCCAAAAACAAAGGCCTGTGACTCACATGTTATTCCACGTGAAATAAATTGATAGACAGCAAGATGAGAAAAAGTTCATAGGCAAAATGTGAAATGCTTCATCTTGACTTTTTCCGTCCAAGTTGTTGTTATCGTCTTGAAGAGCCTCAAAGGCACATGGTCCACTAAGTGGAGGTCTTGACACGGGTTTTTATTAACTCTGAGAGTCTTTTGCCATTAAATAGAATTGAGTTCTTTGGTTGGTTTTCTTGCATCTCTCCCAGGCAAATAGGTGGTTGCTACTTTGTCTTGACATTCAGATTTTGATATTCTCTTTTGTTTTCAGGGTAAGAAGTGACCTTTTGAGGTGACTATAACAGAAGATTGCTTTACAGAAGCCAAAAAAGGTAAATGCAAATATGATTAGTGGAATTACATCTAGGACTCTATCTACCAACTTCTAGGCATCTTAATTCAGTTCTTTTCGGATCTACAGAATTATCAAATATACATGTATTTATTTGTGTGTAAGTGTGTATGTAGCATATTTTCGAAGGCCTTTAAAGAAAAGATTGCTCTTAACAAATGGTTCACATAGTCACATTCCCCCCCCCCCGCCAAATATTATCAAACTTTTCCCCTGTTTGTGGAAGTCGAATTTTTTTTTTTTTTTTTTTTTGGTTGTTGACTTGGTAGGTTTAAAGTTAGAAAGGAATATTCACATCACAAAAGTGGTGATTCATAAAATTAACTTGCTGCAAACAGGAGTAACGCCTGTCCGTCTTCCGTGCTGAAGTGGTGTCATCCGGTGGATGTTCATCTGGCTGCTTTATAATCCCTTCTTTCAGACATTAATAGTCAGGCACCATAGCAACACGCCACGTTGATGTCACTGCCGTGTGGCGTGGGGCATGTCCCTGTGACGTCGGCGCTCAGCTGCCTTGTTCTCTTGACCTTGCTTGAAAATCAAATGAGTACTTGATTTTAAAATTAGAAGTTTTCATAGAGACTAGTGTAGCTTGATGAATTAAAGCTAAGTTAAATTTTCTCAAACTCACTTTTGGGAGCAGGGGCAAAAAAAAGCACTCTGGTTAAAACGGTTCTGGAGGCTACATTTTTTTTTTTTTTTTGATTCCCAAAGTATGTCTCTGGTGAGGGCAGAGGTCGCCTCCCTCAAGCTCATCTTGCAGGTCACTTTCAAGTCTGATGTTTCTCAAGGAGCAAGCGTCTTCATTTTATTTTTGAATCTTGGCCAATGGTGTTTGCATTTGATTGAGTAGATTTGTGTCTGCTTTAAAACACTTACTTGCCAGCCTGGTTACTACACAAAGCCTTTGCTCAGCTCTTACCAAATTAGAGTTTATGAATTTGTAAGATACAGACTTCTTATTCTTCAGTTGAGCAAGGTTTTCTGTGAAACTTTGCTAATGTGAAGATTCTTAGATCGGTTTTGTTTTTAATCTCACCCAGGGTTTGGGGGTTCTAGAAGGCACTATCAAGGTAGGGATTTGTTTTTCCAGTTGCATTCTGGCACATTTGATTTGGGCCCCAAAAATCCAACCAACTTTCCTCATTTCACTATCTTTGTTGTTTAAATTAAACCATGTGGGAAGCACCTAATTGACCTCCAAAGAGGATATATTACCTTTCAGATGTTCTGGCATGGAAAAGGTTGATTCCAACCAGTCTTTGGGGCTCTCAGGTCCTACCTCGCATGATTTCTGGCAAAGCACTTCCCAGTTTCCCAGTTTTAGTCTACTTCAGGGCTCTGCAGCCGCCTTCTGTAAAAGGCCATCCAGTCACTATTTCCTGTTTTGTGGGCATTTTGTCTCTGCCACGGTTAGTCAGCTGCATGTTGTGTGTTCTGGTCTCTGTGATCCCTGCAAGATCTCAATCCAAGGTGTTCCTCATTGAAAGCCATGCCAGGTGCTGAACTCATTTTGTGCTGTTAGCAAAGGTTTCTGGTGCAGCTAAAAATTGTGATGAAACAAAGCTGGAAAAGTGGTTGAAAAGATGAAATATCCCTCCAGCTCCAAAAATGGGCTTAATGAGTAGGTTTTCATTGTTTTATTTGGAATCACCTGTAAGCATAAATTATTTTTCTCCTGACTGATGTCATTATGATGACCATGCTTACACCCATGACGTGAAAATATTTGAATTTGTGCAGTATGATTTTTCCCAATTCCATGATACTGTTCAAGGTTAAAGATATCATGAGTCAAGGGCAAGTTTGGGGGAAAAAAAAGTTTCCAGGAATTTGTCATTAGTTGACTAAGAAAGGTAGTCCATGCGGAGGAAAAAACAAGCTTTTTTATAATTACTGTCAAGAACATGGTGTATTATGTAGTATCCAGCAAATCAGGAACGCTTTGTCAAATTTAAGGAGAATAGAAAAATTTTGTCCTCCTGATGCCTCCTTTCATGAAACAAAGGAAGCTGAACAACGAATTCATCTAATTTTTCTTTTTGTCTTGACTGCTAGGAATCTCAGAGTAAGAGTTTTTGCTTAAGCTTAGTAGTATTTTTTAACTTCAACTTTTTGTTGTTGATATTCTGCTTTTAAGTCAACTTCATTTTTCCTACTCCCAATTAACATTTTATTATTTAACTGTTTTTCTTCTACAATATCAATTCCATTTGTGTTTTGACGCCCTTTTCAGTTTTTTTTTTTAGAAATAAGATATATAGACAAATAAATAATAACTTACATGTACTCTTTTACCTTTTAACAAGCTCAAGGATCCTTCAAAAACTAATCTTTACATATCTTGACCTCTTATATATGAAGGAAAAAAAAGATTTGTTAAAAATATAAAATCTAAAAAAATTTATAAAATGGATAGAATGCTTAGTGTTTCCTCCCAGTGAACAAACCTTAAACAAAGATACTGTGCTGCCCAGTGATGGTCAAGAGACCAGCACCATCTTCCACAGTACTCACAGGATAGAGATTTCAGATACCAGGAGCTCCTCAGTCAGTGGCATGCCCAAATTCGCAATCCGGGACTCATTAACAGTCAGCATAAATGCAAATAAATGTGCCTACAGTGGCACTCTGGGAACAACTGGTTATGTGCATAAAAGTGGCCAGGAAAATTCAGAAAGCCAGATGAAGACATTTTTCCAAGTTAGATTCAGAGATCTGAAAGATCATACGTAACACTCATCATACTTGGTAGTGATAGAACAACTGCTTCCAGGTAGATTTGAGCACTTTACAGAATGGGTCTGGTTGCTGGCATCCCTGAGAGGTAGCCGGTAATTATTATAACCCCCACTTTACAAACTGGCAAACCGGTCACATTAGTAACTTATCCAAGGTCATGTAAAATATCAAGACTGGAGCTAGAAAGACAACGTGCTCTGGTCACAATCATATTGATGCCATTCTATCATGGCTGCCTTGGTTTGGTGGTTTAATATATAGGTTTCTGTGTCATTTTTTTCCCCTGCTTCCCCCAAACATTTGCAATTCACCCACACAGGTTTTTGCTAAAACTTCAAATCCAATTTGTGAAATTCATTGTCTTGGGTTCAGTTCTGAATGACAGTGGGAGTTAATTGATGATAATCATGAAGCTCATATAGATTACAGTTAAATGGTTATTCTTTAAATATTGGTCATCTTCAAACTTCATTTTTTGTGTTGCTTCAGTTTTATAGTCAACTTGTTAATGAGAAAGTTAAAAAACAATCTAAAAGAAAGGGTGATCGTTGCAGTTTTTCTTCCACCCCCAATGTGAGCTATTTTTTTGTTAGATTAAGGGATGATAAGGCATCTTTATAGACTTCACTCATTGTGTCTTACGTATTACAAATTATTTCTTG
The DNA here is from genome assembly GCF_965194805.1 of Balaenoptera borealis. Lineage (NCBI taxonomy): Eukaryota > Metazoa > Chordata > Mammalia > Artiodactyla > Balaenopteridae > Balaenoptera > Balaenoptera borealis. The sequence continues at coordinate 23,364,834 of NC_138869.1, forward strand.
GTTACAAACAAAGTTAAAAATAGCTGTCCAGCCATTTTAAATGTATTCATTGGTTCTTTTGAAAGTGTATATTTACGCGATTCAAATGTTTACTTAATGACGACGATATTCTGAGTTAAATCCATTCAAAATGACCTCTTTATAGCATTAAGCATTTGAATTATTTGCCTATTCATGAAGTTGTTATAAAGACACTGGGAAAGAGTGATACCAGCTGACCACGTTGGCTGAAACGACTAGTCAGTCAGTTTAGTTAAGCATTGAATTCCGTCCTGCCTCCCCTTCACACTCATATACCCATGCCTGGGTTGTAACACTCAGAGTTAAAGACTAGGCTGATATAACATAAAGACTCCAACATACAATGGCTTAAATCAAATAGAAGTTTACTTCCCTGTCTCATCTAATAATCTGGCCAGTCTAGCTTGACTGGATGGGTTCTTTCTCTTTTGTGCTTCTCTACTTTGGGCCTTTGTCCTTATCTACATGGTTGAAATACAGTGAAGTCCAAGGCAAGCAATTTTCTTTGAAGCAAATGATTTAAAAATTGCACACATCACATCCATTGACGTTTAATTGGTAAGATTATGATCATTTCACAAGAAGCTGCAAGGACTGCTGGGAAATGTCTCTAGCTGGGTAGCCAGGAGCATGGGAGAACTGGAGAACAGATTTAAGGGGACAATTAGGACACCAGCAACTTGATTGGTTGAAATGCCTCAGTCCAGTAATTTCATTCATTCATACATACCTACAAATGTACATACTACATGCGTATATACGTTAATTCTTACTGCAGGTATTTATTGATGATTGTGTGCTAGGTGCTAGGATCATAGCACTACATAAGAAGGATACCGTCTCTGTCCTCCTAGAGTTTATGTTGTAAAGGGGAAGACAGACATTATGGATGATGGTGACAGGTATTCAGAAGGGCAAATATTGGTTGCTATGAGAAAGTGTTCTCTAACACGGAGACCAGGGTGTCAGGAATTTATGTATTTTACTATTATCGAAAAGCTAAGTTAGACTAACTTGATTTCCTTGTATCTTTCATGCCAGTGTTGTTGTGAATGTTATTAGGCATGTTAATTTTTTGTTAATAGCTTTACTGAGATATAATTCACACACATTACAGTTCACTCATTTGAAGTGTACTGTTCAGTGGTTTTTAGTATATTCACAGAGTTTGTAACCATCATCACAATCTAGTTTTAGAACATTTTCATCACCTCAGAGAGAGACCCCCACACCCACTAGCAGTTAATCCCCTCAACCCAGCCCCTGGCAACAACGAATCTACTTTCTGTCTGCAGAGTTTTACCTTTTCTGGATATTTCACATAAATGGAATCGTACAATATGTGGTCTTTTGTGACTGACTGCTTTCCTTTAGCATAATGTCTTCAAGGTTCATCCAAAGCATTTAAATCTTTAACTGTCCTACAACCTCAGTGTTGTATGAGTTCTTAATCCCAAATCCAGCAAAATGGTGGCCTGAAATATTCTCGCAAGGGATGGCATTGGGGGGGAAATTACTGTTTTCATGCTGTTTATATTTCCATAGAAATAGACTTGGCCTCCCAACAGTTAAACTTCAGAATTTAAATGTTTGCATTTTAAGTTAGCTGTTTTTAAACATTGTTAGCCATAATGCTAAACTCAGTAACTCTGTAAACAAGAGCTGTCTCTCTTGAATGTTCGTTTCAAAGAAAATAAATTTTAAATATTGATTTCCAGAGAAATATGCTCAATAGAGTTCGTTTTCAAGCAGAAGTCACTTGTTGAAATGTACATGAAGGCACGTTTTGTAGTAAAGACAACATTTGCAACAGTTATCAAGTAGCCATATTTTTGCACAGTGAACAGTAAAAATACAAATAACAAATGGTTTTAGTCATGTTTTTTACATGACGTTTTTGCTCTTTCATCTGCCAAGGGCACAGATATCCAAAGTGCCTACCTTGAGCATCTTCGGAAGAAGTTCTCAGCTTAGGTGAAAACCTAACAGCTTACCAGAGATGTAGGAAGTATTGCCTTTCTTTGGCAATTCAAAAATCTGAGAGAAAATCTGAAGCTCAAAAATGTATAAAAACAAAGCCCTGTTTAGGGTAGCACATCTGTGGTAACCTTGACTGTATGCTTTCTAATGTATCTAGTAACATCCAGGACCTTAAAGGAGGAAATGGTATATCAATGGTAGATTCCTTATTTTGAGTCTGTTTTAGAAGTTGACACCTTCTGCCCAGGGCTGAGTTTGGATTTGAGGTTGATGGTGTCTTTTTAAAAGTCTGTTGGTGAGTAGGGCTTTTTCATAAACGGAAAATGAAATTAATCATTTAAGTTTGTACTTCTCTGTCCTTGATCTGAACTATTGTACTTCCATGGCCTTTGCATGGGTTGAGAGTGAGGGGGGAGAAAAAGGAAAAACTTGAAGTATTTGTGCTCTATTCAGATGCACTCTTTCTGAAGTGTGAAGATTATGCAGACTTTCCCTTGTATGTTGTATATTAGCAGGTATATGGTATATAATTACAGGTAATTCGATGTTTTGTTAATTATCTGACGGTGGAGTGAGTTATTTAAAATTACCTTTTAATTTAAAAAAATCTTGCATCATTGGATATGGATTGTGATGATTTCGGTTCATGGATTGGCATGCATCTTCACTTCCTCACCCTTTCCTCCAGCCCGCTCTTTTCTGGAAGTCAGTTTCTCTTTTAAAGGATCGTGAGCAGTCCCTGTAGGCCAAAGGAAGTGTCCTAAAATCCATTCATTACAGATGACATTTCTTTAAAGTTTATTTAGAGCAGTGATTTTCACAGGGCACATGGGGACCCATTTGTGGGTTGGGAAATCAATTCAGTGGGCTGTGCCCAAGAATTAAAAAGAAAAATAGAATAAGTATACAATAGAGCAGAAAAAAAATAGAGTAGAATAGACCTGCACTGTCTAATATTGAAACCACTGGCCACATGTAGCTATTGAGCCCTTGAAATGTGGTTAGCCCAAACTTACATGCTGTAAGCTTAAAATCCACAAAGCCTTTCGAGGAGTTTGTATGGAAAAAAGAATGTGAAATATTTGAATCACTCTTCTTTATTGATTACACATTAAAATGAGCATAGTTTAGATACATTGGATTAAGTAAAATATTAAAATTAATTTCAAGGTTTCTTTTGACTTTCTCCAGTGTGGTTACAATTACTTATGTGGCAGGCATTGTATTTCTCTTGGGCAGTTTTGCTGTAGCTGATGGGGAATAGAGCAGTGAATGACACAGCGACAAGGCCTCTGCTCATGGCTCTAGGGGGTGTGGACAGGTAGGGGAACATAATAAATAAATATGAGGTGACAGGTGTGGTGGAGAAATTATAGGCGGATAAGGGAGGTCCAATTGCCAGAGGGAAGGGGGTTGCAACTGTAGCTAGTCAGGGTAAGTCTAACTGAAGCACAGGCATTTGAGCAAAGAATATGGCATGTTCTCAAAAGAGTACGTTGGCCACTGTGGCCAAACCAAAGTCATCCAAGGAGGAGAGTAGTGGGGGACAAGGACAAGGAGTAACAGGGCCAGACCTAGTAGGGCATTAAGGCTCACTGGACTCTTAATCTCTTAGTGAAGTAGGGAGCCGTGGATAGGCTTTGAGATGGGACAAGATGTGAGTCACGCTTTAAATGGATCACTCTGGAAACAGGTTTTTTTTGGGTTTTTTAAAATAAATTTATTTTATTTATTTATTTTTATTTTTGGTTGTGTTGGGTCTTTGTTGCTGTGCACGGGCTTTCTCTAGTTGTGGCGAGCGGGGGCTACTCTTCTTTGCGGTGCGCGGGCTTCTCATTGCAGTAGCTTCTCGTTGCGGAGCACAGGCTCTAGGTGCGCGGGCTTCAGTAGTTGCAGCATGCGGGCTTCAGTAGTTGTAGCACGCGGGCTCCAGGGCACACGGGCCTCAGTAGTTGTGGTGTGCAGGCTCAGTAGTTGTGGCTTGTGAGCTCTAGAGCGCAGGCTCCGTAGTTGTGGCTCACGGGCTTAGTTGCTCCGCGGCACGTGGAATCTTCCCGGACCAGGGCTCGAACCCGTGTCTCCTGCGTTGGCAGGTGGATTCTTAACCACTGCACCACCAGGGAATCCCTGGAAGCTGTTTTGAAAGTAGACGGTGGGTGGGTGAGGTGATAGGCAAGAAGACGTGTTAGGAGTCCACTGTGATAATTCCCAGTGAGACAGGGTGACGGCCAGGATCAGCGTGGCAGTAGAGGTGGCAGGGGATTTATGAAATTCTAACAAATTTAGTTTGGTAGTTATATTTGGAATTTATCTGTAGGTAGAATCCAAGGATTTCCTGGTGGAATGGATGTGAAGTTTGAAAACAGTTGCATCAAGGATGACTCCCAAGATTTTTGTCTTGTGTGATGGGGTAGTATCAACTGATGGATTGACTGTGGTTAGAAAGAAAGAAGTCAGATAGAAGACTGAGGACTTTCAGTTTAAGCAGCTGCTGGAAGGCTGGGGCTGCCACTAACCAAAATATGGAAGACTGTGGGGGAACAGGTTTGGGGGTGTTAAAGGAAAAAATTATTTAATTTCACTCGTTAAAGACGGTAGTGCCTTCTTTATTCGGGACCTTCCCGATAGGTGTAGGGAACGCTGCAGTGAGGTTTTATAGGAGGAAGAAGAGACTGACCTCACCTCAGTTACAGCATGGGCAAGTGAGAATTTATAGCCAAGAAGCAGGGTGCGGGGGGGGGGCGGTCAGTAGATGGACAGTTTCCGGAAGGAAACATCAGGAGTAAGGGGGGATTCTGGCTAAACTGATCTAACAAGATTCTTGCTGAAGATAAGCTAGGGTGACTCGACATCACCTGGAGGATGGTGGCGAGTGAGGAACCCAATCAGATATCAAGGGTGATCAGATATCAAAGGTGAGAGAGTTCTGGTTAAGCTGACTGAGCAGGGTTCTTGCTAAAACTGGGCTTTACAAGGAAGTGCACAGATGGCTTCAGAAGCCTGATTCAAGTTTGGTCAAGCCAAGCATCTTTGTCGAGAGTGGACAAGGGAAGCAGGGGATACCAGGAGTATAGCTGTAGACATGTGAGGTTGGAGTGGCTTATTTCTCACCCAGACTGAGATATCAAGTGGGCATTTGGATATGTGGGTCTAGAAATGTCTTAGCCAGGGCTATACGTTGAGGCTTTATAAGAATGTAAGTGTCAGTAAAGGCATGAACCTAGATGAGCTCACCAAGGCGGGGGACAGTGGTGTCGATAAAGAAGAGAAGGGCTCCAGGATGTGAGTTCTGAAGCCAACGCCATTAAGAGATTTGAGCATAAGAGTCGGAGGAGAGGTCAAAGACAGGAGGAAAACTCCGGGACTCCAGAGAACCAGAACCCCATTGAGGACATTGTTTAAAGGAAGCGAGCATTGGCACTTGTATACAGTGCTGCGCAGAGGTCAAAAGCAATGGTGACAAAGAACTGACCATTGGGTTTCTGAACGTGAAAGTCGTTGATAACCTTAACAGGAGCCAAAAATGGTTGAATCTCACTCCTGGCTTCATACAGCTACCTGTCTGCTTTTGGAAATTAGGCATCTAGAATGATTTTTCCAGGAATAATGCCTGCTCAGCACTCTTATTTGTTAAAATCATCACATGTGCCTCCACCTCTTGCAGACCCACTCGGACAGGGTCTAACTCTGACCTTTAGGTCATAGGACAGCCTGTGGGAAGTGATCAGAGAAAAACTCACTGTTTCCTGATGGAATCCTGTGCATTTTGCGCCATGCAACTCATTCTCTAATCCGATGGTTCAGATATTAAATACAAATAAAAGGCAAGGGTAAAAGGAGATGTATATTTACATCTCGAACTTAAAGTACATTGTCTTTAATCATCTAAAGTACATCATAGCTTGGTGTGGTTAACCTGATCTCTAGATTAGTAAAGTACTAGTTGGTGCCTGAGCCACACATGAGTCTATCATCTTTACCTTATACTAATATAGGTAGTCTTTGATGGGTTCATCCATCTTTCAAATTAACTAAGAGCATCAAAGACTCTGGCTCATTCAAAAATTCTGAAACAGTTGAACATTTTCGAGATTTCTAGGCTGATCCCAAATCTTCGAGCATCTAGGAAATTGTAGGTAAAATGATGAAAAACATACATTGTCACTTTTTAGATACTAAATACCATTAAGGTGGTATTGGGTGAGGTAAGAGTATCCTCTCTTTGTGGAAGATGATAAACGTACTTCTTCATTTATTTTCATGATAAAATGGCATTAAAAGAAATTAGAAGAGGATGAAAATGTAGGAGGAAAAATTTCACTGGTGACCTCACCTAAATAGTTCAACATTTTATCTGTATCCTGCCAGTGTTTTGTATATATAGATTTGTTTATATGTACTACTTGTACTGTATATACTATTTTGTTTCCTGCTTTTACCCTTAAAATATCATGAGTGTTTTCCCAAGTTATCACTGTTATATCTCGGTCTTATTTTTAGGGTATCTTGGTGACTTCCATTCTTGTGTTATCTATTCGTGCAAGGACGGGTCTTCTGATTCCCTCCAGTTATTAATGATGGCCAGTGTGCCTGTGTAGGATGTCTCAAGATAGCTCAGTCTCTTGAATTAGTTTTAGAAATACGATGTTGGGATTTTAGGTTATCACTCAGTTTCTCCCTCTACTTTTAAGTAATATTAACATTAATTTGAGACACATAAAATCATCCCCTGGTGTCGACTGCATGTGTTTTCCATAATAAGGTGAGGAACACTTTGCATTAACTTTGATTTCACAATTTCTGGACTTAAGGTCACTCGGCATTTTTCTCTTCTGATCTGATATTTCCCACTTCCCCAACTTGATTTCCACCATGGGAGAAGGGAACTTTGCGTCTTTTCAAGGGACAGCCATTCATCCTCTCTTTGTTGCGTTATCCCAAACATCACTCCTTCTCTTTTCCCAGAGCAAGCCATTAATTTACTTTGCCTGCATTTGCATCTCCAAAATTTGCTTTGGTTGAGTTTTGGTCAGTTCACTCTGGAAAACTCAAATGTCTTTACTGCTTTTAAAGTATAAAATTTAAGTTTACTTGCATGCCATACTTTAGGGGTACTGTCATTAATTGTTTAGGCAACACATATTTATTGAGTTCCTGGGAGGTTCATGGTGTGTTTAAAATTGAACTATGTACCTCTGTCCTTCGTGGTCATTCCCGTATCTAGTACTGAAATCCCCAAATGGCCACTCAATGAAGTATTCTTAGATTTATAACTTCAGAGAGAACCAGGGAATGTTAGCCTTCTCTGGTCAATTCCTTGTAAGTTACTGAAGATGAAACAGAGACCCAGAAAAGGAAAAAGATGTTCCCCTGGCCACCGCGTAATTGTAGCTGTCTGTTTTGGGATTCCCTCTCTCTTCTAATATACCTCTTCCTTCCTTTTATGATACAATATCAAAAACAAGGGGAAATGTTAAAATTTCACTATTAAAAAGTTCACTGTTTAAAAAAAACAGACCTGATGAAAACCAAAATGTATTTTTTTATATAGATGGCCCTTTCTTAAGTTTCATTTCCAACGCACTCTCCTTTTTCCAGCTGTGTTAAGGGAAATCACACCATTTACAAGTGTTTAAAAATATTAAATATGAAAAACAACATCTAAATATGTTAATTCAGAAAATGCCCACTTTTCACTTTCCCTTCCTCCCTCATTTCCTCCCTCCCTCCTGCTCCAGCTTCTAAATCTTCTTCTTTTCCTACCCCCTCCCCTCCTACCCCCTCCCCCTCCCTCCCCTTCTACCCCTCCCTCCCCCTCCTACCCCTCCCTCCCCCTCCTTCCCTTCCCCCTCCTCCTCCTTTCTCTCCATCTTCCTCCTCTTCTGCCTCCTGTTCTTTCTTCTCTTCCTCCTTGTCCCTCCTTCTCCCTTCTTCTCTCTCCCTGTCTCTGTCCTTCCTCTGAAGCCTGATTTTTTTTTAACAAGGATATTTAATGAAGATGTGTGTAATGTTAGAATCTTTCTGCCAGTTGACAACTACTGTGCATTTTTTAAATAGTTGAGTATTGTACATAGCATGAGAATTTAGGTGTCCACTCTCTCCTTATCTGACTGATTAACCCCAGTGAGCCACTCCCTTGTGACATGTGTTTTTCCAAGGACTGAGACACAAAAAAAGGATTATAAGGTGTGTTGGTCATTGTTTTTGAGGTGCACACTGTCTAACTGATTGGAACTGCTTAGCTCTGAAGTCTACCTCCCCCTCGTTCTGGAATGGGGTTGACATCGTCTCTTTATTTCCTTATGTGGGATCAAAACACATAAAGACCGATATAGAATTGTCACCTTGAAGGGTCATATAATTTCATTAGTTTAGTTCTTATAATGTTATTAGTAATAGAACATAGAATAGGAAATTCTTGTAAACTTCATTTTTTTTTCTGATTACAAGTGTAAAAACCAGCTCATTATAGGGAATTTGAAATTGGAGAAAAGTTGACCAAACACAAAAGTAAAAATAATCAAGAATCCTGACCCTGGGAATAACATATAGTTTCTTCAATTCCTTTTTCGTTGGATGTACACATATTAATGAAATTTAATTAACTCTTCTTCAGTGTTGAGTGTGGGAGTCATTTCCAGTTTTTCTATAATATGTTGCAGTAGGCATATCTGTGCACAAACGTTTATCAGTTTCCATTTCTTTAGATATATTCTATAGGGGAAATTTCTAGAAGAAAAGTCATGGAATTCTCATAGATTTTCCATACGCGTTATCAGTATACTTTTCAAACTGCACCAGTTTATACTTCTACCAATACTGAATGAGAATGTTTATTTCACTGCAACTTTGCCAACACGAAGTTTTATCATTTTTTGTTATCACTTAAATCATAGAAGAAAAAAAAGTGTATGTCTTTTTTTTTCTTGTTCAATTCTTTCGTTACACATGAAGTCCAGAAGTTTTGTTTCTTGAGGCTGTTTATATTTCTTCTTTTAAGTTTTCATAATTTCGGGAGCAGCCAGGGTTTCGAGGAGTGGGGATGGGGGAGTCCAAGGTGCTGGGCAGCTAGAGAAGGGATCCTGTTATGGGGAGGTTACTTGACCATTGGCTCTTCTGCCAGAATTTACAGAGTAATTCGCTGAGTGCTACATTACAGCTTAGATCTGAGTGCTAAAATACTGAAAGGCCAGACCAGTGGCATTCTGATGCTCCCGAAATCCCATGGAGAGATCTGGGGCTCAGAAGCTTTTCAAAAACTTTGATGCTTTAAGTTCATTCCTTTATTCAGTGAATAATTATTGAGTGCTTACTTATTCCTGGCACTATGTGGGGCAGCAGGGAATACTTAGTAAGCAAAGAAAAGGAAGTGCTTCTGTAAATAAGGTGGATGTGTACCTCATTGCTTTATGGTGAGCACAAACAGGACAGATCTGTGTAAAGCATTTAGCCCAATAAGAGCAACTAGCTGCTGTTCATCTTATATGTCTCTGTTATCATCAGCATCTCAAATTTAAAAGCAAAACAAACAAACAAAAAACAGTGTTCAGCCGGATCCCATCTCTATAGTCTCCTTATCACCAGTGGGATAAGGCCTGTGCTCCCCAGCCTGGGAAGTTGCTCTCCATTTCTTTTAGCCTCTTTACCCAGTGAGCTAGTATCTTCCAGCTATGTGGTTCCAGAAGCTTCGAGAGCAGCAGGGCTGTGTCCAGCTAAACAGTAAGACCCTGGGGACAGCCCCTTGGGCTCCAGGGAGCTCCTCTGATTTCCAGCAGTTTCGTAGGGGTGTTGCTGAAGGTTGAGCTCCAAAGGCAGTGAGGGCGCTGGCAGTTGCACTCCCCCGCCCCGGGTGTTTGCTGTTAGTCTCTAAGCCCAACCAGCTGATTCTCATCAATCCTGAATCTAAGGATTAAAAATTACTACATACATACACACATATATCTATGGAAAGGGCACTTCCTCTGGCTTTCTCTGTCCTCTCCGAGATTTCCCGCGCTCGGCGCTGATGGAGGGCAAGCAGGCCCCCAGGCCAGGACCACCCTGGGCCCCTTCTTTGGCTTTCCCCGCTCCCCGGAATGCGCTTGGAAACCGTACTCCTGTCTGTGTACTTGCCTGGTTCCTATCACCACCGTTTCAAAACACGACCAGTTTCTAATGGAAAAATAAACATTTCTGATGCCGAAGTGAGGAAGGGGTAGCTCCTTGTTTTGGACCAGTGTGTCCTGCCCCCCACCAGAGAGGGCGTGGTTTGGGGGAGGCTGCGTCTGAGTTCGGATGTGTCCATTCCGGGGCCTGCTTTTTGACTTGCTCACTCAGTGGTCCCCATCTGTGACACGGGGACAGTGAAAGGCCCCGTCTCGTCGGTGTGCTGTGAAGATCACAGGAAGAAGAGTGTGGTTAAGTGTTCCTGTTTAGAGTTCTGCACTGGAGACCCTGTCCTGCTACTTTTCAGCTTGGCGATGTTGAGGAAGTAACCGGAACTCTCCAAGCCTTGTTTTCTTTATCTGCAGAACTAGGGACTAAACTAGTACCTCCCCTTTGAGATAGTTGGAAGATTAACTGAGTTATTCCAAGTCACACGTGCTTCGGGCCATGCTTCCTATACAGCAGGTGCTCAATAATGTCAGCTCTTTTTATTGTTAGCTCAGTGCTTGGAATGTAGTAGGTCTTTAAGTATGTTAATGATTTTTACTACTGATTCATTTTAAAGGTAATTAAAATATTTTTAAATGGCTGTTTTTATCAGGGAGCCTAGTGGAAATAGGAATGAAATAGGCTTCTGAATACCTTCCCCCGGCCCCAAAGAGAAAACCAAAACAAAAACTTTAAGATCCTAAGTAGAGAGAAATGGTTTCTGAGTTTTTCAGGATAATATTATATTTCTAAATCATCTTCTTCTGCTTCTCATCACCCATCTGGCATCCACAGGTAAGGAGTGGGCCCATCCAGAGCGATCCACCTGGCTTATTTTTGCCCATTTGAAGCAGCCTCTGAGCTACATTGCAGCTTCAGTCTGAGTGCTACAATTGTAGAAGTCCAGGCCATGGACACCCAGATGTTCCTGAGTTCACATGGAGAGATCTGGGACCCACAGCTTTTCGAAACCTAAAGCTTGTGACCGAAATAGTGTGAACAGGTTTTTCAGGGCTGTGCATGGGATTCTTTGGCTCGGGCGTGATTTTATTGTAGCCCTTACACATGGAGACTGCATTAAAGGGGACTTAGGTCGCGTCCCTAGCACTTTACACTGAGGAACCTGGGTAGACACTGCACTGAGTGTTCACTGTGTCCAAGGCCAGGGATAGAGAGAGAGACAGAGGCTGAGAAAGGGAGGGGGGGGAAGGAAGGGAGTGTGCAGGGCAGGGAGCAGGAATTCCTATCCATGTGGGAGAAAGTGAACTTTCCCACTACTTAGATATGTTTTGAGGGAGCAGAGAGTTGGCTCTTTGGGATACACCTGGCTGGAATGACCTTGACCCCCCCACTGTGCCAAGGTGTGCACGTGTGTGCGTGCGTGTGTGCACATGCATATACCTGCATACAGGGCAGGTGGCGGCAAGCCCTTCCTCTGAAAGCTCCAGCATCCGTCGTTTTCAACAAGGATGCGGGAGATCATCACGAGGGCTGCTTCATGTTCACGAAACCCGGCAAGCAGTTCTCTCTCTGTTCTTCAAACGCCAAACAGGTTGATTTTTCTGTACTTATACATGGTAATTCTCATAAAAACGAACAGTAAGAAAAACAGAAGTGAGAAAGTAAACATTACCGCACATTCACCGCTCCCCCCCAGGATCAGGACTTGGACCATTTTGGAGACAGTCCTTCTAAACATCTCTCTCCTTATCTGTCTGTTACTGAATACACCTGTGCTGTCCAATATGGTAACCAGTTGCCACCAGCAGGTCTTGAGCAGTTGAAATGTGGCTGGTCTGAATTGACATGTGCTGGAAGTGACAAAGCCACACCAAATTTTGAAAAAAGAGACTGTAAAATATCTCAAATTTAGAGACTGATTATAGGTTGAAATGATAATATTTTAGATATATTGGATTAAATAAAATATACTATTAAAATTAATTTGCTCCACTTATGAAATGTACCTACTAGAAATGTTTAAATTACATTTGTGGCTCACGTTATATTTCTCTCTGGTAGTTGGGTGTAGGAACATCATAGTTTTAACAGGATGATGCTATATTTTCCCTGTTGTTTTAAATATAAAAATATGTTGTTAATATCTTTCTGTAGCAGTCGATATATGGCAGCGTTATTATTACCTTATAGCTGTGTGTCGATAAGTCACAGTTTATTTAACCAGTCCCACTTTGTTGGTTGTACAAAGTTGTACACATTAATGCTGGTGAACAAGCTTGTGTATTCATCTTTGCAAGCCCATCTGATTCTTTCCTTAGGATAAGGCTTCTCAGCTGGAGGATTGTGGACGTTTTCGTCTGGATGATTCTTTGTTGTGGGAGACTGTGCTCTACATTGTGCGATGTTTAGTGGCTTTCCTGACCTCGACTCACTAGATGTCAGCAGCATGTCTGTCCCCGTTTCCCACCCCCCCCATCCCACCCCCATGCATGACAACCTAAAACATCCCTGGACGTTGCCATGTGTCCCCCTGCGGGGCAGAATGACCCCAGTTGAGAAGCACTGACATAAGGCAAAGTATCAGAATGTGAAATGCTGGGTTGAAAAGTATACGTATTTAAAATTTAGATAGATTGATAGATATTGATACATATTGAAAATTTTATATCTATTCCCACACTGTTTTCTAGAAGAATAGTATCAATTCGTGTATCTGTCAAGAGTAACAGTGATCCTTGTTAAATGCTTATAAGACACTTAAGAAAGGAGGGGGCTGGGTATTTAATTGCTAACTTACATGTTAGCAGTTTGTTTAATGGCTTTCCTGAGATCAGCTCTTGTAAAGACCATGGCGGAGGCAGTCTAGGTATTTCCTTGCGGAGAGCAGCTTGGCAATGAGATGCCGTGGGCCATCCTAGCTTAGCTTAGCATAATGTACAAGGCTTCTGTGCTCATAAAGGAAAAAGAGATGGTAGAACGGCAGAGGGAAAACCTCTTGTTGTTTTTCAATTTAGGACTTTTCTTCTAGTGAGAAACGGGAATGGTAGTAAATGATGTAATAATCGTAGCTAATTATTGAATGTTTGCTACGTGTCAGGCACTGGGCTAAGTGCTGTTACATGTAATTTTATTTAAACTACACAAAAACCTGGCTGTCGGGTAAGTGCTACTGTTTTTACCGGATGAAGGAAGATGGGCACAGAGAGGCGGCCGGCGGTTCATCTGGCATGCTGGGGGTCACAACCTTAGTATGTGGTGTGGCCAGGATTTGAAGTCGGCAGTCCAAGGTGACCACACAATTCATTTATTCACTTTTCCAACAAATATCAATATTTGAGCTTCTCCTATGTGCCAGCCACAGCGTTTTTTGCTGAGTTTATAGGAGAGAGCCAAAAACGACAGGATCTCGGCCTCATGCAGACTGATGGGCGCTGATAAAAGCTCTTCTGATGAGGATTAAGGAATGTCGGAACGTGATGCCTTGAGAGCCTACACTTGGGGGACTTGCCCTAGTCAGGAAAGTCAGGGAAGGCTTCCAGGGGAAATAATGATTAAAATGAGGTCTGGAGAAAGAGAGAAGGGTGGAGGTTATGGGGGAGCCAAAGAAAAGGAACATCACGTCCCGTGTGTCGAGGTGCTCTGTGGCGTGTGGAAGGAGGTGGCCATGTGTAGAAGGTGCTAAGCTGAGCAGGATGCCGAGGACAGGGTTGCAGAGGCAGAGTATCCGTGGATCTGCGCTTCCCAAAGCAGTTTTGTCTGTCTGTCTGTCTGTTTTTGTAGTGAGGGATATGTGAGGTAAGGTGGGGTGGGATTAGGGGAATGGAGTACACGATCAGACTTGTGTTTTGGGAAGGTCACTCTGTGACGGGTCAAGAATGCCGGGGGGCAGCGGGCAGTAGATACAGAAAACTAGGAAGGCAGGCAGTTACTGATTCTCAACAAATGACGAGCATTTCTGCTTCACTTATTTATTGATGCTTCACAAACTAACCTGAAACTTAGTGCCTTAGACAGCAACCGTTGGTGCAGGACTCTTCCGTTCAGGCAGGGCTTAGCAGGGATGGTTTTTCTCTGCTCTGCATGGTGTTGGCTCAGGAGTGCATTCACCCAGGTGCTTGGCTGTGGCTGGAACGTCCAACCAAGATGGCTTCACATCCACACTTGACACTTGGTCCTGACCGTAACTTGGTTCTCAAGTTGACCTCACCATCATGATAGACTTAGGGTAGAATAGGACACTGCCAGGTTTCTCAGAATCTAGGCCCAGAACTGGCACAGCACCCTTCACTCTTTTGCATTTGTCAAAGCACGGCCAGTCCACACTCGAGGGGAAGGGGAAAAGATTCCACCCTCTTGATGGGCATGTGGACACAAGAATGGGAGGAATCACTAGTAGCCAGCGTTGGAGGCAAGTTGCTGTGTGCCAGACACAATTCAAGGCACTGAGAAGAGAGCACTGTATGATACAGAAACTACATTTCTACTCATATGGCCTACAGAGGGAGACATTAAGCAAATAAACTAGAGCAGTGTCAGGTTTAATTTACTAAGCTGTGAACTGAAACAGTGGTGTATCAGAGAGTGGATGAGTAGGTCAGTGGCCACATTAGACTATTGGATTGTCAGGGAAAGTGACTGAGGAGGTAACATTCCACAGTTAAATTGAGATGAGGAAAAGGGGGAGCCAGAGGTGGCTTAGGGAACGTGTGTTCCATGCAAGAGCAACTGCTAGGGCCAAGTCCTCAAGGTGGGAGTGAATGCGGCATGCTTAAAGAAGAGAGAGGAAGCCCGCTTGGCTGCAGCATGGTGTGTCAGGAGGAGAAGGAGGTTGCTGTGTAGGACAGATGAATGAGGAAGAGGCTATTGCAGAAGACCAAGCCGGAGAAGACTATGGATGGGCTGTGATATTGATGGTAGACAGGCAAGGGAAGAAAGGCTTTAAGAGATGTTTAGGCGTTAAAAGCAGGCAGCCATCATTGATGGGTTGAGTAAATGATAAGACAGGGAGGGAGTATTTCAAGATGACATCTCAATTTCTGATGTGAACATCTCTGGATGGAGGTACCATCGGATGAGATAGTGGAACGTTGGGAGGGCCCTAGTGTGGAAGAGGAAGATAATGAGATTGGGTTGGAAACATCTTGGGTTTTTCAGATTGGAACCACTTCCATTTATGTTGTAATGTGAAAGGATGGGGGACCACTTCTCCCACTTCTGGGGACCTGGGCTTGTGACTGGCATGCCATGTTTAACTCCCAGGATGTGAGACGACCCAGAACACTCACATACCATCAGGTGTAGGCTGATGTGATTTTCTAACAGGTCTGTAAAATGTATTCAGTTTTTAAAGGGTGGTGGGTAGAATATTTTACCAGGTACTTGGGGGTCTCCTGCAGTGGGTCTTAGCTGGTATTCTGGAATTGTGCTCTTCTTTTTGTTTTCAGTGTCCCTCAGGGGCATCCGATCATCTGACCCTATCAGATGAATGCCAGGAAAAGGGAAGCCTAGGTAGCGGGTGTGTGAAAGGTGATGGGCATTTATTTTTTTAACTGGCAAGGTTGCGGACTCTAAGTTCACAAATATAGTAGCAAAAATCAACTGTTGCTTCTAGGGATGTATATTCACCCAGCTGATCAAAGGCCTGCGTACAGGGATATAACTTGCAGCATTGTTTCTGAGAGCAAATTCCCTAAATGCCTGTCAGGAGGGAAGTGGTAAATTATGGTCTGTCCTAGGTTGGGGGTGGGAAACACACGGGGACTGTGCTCTGCCGCTGTCAAAAAAGGATGGAGACCTGTATGTGCCGATGTGGAAATATCTCCAAGATAGCTTAAGTAACCAAGTGGGGAAATATAGGACTCTTTGGGTAGAAGGCAGAAAAAAAGTATACATACAAAACCCTATGATTGTATATGTATAGAATATTTTTAGAAGAGAGAGACAAGATACTGGTAACAGTGGTTGCCTTTGGAAAGGGAAATTGGAGGTTGGGGGAAGGAATTTATAGTCTGTGTTTACCTGTTTGTGCTATTTGATTATATCTGTATGAGTCTAATACCCATTTGAACATAGTTCTTCCAGGATGCTGAAGTGTTGTTACCTAAAGGGCAGGAAGCCCTGGGGAAAAAGATCAGATACTGGGTTTTGATGATGTCTCTTTTTAAGTCCTTGCTTTTAGTAAATGTGAAAATCAGGTGTGATTGCTGATTGATTTCAAAACCCAGTGATAAGAAACAGTTGATTCAGCCCAGATCAACCACGTCCTCGTCCTCGCTCCAGATTCCCAACTGTGCGTGGCTGGTCTCTTACATAATGCTTGTTTTATTGACTTCCATTATCTAAGTATCATCTAGAACTTTTTTTTTTTTTTTTAATTGCTTGTCATGTAAGACTCATCCCATACTAGCTTAAACAAAAAGAGGCTGTATTTGACTATGTAACTGAATAGGTCGGGTGTAGACCTGGCAGGGCTCAATCTAAGTCCTAAAGCCTCATCTTTATATTTCTCCCCTCTGCTTTCTTCTGTGTTGACCCCCTTTCTAATGGGATACCTTTCCTGGAGGTGAATAGCTCCTGCAGCTCCATCCTTGCAACTTTCAGCTTGAAGGACAGCCGGGAGGGTCTCACTCGGTGTCCAGGCTCTCAAGCATTTGTTCTCAAGGCTTCCTTTAGCTCACATGCTTGTTGGGGCGATGTTGCAGGTCAGTTTCCTTTTGGCAATTCAGTTAAAACTGGTAAATACCAAGCTCCTACTATATTCCCGATTCTCTAGGCCTGGAGACACTAAGATGAATAAAATATTTGGGCAGGTCTTGAGGAGCTCACAGCGTGTTAGAGAAGGTACAGAAGCTAATGTGGAAACCCTTTTTGATGTGAAATATTAGACTCGAAGGAATTCTGGGGAGGGCTCATCTCCGCCTGGGAATATTAGTAGGAGACTTGTGAAAGAGGGACACTGGCGTGAAGTCTTCTCTGAGAAGAACTCCCTCATGCACACAGGTCAGAGGAGTAGGCTGAAGGCATTCCGGTATTAGACTCGAGAGAGCAGACAATTTTAATTTGCATCAAGTTCTGCTTATCAGGCTTCAAAATGGCCGGTGTGCCATCCTCTTCTCATCTTGTGGCCACCGCCACCCCGCTGGACCAGACCTTCCAAGGTAGTCTCTCATCCTCCGAATATTGCAGCCATTTTATTTCTTTGCCCTCATTTGGCAGAGGCATTTATTACTTTGTATGTCACTCACTTCTCTCTTTTCCCCAGTTCCCTTTCTTGCTCATTGTCTGGGCCACACAATTAGTGCCCTAATTTCAAGCAGTAGTCCCCCCTCTAGCAAAGGGGTTGCGTTCCAAGGACAGACTTTGTCATCAGAAACTTTGTTCCCAGCTACTCCAATAATGCAGGCAGCCTAGGGCTGTATTCAAGGAAGACTGAAGGGCGGTGGGTTCAGCATGAAAATAGCCAACTCTTTTCGCTGGAAGACACGTTACAGTAGTCTTGAACCTGACAAAGGCAAGGAGTTCAGAGGAGGAAGGAAAGCAGCGTGATTTGTGGCTAAGGTAGTAAGGAGGAAGGGAGAGGGCTTGGGCATGTTTTAGACGCTGGGGTCAAATTTTCTTACAAGGGTATGAGGGTCAGGCGACAGTGCTTAACATGAGCCAGACATGCGTGAAGGAAGATCGTGGCAAGTGGAAAGCAAAGCATCGTTTGATGGTTGGTCCAACTTGCTCCATCCCAGCACCTCTTGGCAGGTAATTCTTGGAATCTGAGCTTGAGCACAGCCCAGTCTTGGACTGAAGTGGTCCCTCTCAACAGACCTGAATCTGGCCATTCTTAGGTGGGTCACATGAGACCAGAAGGATGTGTACCTCACCACGTCTGCTCGTTGTACAGCAGAGGGGATTAAATACCAAGGAGAGAGGCGAATCTACCCCCATGGGTGTGTGGCTTCTCATTAGTTCTCATTTGCATTTGGTGAGAATGGAGGAGACTCCACTGTGGTGAGCTGCAGAGCCATCTCCTTTCTGCAGGTACTACATCTACCAAACCAAGGAAGACCATGGCCGTGGGGCAACTGTCTGCACCTCCAGAAGTAAACTAGAACTGAGCCCTTCCTTACCAGTTCTGGGCAATGTTACCATTGAAAGGGTATCAGTAAAAATGTTGGGAAGACTTCTGTGCCCTCCACTGATGCCAAACCCTCGGCAAAAAATGCACCAAGGTCACTCTTTAATACGGGGCAAGAGCTCTTCTCTCCAGTTAGTTATCAGAAGCTGACAATGTAAATGTTTTCTCTTTGGTACAACACTTGAGTGCAGCTCACTGATATTAAAGGGTTGTTGGTCAGTGGGAATGAAGGACGTAGAGGGGAATTTCTAGTTTTGATTGGGAACCAAGGCACTGAGTCCTGTGTGAGAAAATGGAACAGGGGTGGTAGGTGTTAGTGTGGGACACAGGTCTTCTCTGCAGCTCCTGAGGCCACCTGCCGCTGCTTGTGCCACCCTTGCATATTGTGAGACCCCTGGAGGCAAGGGCCAGATTGGTTTGGCTCACAGCTGTTGGATATATACCTACACTTAGCCTCGTGTGGACCATAACGATTGACCCACCCATGATGCCGAGGGCCCTGCCAGGAGCAAATTATGCATATTATTTTTCATTTTCACTGTTATATAAATTTTCCCAGGTGATCTATGTATCAAGGTTTTACTCTTCACTCTCTTATAATTGGAGACTCTATTGCACAAAAAACCCCATTATTCCATGTGTATAGAATGTTGTCAGATACAGTACTGCCTTGTTCTGGGGTTATTTTTTTGGGTGTACGCCTTATCTTAAAGTCACTCTAAAATCCCAATGGGTAGAGAACCTGTCTTTTAAGAATCTTTTGATTCCTGATTTAGAATATATAATAGGTGCTTTATAATTGATGATCTTCCCCAGTGAAAAGCTCTTAAGGTTTCTTGAGTACAAGAGCAATGTCTCAGATTTATTCCTCTCCCCTGCCCGGGTTCCACACATAGTAGGTCTTGTCTTAGAGGCAGAACCATCAGGAACAGCAGTGTTTACGATGCAGACACCCCGTAAGACGAAGCTCCTGTAACAACGCCTGGCTTTAGACGTCAGCCCAGGGAAAGCACATTAATGGATCTGAGTGTTTCTCTGTGAGGTTTTTCCTCTTTGTCTCCTTTCTATTTTTTGGTCCCTGAGCAGGCTGTATCTCTCTGTGGGGAAGCAGCAGACAGCTTCAGTGAGTATAAACGTTACAGCCACCCGTGGAACATAGGCCCAGAGATAATCACATGTACCAGTGATCCCTCAGTAGGTTGTATTAACACGTGTGGTTCTTTTATCAAAGGAAGTAAGTTTTCTTGATATGTTAGAAAATAGTACTTTTTTGCCCGTCTCTGGAGTGGATGAATCGATGTTTTGGGTATCTGTCTAGATTGACAGCTTGGATTGCTTTTTTTCCCCCTGAATTTTGGTAATTCCGGATTGAAGAGTACATTTTCTCTTAAATTCTGTGAAGTGATCACACTTTCTTTGTGGACAGTAATTCTTTCTTTTTCCTAAAAAAGAAGTAAATCATATCCTCGCGCTTTTTTTTTTTTTTTCAAAAAATCTGTCTTTGAGAAGCACTCATGTATTTTTTTTCTCTTTCTCGCTCTCCTTCATTTGTATTTGCCGAGAAAGATCTTCAGATGCATTTCTGTTGGTTGGAAGGAAGTATTCCTTAAATAGATGGATGCAATAGAATTGCCACTTCACAGTCTTGAATTTGGGAGGATATCACTTGCCTAATGGCATAATGATGGATTTTTTCACCCCTTGCCACTTTAGAATAACAGTTATAAAATCTCCCGGAAAAAGTCGAAGATGAAAGGTGACAATCCGGAGAAATTGATTGGCCCAACCCTACTTTTGGGGGCCCTGATCTGGGGTTACCTGTCCTGTGAGAAAACCAAGATCCACCCAGTCACAACACGTTGGGTCCCATCCCTGCTAAGACCAGGTTACAAGATAAAACTCTCCTCCCTCTTCATTGTTAAGATGGAATTTCCATTCATTGAAAGCCTAAATCCTTTGCATACTATTTTTATGCTTGTTTTCGTCCTGCAGGTAAACCTTTATTTGGTGCATTCCGTCTTCTGTTGTGGGATTGACTTTTTAGGGCAGATGAGAATTTTGGAGATAATTACTCCCCTCCTCCATTCCCGTGGCTCTACTAACTGCCAAGTCCCAGTGCCACTTTGATAAAAAACATTTCCATAGCTGCTCGCCTCTCTGTTGCCTCGGTCCGCCTTGTCTTAGAGGCACATCATTTTTGCACATCAGTATTAACAATTCAAACACCCTGAAATGCTAATAGCACTAGTAAGCTTTTAATTCCATGGAATTTATTGCTTGCTGTATTTCCATGAATTTATAACGCTCTGATTCTTAAGAGCCCCATTTAATCAGTTTTGCCTGGCACCGAACATAATAAACAACTTGCCGGTGAAAAAGTGCCACTTGGGGGAGGCTGCTAACAAGGAAGTTAAATGCTTCTGCCACTAGCAGTTTCTTCGCTGTATTTTTCATGAGCCGTAATGTACTTTGCTGGCTTCAGAGCGGTGGTTGAATGCAGGGACAAACGCAGCCCTGCTTTCACACTCAGAAGCTCAGACTTCGCTGGGTGTCTTTGCAGAAAGCCCAGAAGACATCGACACTTTCAGCCTTATTTTTCTTTTCTCCTCTAGCTTAATGGCGTCTAATACTTTTTCATTATCTTTACCTTAATCTCTTAGCGTATGATTTATGGACTGGAATGGTGAGTGATATCAGTGGGCAAAAACAATCATTAGAGGCTGTTAAGGAGCATTTATTGTTTATTTGGCTGCCTGTCTGTAAAAGTACACATGATGGCCCTAATAGCAAAATATCAAATTATCAAGTGCTTTAAAGCAGAAAATGTCATTTGTTTCTCAAAACTGCACCAACTTTATATAATTGCCCTTTTAATTATCCCTAGTGGCCCATGAAATTTGCAAAATAGAGCATCAAAGGTTTGATTTACTTACATGTTGCACTTTGGCGGGATTCTTAATGAATATTGTTTAGTACTAATCCTGAGATGAAATTTGTAAATGTTTGTAGTGAGGGACTTTGAAGTGGGTGGGAGCCTAGTAATAAAACTGAATCAACTGGGTTCCTCGGGACGGAACAATATGGCTGTATTCTTGGACCTAACATTTTGAAAAATTCTTTTTATAGTGGAATTTTATTTTTAATTCAGGTCTAAATGAATATGCCTTAAGTTCAGTTTTGCACTTCCTTCTTTTCCTGCCCGGTTAAGTGATCTCATCTTTACTTTCCTAGGGCCTTGGAGGGGTCGTTTGTTTGTTTCCTGGCAATTTTGGATTGGGGTCAGCTGCTGCTGCAGAAATCACAGTCTAGGAGGTGATGTTCAGAACCAGATCTCTATAAAGCTCATCTTTTGGAGATGATTTTTGCAGTTGTAGATCTGGGTGCTGATTTCCGACTGAGATTTGGAGCCCTGGAGTCCACTCTGAATCTGAGGTCTGCTGGGACTGTTTTGTGTTATCTTCCTTGAAGTGTGTGTGCGCCGTCACGTGCCAATGAACGAACCACAAAAACCACTCCGAGTCGCTGTGAGCCCAGGAGGGGTCTGCGTGGATAGTGCCGCGGCAGGGTGCGCTTCCATCTCTCTGCGTTCAGTCACCTGCCCAGATTTTGTCTTCAGTCTGCAGAGATGAAACACGGGGCTACATCTTGGGTAATAAGAGAAGGAGCGATATAGGATGGTGATAGGGAGACCCTGGGATTTGGTTGAAGGCTGGTTCGCCGGGCACAGGAAGCTCTCTCGGTTCTCACTGATAGAGATATTAAGTAATCCTGGTGGGAGGGTGGACACCTGTAGAGCGTCACTCGTTAGGCATCCCCAGGTTGACAGCGCACCAGTGATAACCGCGTGATGGGTGTGGCGTGCCTCCTCGCAGCTCCCTCGCCCACTCCTGAGAGTGTCACAAGGGACAGGAGCAGGAGATGAACAGAAGTCTGTAAGATTGCATCTCTTATTTCCCCTCTATCCACCTGACTTGTCACTCGGTCGAAGGGGCTAGCACGGCCGTGTCTCCAGCAAACCCTGTTGGTTGTTGCCTGGTAACTTGTTCTTCTCAGAGTGATGGTAAAAAGATGGTTTCCTCTCCGTATCTCCCTGGTATGGAGGGGAAGAAGATCAGTTTTTGAGGGGTGCTTCCTCACCCTTCCTCACCTCTCCCACTCTTCTGAGGCTTTCCCGCCCCTTGGAATCTCTGAAATAGCATTTGTAGGTTCCCAAGCGCCTCAGGGGTACTTATTTTTTTGTTTGTTTTTTATTTTATGATATGTCAAACGGTTATTTATTTATTTATTTGTTTGTTTTTAGTTTTTTTGGCTGCGTTGGGTCGTCGCTGCCGCGTCCCGGCTGTCTCCAGCCGCGGCGAGCAGGGGCCACTCCCTGCTGCGGTGCGCGGGCTTCTCACCATCGCGGCCTCTCTCATCGGGGAGCACGGGCTCCAGGCGCGCGGGCTTCAGTAGCTGCGGCACGTGGGCTCAGTAGTTGTGGCTCACGGGCTCAGTAGTTGTGGCTCACGGGCTCAGCCGCTCCGCGGCACGCGGGATCCTCCCGGGCTAGGGCTCGAACCCGTGTCCCCTGCATCGGCAGGCGGACTCTCAACCACTGCGCCACCAGGGAAGCCCCAGGGGTACTTAGTTTTAAGTCCCTGTGCTGTGATTGTACCAACTTTTAGAGTTACTTTCTGCCTCCTTCATCTAGCGGATGGCAATTTAGAAGGTGAAAGAATTTCAGAATTATTAAATTGCAGGCATGTTTCAGCAATCCAGTAGTCCTGTCTACCAGAAGTAGTCATATTTGCCTGCTTCGATGTCTTTTGTCTTCATAGTTGCGTCCCGCGCCCTTACCTATTGTCTCCTTTTCAAATCATATCTCTATTCTTGCTTTTAGCCGCTCGACCTTGTCCTTCCTTCTGTAATAGCTGTTGCTTTCTGTCCTCCACATCAGCCAAGCGTACCTGTCTGACATGTCCATTTGCGTATGCAGTTCTGCGTGCAGTCATTTTGCAGCCCTCTTGGGCAGACTTTTGTGTCTTTCTGTGGCCTCTCTTTGACGGTCCCAGAGCATCTAGATGTTGGTCTTTTCCGTTTGGTTTTCCTTTTTGGCTTCTCTTCCATCTGAATCTACTGTACACTCTTTTAAACTTTTCTAATATTGCATCACTTTCACACACATTTATGAGAACGGTTCCTCTCAGATGAGAGACTTGGCCCACTTTCATCACTTCACGGCTCATGATATGTACTAATACATAATGCAAATACAGATTTAGGGTATTTCCGGGATCCTCTCAACGTTTACCTTAAATAAGTTAATGTTTGCACACACACATTACACACTATAATGTATATGATATAACAGGGCGACTCACATGATTTATCCAAAATACTACTTCTGATGTATTTAGAGGACGTGATCCAATCAAGGAGCTGAAGGTTAAAGTTCTTTGATGAAGGATTGGATTCCATACCGTCCTTGTGTTTCTGTGACTGGACGTTAAATCTGATTTGGACGGAGCATTAAAAGCCCAAATGTGTGACCCTTTGTGGATGTGACTCATGGATTAGGTGACTTTCTTACTTTCCCCCCAGGATTGTCACAATTCCAGGCACTTTACACTCTACTTTCTTCCTTTCTTCCTTGTGATTCTGCCTCTGTATCTATCTTGGCAGCCCTAACGAATTCTTACCTGTTGTAAAAATGAATCCACCCATTGGTGGGTTTCAGAACCAGCATTGTCCCCCATGCTCAGTGCTTCATTGTTGGTCCAGATGACATCGGAGTCATTCCTTCCATCTCCAAGCCCTCGCGCGCTTTGCAGCCTTTTTCTCAACTTTGGTGCCCTCACCCGATTCCCGAGGTGCGCAGTGAACGCTTTTGATACCCAACGTGTGACCTTTGCTTTTCACTCCCTTCCTCCTATGTGATTCTGATGAGGTTTATCTTCACGTTTGTCACTTTGTTCTCCATTTCCTTTGTACTTTATCACTTCTTTTGGATGCAGTCCAGCTGTTCATGTGCTTATGCTTGTTGGTGTAAATCCTCATTGCGCCATTAACAAGCTCACAGGTCACTGGGACAAGAGCTGGCCTGGACAGCCCCAGTCTGCTCCTTTTCTGCTGTGTTCCATGTTTTCTCTTCTCTGCCTCTTTGAGACATACAGAGACAGAGGGACAGACAGGTTGTTTGTCAAGTCACCTAGTTTCTTAGATCTTCGACTAACATTTGGCTGTTTCCTCCTAGAGGAAAACCTTTTCGTTGGCTCTCGGGACTGGAGGTGAGCTAATGGATGAGTGAATATTAGCAGGGGGTGCTGCCGATCTGATAACAGATTTGCCTCCAGGCTTACTACCAAGGGTTTTCTGGAACTCGGAGCCATTCTTTTGTTCATTTCTTGGGTTTTCTTTGATATCAGGGAGGTGGAATAATCCCTTCAGAATCTTTTCTTTCTGATTTCCTGTGCTTTGTCTCCCAGCTCATTTCCCATCTGGTCAGTTGTAGCAGGTACCTAGCACAGCCCAAAAACAGTTCTCAAAAAATGTGGCTGATCCTATTGCTTTTGGCCAAAGTTCTTGTAGTTGTTGTTAGATCAAAGAGAAGCAGTCCAGAAAATTCTTGAGAGAAAAGAAGACATAATTTGTTTTCTCTTCCTCTATTTCCTTGCCACCTCTAGATTCTTGGAGTTGGAGCTAATACCCTACAGAGTACAGCGGGACTTGCCTGAAGCTTAGGGAGGGAGTTTCTGAATGTGTAATTGGTAAGGTGTGCAGTCTCTCAAATCAGAGGAGCTGGCTCTGTATCCCAACTCAGCATCTTTTTCACTGTGTGATCTTGTGCAAGCTTGGTCTCTCTGAGCTTTTCTTTCCTTATCTGTAAAATAGGGGAAACTGTACCCATTTTTTAAAGGATGCTATGAAAATAAAATGCAATAATGAACATAAAAGCAATAGATCAGAACCCAGTGCATAAAATGGTACAGTTATTTTTGATATTGTTCAGTGTACCTAAGAAAATCAATTGCATCATTCTGTAATCCAACTGAACGACAGTGTCGTAACTGTTTAGTGGACAGTTCTGTGCTTGGAAATGCAGAGTAGAAGGCCGATGACGAGGACACTGGGAACCTCCCTGCCCTTCTAATACAGTGTTCAGCAAACCAGCTGAAGAGGAATGAGGCACGGGTGCCAAAGCAATGAGAGAATCCAATCAGATCCCTTCTACGTGGCAATGTTTTCGGAGTTGTTAGGACTTAAGGTTTGAACTAATTTCTCTGAAAAGCCCTTCACGGCTCTCCATTTCTGATGTCTCCTCCATTTCTGAGGATTTCTCATCCTCGTTGGACTGCATTCTGGAATTACGGCTTTTATATTTGTTGGTGGTTTACCGTAACTACTCCATGTGTCTTCTGAATTGATATGTTTTGGAAAACATCATTTTTTTTTGTTTGCTTTACTGTCACACAATAGTCTCTTTTGTCTAGAAGTCACTTCAGGGCAGGTCTCCAGGACTGTTGGGTGCCCAAGGTAAGATGACAAGTGTGGGTGGCTTGATCATGGGGGCACTGATGCAGAAATTACATTCAGGATTAAATTGAATACCATTGGGTATAGGTGCCCAAATGTTTTTTTCCCCTTAAAACTATCTTTGGACATTTAACTCACGGTCATATGGAGGTGATAAGTCACTGAATGAGAATTTTCTAGAGAGATGCCTTCTCCAAATCTGGGTTTCCTTTGGGTGTGCTCAAGCTGGTTGTTATGAAATAGTGTTGTAGTGGAGCTTTGAAACGGGACTAAATCTCCAACAAGGAGTAGCTTTTGCATGACTAGAAGCTGGGTCACTGGAGCAGTTTTATGTAGAAACATAGGCAACTATCAGTTTTTCAAAGACAATTTCTCTAACTCTTGCAGATGAGGTAAGGCTCCCCAGTTATATGTTTATATAGCGTCCTATATTTCCCCCTAGCACTTACAATTATAAGTGATTCTTTTTAAAGCTATTCTTTTAGCATGTTACTATCTCCAAAGATTGCAAATTCCAGAAGGGTCAGGGACCGTATTCACTTCTACATGTCTAGCACATCACGAAGGATCTGGCACATGATGGGACTTGACATATTTATTGAACATAGAGTAAGAGAGCGAGCGTTTTTACTTTTCACTTACTGGGAATTTTCCATGACTGGCTATGTTTCAATTAGGATTGAATGTAGGTGCATGGAACAAAAACCTAACTACAGTGACTTAATCCAGGGGTTGGCAAACTTTTTTTGTAAAGAACTCGACAGTAAATATTGTAGGCTTTTGCAGGTTATTCAGTCTTAGTCACAACTACCCAGCTCTGCTGCATGAAAGCAGCCATAGATAATGCTTCAATCAGCGGGCCTGGCTGTGTTCCAATAAAACTTTAGGCAGTCAGGCTCCAGGTTTGGCCCATGGGCCACTGTTTATAGTCCCCTGGCTTAATCAAAGTGGGGTGGTGGTTGGTGGTGAATTCTATTTAACAAAATAAGAAGTCTAGAAGTAGGCCTTCCATGGCTGGAGTACCCTTTAAGAGGGTCCTCCAAGACTGGACTGCTTCTTGCTTGTCTTCCCACCATCTTTAGCTTATCTCTTTTCTTCTCATAGTCACAAGGTGGCCGCTTAGACATCGAGGGTGTGTTTCCAGGCATGAAAGTGCAAAGGACAAAGACGTTTCTTCTCTCCAGATGGTGCTTCTTTGTAAAATGAAATAGACCTTCCTGGATTTGTCTTCTTACTTTGGACAAAAGTCCAAACAGTCTTCCTTTGACTGTTTATCTATATGTCATTGGCCAGGGGACTGTGTCACAGGGCTACTTCCAGTGACAAGAGAGCCTGAAACTGCAGATATTTTAATTGAGCACGTTGCTGCCCAAACAAAGTTGGGATGCTGGTACTCAAGGAAGGAGGGTGAGTGAAGTTTGTATAAGCAACTAAAGAGGTCCACTGGACTGTGGGTTTGAAACTGTCGCCCCCGTCTCTGCCCTGCTCCGCAACTTCTTTCTATTCAGGGTTAGTTATGTTATGGATTAAGCATAAGAAGCTCTGGTTAAGCGCCTGTTTCACAGTTTCAAATCTCAGCTCTTTTACTCACTCTCCCTCTGACCTTGGCCTCAGGTTTTCTCAGCTTTAAAAAGAGGAACAAGTGTCGGGACCAAGCCTAGAGTTGAGAGGAGTAACTTTGAGAAGGTGTGTGAAGTATTTAGCGCTGTGCCAGCTCCTAATAAACACTCAATAAACGGTGGATGTCATCCTTAGGACTAGTATGAAGGTACAAATGAGGTTTTATCTCCACCTGCCCTTTATAACAGAGATGTATTTATATTAAAAAAAAAAAACCAGGAGAAAATGAAGGAGCAATGAATATAAGTTTACCAACGAGTATAAAGTGTGAGGAAGGATTGGGTGTTCTCTCCATGGTCATAGGCATTTCAGAAAATTGGGAGCTTTTCAAAACAAACCCCAGCCTGATTAGATGGCAAAGTTTGCAGTAAACAACAATACAGCAGTAAAACCCCAATTCCCCAAATCCTAACTGTGGTTACCCCTGCCCAGCAGTTATTGAAATTCCCAGCTTTCATGATACTGCATAGACTAGGTGGTGGTGTTTTATCTCAGTTTTTAAACATATTTAAGTCCCTCTGGGCTGGTATTCCACTAGACGGGGAGTCTGACTCTGTCCAAGGCTGAGTTCCCTCTGCGATGTGTACACAGCAGAAAAGTCCATGCTTTACCTGCCTGCACCCTGACCTACTGTACCCAGTGCAGGTGTGGATGAGGTGTCCTGAAGAGCAAGGCGATTGGAAAACGCTGGTCTTGAGGGCTCCTTGCTTAGATAGTCCTGATTTTAAAGGAATCTCTTTGGGGGTTTCCTTAGCTCTTTCAGCCACTGTGTGATAAGTCCTTGCCAGGTGCATTGGATATGCTCTGCGTTTGCTTAGCTTAACAAGGGCTAGCCCTCTTACAGAGGGAGTCCCGAGGCCACCAAAGAATCCAGCCTGAGGCTCGTTAACCAGGGACCTTTGCAGTGGCTCGAGATCTCCTAGGTCACATCATGAAAGCAAGAACCTTACTGAGAAAACACTCTGGGGCTTCCCTGGTGGCACAGTGGTTAAGAATCTGCCTGCCAATGCAGGGCACATGGGTTCGCGCCCTGGTCCAGGAACATCCCACATGCCGTGGAGCAACTAAGCCCGTGCGCCACTACTACTGACCCTGAGCTCTAGAGCCCGCAAGCCATAACTACTGACCCTGAGCTCTAGAGCCCATGTGCTGCAACTACTGAGCCCGCGCACCTAGAGCCCGTGCTCCGCAACAAGAGAAGACACTGCAATGAGAAGCCTGCGCACCGCAACGAAGAGAAGCCCTCACTCACCGCAACTAGAGAAAGCTTGCATGTGGCAATGAAGACCCAACGCAGCCAAAAATAAAATAAATAAATTTATTTAAAAAAAAAAGAAAACCCTCGGGAGGTTTGTTTCTAAAACCAGTCACAATACTACAATAACCACCCAAGTGTCATTTTTAAAAAGCAAAAGCCAAGCCTCAAATGAGCAGAGCCCCAGCGGAAATCTCTTCTCCAAATCCATTACGTAGGAGATGAACTCGGTAAATACCGAGGACTCTCCCATTTAGACTCTGACCCTCACTCAGCAAGGGGAGTGATTTGTTTCCTACTTTGGTTCTGTGCCCACCTTTTTTCGAACCTTTTAATTTAAAAGAGACAGTGATTAATGATGCTTTTGATCCGCTGACTTATTTTTTTCTTTTAAAGGGCACCCTCTTTCTCTTCTACATAAATTTGATGTTGGAAGTAAACCATGAGTATAAAAATTATATTGCTTATTTATTTCTGGGTGTGTCAGGCATATACTAACTCTGTCTACCCCCATCCCACAGTTTTGACAGTCAAGGTGCAGTTTGGGTTCATATAGTCTTGGCATTCTGTGTCTGATGTGTAGTAAGGATCTGACAAGTATTTGTTGAGTGAACAAATAGAGGAGTGAATTAATAAATGTTACTTAATAATCAGGATTTGTGCGAGGGCAGTTCCAAAAGTGTATTTCCAGGTAACGTGTGTGTGTGCCTTCTTACTGAGAAATAATGAATATTCTATAGGCTGTGCTATTGGGCTTTGTTTTGAACCAGTGGTGATCCAAATTAAGGTGGTTCACAGTGCAAGGTCTTTCTGCCCATGTCTCCTTGGTAGCTACAGTTGTCTTTCTTTCCAGGGCTGGATAATCAGGCCAAGAGATACTGTCACTTTGAAGTCTGTGAATATTTTTATAGTCATCGTAGACTACTTCTCAGAAACACAGCTTAGTCTACAGAGCATGATAACCTGTCTTGCTAGTCTGTGCTTCTTTTACTGTGGGTATGTAGATGTTGATGCCTAAGGAGGGGAAAAAATAAGCCTATCGATCACAGCATTATATCAGATCTTAGCAAATGTAGATTTCTTTTGTAATACTCTGGTCCATTTCTTTCAGAAATAAGAATCTTTTTTTTTCTGGGCTTTACCCTTCTGCTCAGTTTTATGTTTTCCTAGTTAAATATGTGAAAGGACAAGAATTGGTCTTAGTTCCAGATTGCAGAACCGGAAGCTAAAGTTGAAAAAGAAAAAAACTAAGATTTTTTTTTTTTGATAGTGTGTTTCATATTGTGTTGAAAACTTAGTGATAATTTATAAAAAGTAGCATTATTTATATAGATTTTTAAAATGTAGAATACAGTCTAAAACTTAATGTGCTGTAAGATCATTTTGGATTCTACAGTAGCTTTGCAAGGGACCTATTACTTTAAAAGGTGTAAATGATACGTGGTGCTATACCCGTCTTATCTTGAAATGTATTATAGGGGCTCTTTCTGTTTTACCTTAATGTGCCCACGGAACTTCTGTTTAGTTTAAAAAGACACCCAGAAGAAGGAAATGCAGTTAATAGCTTAACACATTCCAAACTTTATTAGCAATTCGCACTTAGGAGAAGGATAGGTGGTGTAAAGTTGAAAGCTTATGGTTACCCAGGGGTAATATACCTCAATTCTACTTCAGATTTTACCCCACCTTCTGTTCGGCTCTGTTGTTTAATAAATAGAAAGGTGGAAAGCTGGCTGTCTGGATCCTTTTCAAGGTCCTTTCCTGGCTCTAGCAGCCCTGTGGTCGTCTGAAAATGATGACGTTGCCACACCTCCGATGCGGCATCTCCAGTGTGGTTCAACTGCCCATTTCACTCATTCTCGTTGATGAATCTCTGCCCTGGGAGGGACAGATTTCATTTTAAATTTAAGGTGACCCAGGGAATCTATCGTGGTGTCACGTTCCTACATTAAAGGCACATTCTTGCTTATTTTTTCAATGTGGAGATAAAGAAAATCAACTGAATTGTATGCTTTGAGCCTTGAGATTTTTTTCAGCCATCATAACCAACCCACAGGTCATGCCCAAATCCGGGGTCAGCTTGTAATGGTTTTCGCCTTGTGTCTGTCCTCTCTCGCTATTTACTTTCCTTTGAGCGTCAGTCTTATTTTCACCCCTAGTTGTGGGTTAAAAAATTAGTCCCCATATGATACAGAAATAGTCAAATTAGTTAACATTGCATCCGGTATTTAGGAGCATATGAATGCTTAGCAGACTTCGTCCCAGAGGGTAAAACACAAACATGAAGAAGAGTTGACAGAAATGAACTACCACATCAATTCTTTGACCAAACATGGCCACAGGGACCCTCTGATTAAAACAACAGCAACAAACAGCCTGGCATGAAATCCCATTTCTTCTCTCATCCCTTCGCCTTGCCCTAAATATTGGAAAATATCCATAGTTAGTCCCCTGCTGCCCTTCCTCACCTCGTCCTCCGCCTTCCCTCCCCAACTGGGTGGCCTCCACAGCCTCCAGCAGGGCTCCCCTCGCCCCCGCTGCCACATGGGCTTTCCTGCCGGCATGATCTAGGCTCCCCTTTCTTAAGGGGCTTGGACATGACTCTCAGGCCGAGTCCACGTAGGGAGGCACCACCCATGGTGTCTGTGGGTTAACATGTAGCTCTCAGTGATAGACACCATCCTGTATATAGACGTTTCACTGATTTGTAGGCATTTTCGTTTGATCGTAAACTTGTTTGTGTTAGTCTTTTTTTAGCATGGGTCCATCCACAAATCATCTAGTCCTTCTGTACAAAGTTGGGAGTTGACTGGAATCAGCTCCTTTACCAAACGCCAGGGCCGTCAGTTTTCTTCCAACATTTGGACCCTAGAATTGGGAACTTAGTCATTTGGGAGCTTGGGACACATTCTTCCCCATCCTTGGTAGATAACCATAAGGAAAACAGTCGGAATCATGGCAGGTGACACTTATGGAGCACTTTGTGTGTGCCAGGAACCATTCTGGATCCTTTATGTGTATCTTTTCTCTTAGTCCTTATAAAGATGTACTGCTGTTGAACCCGTTTTATAGATAGTAAAATGAAGACACAGAGAGGTGAAGTAAACTCTGTAAGATCACACAGGCATGTATCTAGGCTTTAAGCCTGAACTCCTCTGGTTTCCACTGAAAGGCTCTGGGTGACGTGCTCACTCTGTCTGGGGGCGGCTTGTGCCATTTTTAGGGCTCTTGATGGAAAGGTTTCTTTCTCTATGGTCAAAATCTACTTTGTGGACATTATCAGTGATAGTTCTGGACACAGAATCATGTCAGTTCAAATAAATAAGTTCCCGGTCTTAAAGCCTAGTCACAGTTCCCCCCTGTTCTCCATGCCCCCAGCTCCACCCCCGCCTCCTTCCAGCTGCCAAGCCCTTTTTATTATTTAACCTCTGAAGTCCCTCTCTTGCCTTCTGTTCTTCTTGTCATTGCCTCCCCAACTGCAGGATGGAGACTTTGCTCCTTAGCTTGGCCCACAAGGCCAAGGCCAAGCTCTGTCCTGGCCCCATTCTGTCTGTCTTCTGTTCCTCTCTCCAGGCCCTCATGGCATAACCGGGTGCCCCCTGTGAGGCTGGCCTTCTTCTCGGAGTTAGGATGGACACCAGAGTGATAGATTCCAACTTGGTCCCTGGCCTTCTGGAGCTTACATCAGCCCACTTCTTCTACCCTTTTGTCGCCCTGCTCTTGAACTTGTGCAGCTCATGCTATTGCTTCCTTTGGCTTTGGATGCCAATCCTCCTCTTCCCCCTCCCCCCTTCCTCCTGTGTATTAACATCCTACTCATCCTTCAAGGCTTGGCTCAGATATCACTTCTGTGAAGCCTTTTCCATTTAACCCAACCTGTGTAACTCACTCCTTTGTCTGGGCTCCCACAAGTGTGTGTTTGTATTTCATTATAACCTTTGTTCCAGTCTGCTCTGTATTTTAGTGCATTCTTTTCAGATTTGAAAGCCACAAATTCTTGCCTGAAGGTAAGAACCTATGTAACTTATTTTTGTGCGCCCCAGAGCACACGAGGTAGAGAGTAGGTGCTCCACAGATTGTCTTAGGCACAGTAATCATAATTATCATTTTGTTGAGGGCTTAACTTTGCCTCAAGACTGCTAGATGTTTTGTGTTTGTGGTTGCTTTTGCTCCTGCCAACTAATTATGCGTTACAGATATGACCATTATCCATTTTACAGATGGGAAAACTGAAGTCCAGCAAGATGATATAATTTGCTCAGAGTCACAGAGCTGCTAAGCAGAAGGGCAGGCACTTGCACTCAGGGCTGCCTGGTTCCGAAGTCCATGTCCTTTTCACCGTGGTACCTGAGAAATACACATAGGTGGTTGCTATGGAACCTGGAAGTCCAGATGAAGAGTCCACATCCCTTCACGAAACACTCATATGGCTCAATTTCTTCATCTTTCCACATCTCGGCAACATCCTCTTTTTATTCATTCTGCATATTTTGTATATCTCTAAAACTGTGCTGCAGAAAAACTGGAAAGAAGATTCCTGATTTGCAGGTTTGGCCACTAGTCTTTTTTTTTTTTTTTTTTTTTAAACAACATTGGGCAAAATTTTATATTGAATTTAAGAGCAGCCATAAATAACATAGGAGCACAGGATCACATACTGTCAGTTATACTGAGCATGGGTTCGATTAGCTCAGCTTTCTTTTTGAGCCGGTGTCAAGGGTCTCCCCATCATATTGGTTGAGTTCTGTGGTTGCAGGCAACAGTGTTGATCTCTGGCCAACTTAAAGGAAAAGGGTTTATTGGAGGAGTAGCCAGGAGCTCACAGAACGGACAGAAGATTGAGAGAGGATAGGAGACAGGACAATTCCAATATATAGGCAGCTTGAATGACTTGACTAGCACATCCGTGTCGCTGCTGAAATCAGTGCTCCCCAAACATTTTTCTATCCGCGCATCAGTCTACTGGGACGAATCAGGTGGGCCTCGTTTGTGTTACAAATCTACCCCATGGCTATGAGAGGGCAGGGGAACTGACTGAGGAATTCCACCCTGCTTGCAACAAGGTGGGGGGGGGAGGGGTAATTCCCCAAAAGGAAATTGAAGTAAGAATGGATTCTAGATAGCCCCCCAGATTCAACGAATACCAGCTGTCCCTGAATCCTACATGAATAGGAGCATTTACTGAAGAGATGTGCAGAATTTTGCTCTATAGTCTTAGTTTTTGTAGCTTTAGGCCTCCTTTCTAACCAGGATCTTGAGTTTCTCATTGATGGTATTAGGAAACCTTCCAGCTTTACATCACAGGAAGTTTGATGAACCTACCTTTATCTTGTATGGCTCATCTAGTAGTTAAGTCCCTGGGAAAGATGTAAGAACATACCCAGACCTGTAGCTAGCTTACTACTGAAGACCTTCCTCCAGCAAGTTCTAATAAAACCCAAGCTCTAAAAACCCATCATCAAATAATAAAAGAGAAATAGAATAACTGCACAATTCACGAGATTAATATAGAGCAGGAAGACAATCTTTTTGTTTCTAATAATCTTTACTTTTATATCCTACTTTATGGGGGTGCTGTTTAATTTCATGTTCATTTACCTTAATTACTTCTTGCATGTAGTTTGCAGGGAAGTTTGCCATTTTCCCATATCTAAAAGATGGCTTACTCGAGTTTCGTTTCAGACCTGGTTAGAATTAATATATAATAAAACCCAATGTGGATATTTCTCATTTTTCACCTCAAAGGATTATTCATCATAATAGAATCAGTTTTTCCAGAGAGATTTTATCAGACTTACAAGTCAAATTAGTTGAATGCATTTCTTCTGCTAAGAAACAGAGAACCTTTATTTACCCTGGAAGCATCTGTACACTGAATTCCAGTAATTCAGTGTTTCCTGACCTAGGAATAAAAACATAAATTTATTAGTCTACAAGGAGATTGTTAAGATGGGAGAATTTGAGAATAAAAGAAAGGTCGTAAAATCAAAAATTAAATATTGAATATATGTTAGATTTAAAAAAATAATTTTAAAGGGATAGGCTTAATTCTCCCCTACCTGAAGCAGAGGATTTGGGGGGACAGATTTTTATGTGTGTGTAGTTGCGTTTATTAGTGTGTCGCACATGAGAACCAAACAGGATGGGTAAGAGGCTCTTATAAACTTTCCTAAAAAAGACTTGTGTTCCTAATGTAGAAGATAATGGTGGTCGTGATAGGATCAGGCCAAGCTGAGGGGTGCCTGGTTTGATCACTGCCTCTGTTTTGATTTGCCTCATCGTCTGTAGGTCCAAGGTTAACTGTGGGAAGATTTTGGCCCTGAAACTATGACAAGCCCTTGCACGAATGGAAAGGGGATGTAGTTTCTTTCAAGTGCATTTATGAGGGGTAGGTGTGATCCCTTGACTCACTGCTTGATGGTAGTAAGCTCATTGGCTCTTCGGGTGAGTTAGTTCTAAATCCCCCTTTTAAGTTCAGTCCAAGTTGCTGTGACCTTCTCAAGCTGCTTGCTCACAGGTATTTCGAACGTTGAGATGCTGGGCGTTTTGTCTAGTTCATAACTGAGAAATGCTTGCTTCTCTCTCTAAGATACGGCAGATTTGACCCTAGAGAAGAGAGATGAGCATGGATTTCCTTTCACTCCGCAGATAAGATCTGCTGTAGTGAAAGATACAGGTGAATAGATTACTTAGGCAGAAAACTGTGGGAATCCGATGTATAAATGGCAAGAGAGAAATTTTTCAGGGCTAATAGTAAAACCCTCTTCAGTGTGTAGTTGAAATTCACCTTCTCTGGTATCTTTGCACAAAATTGAGAATAAAAATAGTTATGATTGATGAAGCATTCAGTGTGTATCTAACTGTAAGTTGGACTGGAGGGACTTTTAAATCACCCAAATGAAAGATTGCATTATCATGAACATGAATATGTAACAGTTAAGTATGTCATTGCTTATCGTAAGTCCTGGCATTCACAGGGCGCTATGAGTCCAGCCAACCAAAAAGGAAAAACTTTTAGCAAAGAGCAATCCACAAAACCTCCGTGAATAAGGCCAGCCTAGTGGTCATGACTCTTAATGGGTTATTTATGTTTGTGTTCCCAACCCATCTGTAGATTTGATTCACACCACGAAGGACTTAAAGATGTCCCCTGAGATACTACTGGGGTGAGAAAGGTAGGGTTGAAACCAGGGGGAAGAATTTATTCCTGGTAAGAAGAGGAAGTCAGGAAGGAGAAAAAATAGTGAACAGTAACTTATTAAGGGCAAGGAGGTTAGGTTAGTTAAATGTTTAGAAATTTTGTTTCTTATAGATTTGTTGCCATTTATGGGCTTGACGAATTATCATCTGTTAGAAAACCAAGAGGGTGGAAATTAGACAATTTTTATCTTTTTTGTCTTTTAAAAAGTATTGTCTTTTCCTCCAAATTATATAAGGAGTACATGTTTATAGCAGGAAATTTGAACTATAAACAAATATTTTCTAAATTACAATTACCTCCATTCTCAACACACAGAGATAGTAAATGGAAGGGGTATTCTTATATGTATAATATATGAAAAAATATAAATGTTAATATTACATGTATTTAATTATATTTTTCAGTAGGTACATACAGTTTTTGTTTAATGTATTTGTCATGGACGCTAATGTCCACTGACGCTTTATCTTTGTATCTACTGTAACATGAAGGCCAGGACCATTTTAGTGGGGTGAATTTATTAATACTTCAAAAAATTGCAATAGGTGCCTCACATCAGAATTAAATCTTTGAGTTATCTGTAGAGGAAAGAGAGATGGGAAAACCAAAGAATGAGCATTTATCGAATACCTGGTGCATGCCACATACCATGCTAGTCACTTTTGCAGTTCATTATCATTCAGTACTGATGATGATGGTGATGATGATAATTAATTATTGAGCGCCTACTGTGCACCAGGTGAGAACTCTGACATGTATCATTTTCATTTAGTTTTCACCACAACCCAAAAAGGTTATCTACTTTCATTATTTCTATATTAGAGATGGGAAACCTGAGGCTCAGAGAGGTCAAGCTGGTTACTCAAGATCACTGAGCCAGGAATTACAAAGCTAGGCAGGCTGTCTGATGTCTCTTAATGCCCTAAGCTGCAGGCCACCTGGCCACACCCTGTCCCTACACTGTGTGTTGCAGGCCTTACCTATTCCACCCAGGGCATGGGGACAGTCAACACTGAAGTGACACCTCTTCAGTGACACTGAAGTGACTGCCTGCTCATGATGGTGACTTTGGTGTGGATACTGCTGTTACCTCCCAGGGAGCATCCATTGTCCTTGGCACCATGAGCTGAAGAATCAGTCCCGTCTTCCGTTACTGCTTCAGCATCTGGTCACCAAGGCACAGCACATATGATGGTGTGTGGCCTGTGCTCTGAGCCCAGGTGACGCTGTTGTCTTAGAGCAGGAAATGATGACTTGGGTGGGGTTGTCCACGTTCTGCAGTTGGGGCCATGCATAGCCATTTTCCTACTTTGTGACCAAATTTTCTGTAACAGCTGTTGGCCTAGGACATCTTGTTTCCCCCTTCTCTGCTATTTCTTCTGCTCAAAAATTGGGATAATCATTGTACCTACCATGTAGAGTGAGGGTGAGGGTGAGGGTAGTAAGTCACTTGAGTAAAAGCTTTGCGTGGAGTTGGCATGCAAGTAAGTATGAGGTGGTGGTGTTTTTGTTCGGGATCTTCTAAAGACTAAGAATCATTTTCTTCAGTGACAAGCTGTCAGGTGACATGGGGAACCATCTTAGATTTCAGGAAAATTGACTAATTACACTTTGATTAGTCCATTTCCCTCAAGGAAGTGATTTTTCTCTGTCATTCCTAGGGTTTAGGATATATCAATAAGCATGTTTTCAACTATTAGTAACAGAAAACCTCATTAGCAGTGGCTGAAAAGATAAGGATATTTATCATTTACTTGCTCAGAAGCCTGTAGGTAGGCCATCTCAAGATTGGTTCAGTACCTCAATAATATCTGATTGCTGGGTTGGCATATCGGTGATTCTTTTAGCTTTTCCCTCATGGTTACAAGATGGCTGCTAAAGCTCCAGGCATCACCTTTCTATATGTCTGCTTTTAAAAGCACAACGTAGGGTAAGAGGACAGCCAGAGAGAGAGAGAGATTGATTTGTTCCTTTGCTCTAATCAAGGAGGGAAAATATTTCATGCGTTTCCCCCTCATATCTTTTGGGCAGAACTAAGTTGGATGTCTATCCCTCAGTGCAGAGAAATCTGGGAAGGGGAACAGGTGATTTTTTCCAGCTTGAAGAGTGGTAGGAGGGAGGGAAGGAGTTGGGAATGGTGTTGAATAGCCATCCAGCACTGTCTACATATGGAGCAACACTTCATACCTAACCAGCTGTGGTCAACCTGACATCTCGGCTGTGCCCAGCTTAGGATATGAATGTCATTATTCTCAGCATTATTTAGAATGACAGTGCATTTTTGGATTCCCATAGTATTGCTAAAGCTGAAATTTCTTGGTATCAAGAGACGGTGGGTAACAAACACTCTTTGTTTACTTTCTTCATCATCAGGCTTTATCCCATCTCACGCTCTCTGTTTATCACCCAAGGAATATTTTGTAGATGGCTCAGCTTCCTGTTCAAAACCATAGTTCTGGATGTTTCACACCCTGCACATGGAGTTGGGTATGACTCACCCCCCACCCTCAAGTGATCTTTGCTTCTGTATTTGCCCATTGTGAAAGAAACATCCTGACAGCTGTGATGTATTTATGGTGTCATGCGACTGGTTTTACAGTCACTTTGTTACATCAATACTAATCTTTCTCCCTAAGCTGAAAAATTTATCACACTTGGAGCTACGGCAGAAAGCTCCACCTGAACATGTGTAGTTTGGAGTTTCCGGGGACGGGGGCACAGAGTGGAGGGATGTTACTGTGTAAGAAACTTTTCATAATGTCACTCTCGTTCCAAATGGTGTGAGTTATCTGAGTTGGTAGAGCAGAGCCCTTTCTCCAGGGTAGCGGGTGTCTCCAAAGACCCAGTTTACAGGCAGTGTGTCTTGAAAGGAGTAGCAGGTACATGTTTCTGACGGGGAAAAAAATTATCTTGCAAGTGGCTTCTTAAGGAGTGCACTTGCTTCTAATCCACAAGCATAAATCTCTCACCCTAGTTACTCAATTAAATAAATCTGCAATTCTAATCAAAACTGTGATTAAACTTATGTAAAAATTAGGTGAAAACTTTTATAAAATTTAGAAGAAAAGATTCAGAGTAAGCACAAAATTTTTAAAGAGTCAGGACCGAAACTGCTAAATATGAGAGAGTTTGTTGATTTCCATAGAGAGGAAGATAACATTTTTAATTAAAAATTAATATATAGAATCTTGAACTAGGAACCAAATATCCATCTGCTGAGGATCAGATTCTCATGAATATGGAAAACTTGTGACACTTCTAAAACTGCACAGTCCAAGATAGAGTAGCCACTAGATGTGTGTGGCTATTTAAATTTAAATTAATTAAAATTACATAAATTTAAGAATTTAGTTCCATGGTTGCTCTAGCCATATGTCAAGTGCTCAGTTGCCTCGGGTGACTCGTGGGTATTCCATTGGACAGTGTAGGTCTAGAACATTCCATCATGACCGAAAGTTCTATTGGGCGATGTTTCTCTTGCTGAGTAGCTTTCCACCAGAAGCAGTTTTCCCCACCAAGGAACATTTGACAATATCTGGAGACATTTTTGGCATCACAGCTGGGGTGGCAGTGGTGCTGATGGCATCTAGGGACTCTGCTGAACTCCTCCAATGCCCAGGACAGCTCCTGCAATGAAGAGTTTACTGGACCAAAATATCAATAGTGCTGAGGTTGAGAAACTCTACTCTCCAGGGCAGATGGACCCCTGTGGCCCCGAACTCATCGTCTGAAGTTATAAAGCAATTCCCACCACCAAGATTTCAGGTAGCCTATGTTTTGGATAGAATCGTGGTGCAAAGTAGGATTGACTTGAGGTTAATTCAGTTAAATGAAAAGACTTGTCCCAAGTTCCATGTCCCTAGTTAGAGGCAAAAATGGAGATCCACAGAGCTCCCAGGAGAGTCTAGTGGATACTAATGCAGCCGAGGCTGGAAAAATAAGGGGTCCACGGTGCTGATTCGCCTCCTTCCTCAGCCTTCTCCCCTTCTCCCTGTCCCTCTCCCTGCAAACTGAGCGGAGCCAACCATCTGAATCATTATGTCTTAGAGTCGGGTGGATTTTCCTTCCCCTCCAGGCCAGCATCAGGAGCCGGGACACCAGTGTGAACAACCAGGGCTCATGCTGACAGTCATTCTTGACCGCAGGCGGTTGCCAATATGACCTACCAAGAATCATTTGTCCCGAGCAGAGCTGGGTTTGGATTAGGACTCCGCCACTTAGCTGCGGTGCGGCCAAGAACGGGTTACGTAGCTTCTCTGGGCCTCATTGTCCTTATTGATTAAACAAAAATATGTAGTATTTCTAGTATTCAGTAACTATGCATCTTCCCGGGTTATTTTAGAGATTTAATGAAAAAAATGCACGTAACATGATTAATACAGTCTCTGGCATATTAAGAATAAAGTAGCTTCCTTTTTTGTTGTTTTGTTCTTGTTTGTGTTACTGTGGTTGCTAGTCCCAAGGCAAGCTGGCTGTATTGATCTGGGTTTTTCTCCCGCCCAGGGGGGAAATCATGGCTCTGGTTTGCCAGTCTGCCTGGGCTGGAGCCAGGGCTCACCCCTTCCACCCTGGCTTAAATGTCACTTATCCTGTTCACCCTATTTGAATAAATTCCCTCAGACCCTGCCGTTATTTTATCATCCTTGACTTATGACTCTTTCCTTCCTAGAATCTGGTAAATTTTATGAGTACCTGTTTGTGTTTTTACTGGTTATCCCTAGGCTTGGAGTTAGTATTAGGCGTTCGGCATTTAAGAATTAATGGCATATTATAATGAAAAACTAAACTCATGAGAATGAGGAAGGAAAAGGAGGAGACAGGGATAAAGCAGCCCATGGATTTTGCACGCTATCATGAACTGAAAACTCACTCCACCTGTTACTCATTTCGTGACCCCTCGTAAATTATTTAACATGAGTCTCAGTTTGCCAAACCTGTGAAATGGGAAAAATATTCTAAGAATTCCATGACAAATATAATATCTTCTACTTCAGTTAGCTATTCAATAAGTGGTAGTTTTTATAATGATTAAAGAACCAAGATGGGAGTAAAACTAAATGATGATGAATGAATTTGTCAGCTTTCCTTCCCTTCTGTCAATAACAGAGAACTTTAGCTTTCACACATGCCCTATTAGAATATTTATGTCTCCTAGAATAAGTTCAGTGTGTCCAGTGGATTGAGACTTTGGTAGGCTGAAGGTCAGACTATTTGATCAAACGAGTAAAAATTTTTATGTGAGTGTCAATGGGTCTGTGAAAGGGATTCCGAAAGTGTTAGGGCCAGTGAGTTTGTGTTGGCCTGTCTTCAAGGACCCATGCAGCAGCCCTTCCTCCTTCCTGACTTCCTCCCTGGTTATTTGTGATCAGCGTCTAAGGACTGCTTCACCCTGCCTTTGCCCCCCAACACAACTTCCTATCAGAGGAAGAGAGGACCAGATCTCATCCCTTGTCTATGAGTCAGGTCAGGAGATGTGAGGTTTGTTGTGTGAGCCAACTGGCCATTCACCTAAACTGATGGGTTGGTCCATCCCTAACCTGAACCACCGCCAGCAGGGGCCCAGAGAAGAAAGTTTATTAAGTCTATATAAGAGCAGATACTGGATGGTTTTAGATCTCTAGTTTAGCCTGCTTGGAGATCATCTTGAGTTCTTTCTGACTGCAGGTCCTGACTTACTCCCCTAACTCTTTCTAGTATTAGCAGAAAAGAAAACGTGGCTGATGACCTGGTTACGTAGGATACAGGAGGTCTACAGATTTCGAGTATTAGCTGTGAGAGCTTGTCGGTTTTCCTGTGAGGGATAACGAATATTGTAGAGTTGGAGAACGATGTGTAGAAAGCAAATGTGTTTTAAGTTCCTGTGTTGTCCCTGCACATAACCCAAAGCCAACTCCAGCTAGCTAAGCAAATGAGGGAATTTCAGCAGCTCATGTACTTGAAGTCCAGGAGTAGGATGGCCGTACTGTTAGGACTCTGTCCTGCTCTTGTGCTCACCTCCGAGTGGCTGCATCCTGGCCTCTTTGAGCCAGCTTTCTCTTTCTGGGGGCAAGCCAATCCATGTCCTTAAAGCTTTTGAAAACCCAGCAAAAGGACAGTCTCTATCTCTCCCAGGAGTTCCTACAGAATACTAGTAGTTGAGTGTCATTCTCTTTTGACACATTTGCATCCATCAGCCAATCAATGCGGCTGGCAGAGCAGAACACACTGATTGGTCAGACCTGGTGTATGGTCCCACCCTCTGCAGGTGGGAGATGCAGGCACCTCCTGTGAACCACAGGGGCGGAGAGTGGGGAACAGGGCATTTCTCCAAAGGCAAAACAGGCTGGTGTTAGACGAGGAAGAGGAGCGTGCCTGTTCGGCAGAGGCAAAAACAACCCTCTCCACGGCCCTGATCCCCTTTGATTTAACGGTGCCGGTGACTCGGGGAGCATCTCATGCCTCGCGGTGTCTCCATTTCGCTTCCAGAGCTGCTTGCAGGCCCTGGGCCTGATTTCATTTACAGCATCAGCACACCTCTCTCTTCTTTCTTGCAGTCATGATACCCCAGTCTTTCCCCCAGAGGTTGCAGTAAATGGCCTTCTCCGAGCCACAATCAATGGCATTCCGTAAGGTGTGACAGAAGAGGCCATCTGGCACTTGTCCCACTGTCCTTTCTTGCTGTCCAGGAAGGAGGCACGCTGGAGGGGGAAGGTCGCAGCTCAGCGAAGCCCTGCTGTCTCTCAGACGCCTCACCCCCAGACTCGGGGCTGTAGCACAGAAACGCCACAAGAGTCACACACCTGCCACAGTTCCCCCTTTCCCTTTGTGAGATTTCCCATCAGAACTGGTTTGTGGAATAATCATCATAATGCAAATGATTTTTGAATGCCATTATAAGTTTGAGTGTTCCGCACAATACTTTCCCAAATATTGGATAGATTTTCTTTCTTTCTTTCTTTCTATTTTTTAAGATGCCAGCGCAGAGATCACTGGCCCATTTCAATTTTTATTGAAACAAATAAACCCAATAAAAACACTTATGCTGAGAGCTGTAGTGCCACAATAAAAGAATCACACTGCATTGAATTTATTGATTTATTTATTTACTCCAACTGGAAAATCGAGTATTGTGTTAATGTATTTTATAAGAATCACAGTGCTCGATGAAATGGCTAATTTATTTTAGCGTATACATAAATAGCTAGCAATTTTCCATGAGACAGCCTAATGAAAATGATGCCGATGAAAT
Source organism: Balaenoptera borealis (assembly GCF_965194805.1). Taxonomy (NCBI): domain Eukaryota; kingdom Metazoa; phylum Chordata; class Mammalia; order Artiodactyla; family Balaenopteridae; genus Balaenoptera; species Balaenoptera borealis. The sequence continues at coordinate 23,407,870 of NC_138869.1, forward strand.
TGTCTATACTATGAGGAGTGACAGAGACGAGTTATTATTGGGTGAGTGCTAAGACGCATTGAACTGGCCATCATATCTTTGAACTTTTGAACTGCTACTTGTTCTGTGTGATTTATTGATTTTGCTATCTCTCTGTTTAGCTCAACTTTAGTTTTTGCCCAGCAGTGCAGATAAGTGGCATAGGAGATTTAATTTCATGGGTATTTGGGGTTAAAACCTATCTTTAAGAAGAATGCTAAACATGTTTTAATAAAACATGAGTTGCAGGGGTTTTAAGTTTCTGGATGATAGAGATCTGATAAGGACCAAAGCAGTGTAGAGGCCAGCCCAAGGGTTCCAGTCTGGGGAAGCGCCCTTTCTCTGAGCTCTGGAAGTTTCACCGGGGCCACGTGCATTTTCCTGGCTCCATCAGCCCGACCGCATCCTTAATTGCGTGTATCATTTCTTCCCCTGCCTGTGCCCGGTCGCTCACATCCCGTGTTTTGCAGGGGTGGTTCTGGGGTTTGTGCAGGCAGCAGCGAGGTGCCTCTCCTCCCCTCCGTGTGCACCGAGGGCTGGCCGCTCTTTAAACACCCTCGTTTTGGCGGATCTCTTAGGGAAACTGCTTTCAAGAGCAGCCACGGCTCTCACCTCCGGGATACAGACATGGAAGCTCGCTCTGCGTTGGGGCCAGGCTGGCTTACAGCTGCTCCCCCCTCTCCAGATCCGCTCTCTGCCGTCCTCATCTGCGCTGCTGTCCTCCTCAGCCCGCTCTGACCTTGGCGGGGGATGTTTCCCTCGATGCTTGGGGAGGGCGGTGGGAATCTCATACTGAGTGACGCTGGCCAGAGAGCAGCCTTACTTTTTATTGTTGTCTTTAGGTCTGCAGAACTTTTCTTAAACATGTAACATCTTAGGAACTCATTCTCGATTATTTTTTTTGTTTGATTAGCTAATTTCTAAAGGATGACTTGACCACAGTATTTTTTGCTTGCTTTTTTTCTTTGGGGAGGAGGGTTGGAGGAGGTGGGAAAGAGCTTTATCATGTAAAAGTAACCATCCTAGAAATTCCAGGTAATAAATTTTCAGGCGCATGAATGGTTAAGATTCTTCACTCAGTAGCACAGTATGTGAATGTGGAATTTTTATGAAGGTAACAGTCTCTTTCTTTAAAAATCTGATTATATTTAGAAGGTACTTTTCAATGACCAAGTAATTTTAACCTTCAGGGAGAGATTGGGGTGGGGGAATGGGAGGAGGTGAGTAAAGGAGGCTTGGATCTTTGCAAGGGTTTGAAAATTCACATCCCCTTTAATGATTAAACTGGCAGTATCTTTATTTGGATGTTAAAAGCTTTTTCTTACATTGCAAACATTCTCAGCAAATTTACAGTCAGATATTTGGAAACAGCTAACACTTAAAAAAAAAAAAAAAAAGAGGGAGGAGGAGGGCCTGTTTGAACTAGGAAACAAAATTAGTGGGAATGACTAAAACGACAGGACTGACCCCAACACCATTAGCCGGGGGGAAAAAAAAATTCCATTTCATTGCAACTATGTTATTGTTTACTTTACCATACACATCCTAATATGGTTACCTCCCTGTCAGAGGCGGCCAAGCCCAGGGGTTGAGAGGCCCCCTCCGGGAGAAAGCTCCTAACTGCCTCTCAGACAATAAGAAACAAACGGTACAACTCCACAAAAGGCTTCCCTGAAAATAAGTGTCAAATAAATCCTACAGAACTCTCGCTTCTGCCACTGAGCTCTGTATACGCAAACCTGTTTTTATGCCATTGCTGCCAAGGCTGAGCTGCATTTGTTTGGAAATAAGCCATTGCATTTTCTTTTTTCCTTTTTTTTTTTTTTCTTTTCTTTTCTTTTCTTTTTTTTTTTTTTTTTTTCTTCTCACTTCATCTGAGGGCTCTGGATTAATTCCTTGAGACATATCTTTGCATACATGTCTCATGAGTTATGTTTCCTGGAGCCTTTTACTAGGAACATTAAGGTAAGAATGTTGATTTAGCCCGGGACCTTTGTCACTCAAACTAATGCTCATCAGTGATATAGGCATTGTAAAGAAATATTGCGGAGGTCTTTTGTGGTCCCCCTCCCAAACGGAGAGGTGCAGTTGCTTTTAATTGTCATGCATGGATTCGGGGGGCGGGGGGGAAATGCCACCAGTTGTGGATGAGATGCAGCAGAGGTGTACTCACTGGTGTAAACACTGGTAAAGACACCCCGATCCTGTGGCAGCCACAACAGTTTCACGAGAAGGCTTTTTCCGTTGTTTCTTCTAATTCTTCTCTACTTGTGGTGTTTCTTTCTTCTTCCTCTTTTTTTTTTTTTCCCCTTCAACTCTCCTGATCTTTCCCAAATCCTCATGGTCTTGAGGCTTGCCTGTTATTATCTGCAACTCCAGAACAAAGGTAGGTTGCTTAACTCTGTGCTTCGGGGGAGGGCCAAGTTATTTTGGGAGGGATGTCTTCCTAATGCATGAGTGGCTGACCTAAAAGGGGGGTGGGGGGGAGATCATGCCTAGAGCCGGAGGGACGAGAGAACACGCACTGTGGCAGTTTTTATGTAGTGGAGTTTATCTTTATGCAACTTAAAGAAGCAGCAACATCTTCGGTTAGAATGGACTGTGTAGCTCCTGAAATTCTACACTTGATGTCACTGATGTGTGTATATTGCATTACCAAACCGGGGTTCAGACATTTGGGGATACTTGAATCTATGACAGCAGATAAGGTTTTCTGATTGGCTTCTACATCCAGTTTATCAACATTAAATAAAGGAGCTAGGATTTTTTCTTTTTTTTTCTTTTTCTTTTCTTTGGAATTTTAATGTAAAGGTGTGAGTGTTTGGGTGACTGGCATATGTACTTTTTTGCGTTCTTTCTTTTTTTTTTTTTTTTTTTGGTCTAATTGCTTTAATTCCCTGGGCACCTTCACTTATTTCTCAATGATTGTGTTCTCTCATTTTGCGTAATCTGGTGCTCTGTTAGCGCCAAGGTGGAGGTTGGCTGTTTTTAACTAATTGTGCCTTGCTGGGTGGCAATACAATAGAAAGAGTACAGACCACAGGAAATTCATCTCCACCTGAAAAAGGGACTGGAATAGAGTGTGCAGATTCATAATGGAAAACAGGAGCAAATTAAGCCTTAGTGAGGGATATTAACAGGCTATTAATCATAATAAATATGTTTGGCAGTGTTGGGTTTGCATTCTATAGTTTTCAGTTTAAAATAAAAATCAAAGTCGGTGATTAGAAGAGGAAGTAGTTCTTTGGCTTGTGGGAGGCTGGGCTATACTTGTTCATTAGTTCAAACCACATTAAAAGTGAGCAGTTTGTTCCAGAATCAAGTACATCGTTCCCGAGCAGATTTGAATACATCCCCGTCCAAATGCAATCTCGGGTTCATGCCACGATTGCTTGGCTTTTTCTGAGCATCTCCGCTTCAGCACGGAACTCGAGTGCTAAGAATTTTATTTTACGTTATTACGTTGCTCGCACATTCCTGCTGGTTTCTTGGCTGTGGATCACCTCTGCATGCACCGTAGCTCCGTCAAGGTGAAGCTCTTTGAAAAATAAAAATCCAGTGCATTTAACTAAAATGAGCTTGAACAGCCTCAAAGTTTGTATCTTAGAAAGCTGCTAATTATGCTTGTCGTAAAACATATCTGAGTGGAAGGTTCTGAGTCCAAACAGAATCGAGGGCTGCTTTAGAAATATAACTGTAGTCTGTGCTTTTAAAGAGGTTTATTTTTACTTTGGGGCCATGGAGGGGGTGATTGGAATTAGTAGCCTTTAATTAGACGGGGAGATATTCAAATTTTACAGGGATTTATGTTAGAACATGGAATGGCGGTGGCTCTTTCCTCATTATGAATCCTCCCTGCACATAATGAGGTTCATCATTAGTTGATGGAGGGAATTTGCCCTAGCTCTACCTTGAAAGGCACATCATTTACATACTACTTCAGAGCCTAAGCTTTAATGGATTCCTCGATGAATAAAATGAAAAGCTACTTTCTTTAAATTTTTGAACACTGTTTAGATAATACGATTTTAATAAGACATTCAATTTGCTTGTTAAGTATATTTGAAAGTGCCTTTTTTTTTTCTTTTTGGGAAAAACATATTTTGGCTTGCCTTGCTGTATATCACAGTGGATGGTTACCCTCACAGATAAATCAGAGAACATATGGGGTACATTGTAAAGAAAATGGGGAGAATCTTAGGCAGAGAGCTATTTTTAACACGTGAGCCTCAAGATTATCGATTTTTGTGTAGAAACTCTTCTGACATGAAATGATTATAACAAAAAGGTTGGAAAACAAGCTTATAATTTGTGTATGGCTTTGCATATCTAAAATGTGCGTGCATGTTCATTCCAACCAATGCTGACAAAATAGCTAGCTGCACCTTCTGATTTATTTTAATGATGGCAGAACAGGAAGTTCCTTGGTGCAGCTGCATGCTTGAAACTGCTTCGATGTAGCTGTGATTCAATGAGGGGACACAGAGCTGGAGGCCGTCTAATGGGTTATCAGGTCATCAGCTTAGGAGCGCTCTGGTCTACCCCATAAATTCAGCAAGTTTTCTGGCTCTGTCACTCTTCCGCCTTTTAGTTGGAATGCGGAGAAAATCAGCTTTGACTTGGCGTGATTTGAACACGGATGTCTTTTCAATAAGTGGGGGGGGGGGGGTTGGTAATAGCACGTTATTGAACATGTCCTTTGCTTGTTGGGGACAGGTCACCCCGGCATTATTATCACGGCTGCAAGTGGAAACAGGTTTCTGGTGGTTTGTCACATTCAGGAGCAGGGAAGGTGTCTGAGTATAAGCGAAGCCTTGTTTTGATAGAATGCTTTATTACCTGAAAATGATCAGCATATATTAACATTAATAGAATAGTCCATGTCATTCTTTTTTAGGTAATTTACCTCTGCTACAGACCTGTCTGCCGGAAAAGAAAAAAAAAAATCTTCCTCTCTTCTAAAACATATATTTGTTTAGAGAGTTTTCACTGAAGTGTACATGACAATTACAGCTGTTCATTAACAAAATTGGGTATTTGTTTTAAACTTTAACCAATCACTTTGATATGCTAATTATGGTGTAATTTAATTTGAGCCCTGTAATGATGATGCCGTTATTATGGACATAAATGATGCAGTTAAGCTGAGAGTAATCTCATTTGCATACTGTACATGCCAGTAAATTAAGCCCTTTCTTCGACTGCTTCAGCTTTAATTTTCCACTTCTTTTCACACAGCTCCTTTTCAGCCCCTCTCTTATAAGCCCACTTTGTAATAGTCCTGATGACTGTTTGATGTGAAGAGTTTCTGCACCACAATAATGCAGGACAGAAGATGTAACATTTAAAGGATTCATTATCTTGCTGAGTGTTCCTTTAAGAAGGAAGGATTAGAGAGGGTGAGGGGAGACAAAGTGTCCTTTCCATGGGATACAGCAGCCGTGTCTCCCCCCACCCCCTCCCCGTTAAACTCAGACGTGGGACCTCTTACTTGTAAATGTTCTCCCACCCCACCCCGGTACCGTAGTTTACTGTCACAAATTGTGTTGCGTTCAACAGCAGTGAACTTCATGTGACGGCTGATTGTAATTACCCCATGCTAGTTGGAGGGAAAGTTTAATTTAGCCCACATACTACAGCTCTTCAAATCTGGGCTTATATAGATGAGATTATAATTTTGAAACAATTCCGAAATAGACTGACTGCCATTTTCAAAAGGAACTTTTTTTCCCTCCCGTCTGCCTTGATTGTCAAAAAACTACGAGTTTCAGCTCGTTGTATGAGAATCCTCACAACTGCACACGGATGTCCTCGGAGTGGAAGCCCCTGGCCGCTGCCCTCCGTGAGCCCAGAGACCCGCTCGGTGGCTCTCCAGAGCCTGGGCGAACCAGTGACGGCCCCGGTGAGCCATCTGAACCAAAGAATGCTCAGGGCATAACTGAGCTCTTCTAACTGGTGAGCGGGCTCTCCCCTGGCTTGTGCTGAGGCCGGTGGGAGTTGAGTGGGTGTAATGGAGAACTGAATTTAGCTCTGGCTTTTAAAGAGGGTCAGAGGCCTAAAAATAGTTCAAACTGCTTCACTCTCCTGCAGGCTACTTCCTCGACAAATGGGAGAGTATTAAAAAAGAGAAATAGGCTGTGTCCATCCTCATGTCTTGGAACTGAAAATCTTGCCCTTCCTTCCGAAGGGTTTTCCAGTCCTCTACCCCTCGACCCAAAGTTTTGCCAATTGATGTGCAATTGATGTGCAATCCCTTCCCCCAAGCCGTCCTGTGTCGGGAGCCTCCTTTGCTAGTATCCAGGCAGGCAGGCAGGTATGGCCATGGCCAAGGGCACATGTGGCTTCCTCAGCCTGGTAGCAGTGACAATAGGGAATTTCTGCCTCACTTCGGAAGTCTTGATGGAGGTGAACATCTCTTCTCCCAGTTGTTTTTGAATGAAGCAGATGCTGCCACACTGTTGATACGATGTCAGGCTGTTTGTTTCAAAACAGTTTGAACTTAATGAAAAGTATAAACCTTGACGGGCTTTTTCCTCCCCTTTATGTAATTTCAAAATTACCGTAGGATGCCAAGGTGTGCAAAATGCTTGTAAACATACTTGTGTGTGGCTATCATTCTGTATCCAATATTGTATTTTTCCAAAATGGGAAACCTTTTTGTTTTCAGTATAATTTAGGGAGAATAGGGGAAAGGAGATACGGTTTTGTGCCATACTGTAGGACTTCTGCATTTTTATTAAATAACAGAGACTAGACTTCCTTCGTTCAAACAAAGCTCCTAACTAAGCAGACATTCCCGCTGTGAAACTTCCTATTTTTAGGAAGGTGAGTACACAAAGAATGAAGTACCATAAGAACATAAGCTCCTTGAAGGCCAGGTATATTTATCTGAATTTCCAGTACTCGGAATCGTGCCTTGCATGTAGTAGGTGTTCAAGATGTCGTTCCTGATTGAAATCAGTCTGCTTACTCCTGTGGGCTTGTGAGCATCAAATGAGAAAATGAGGAAGAAAATGCTTTCTAAAATAAAGACTTTAAATATGCTTGATGGTGTTTAGATGGTAAACCCCATCAATCCATCCTTCCTCTGGCCCCTCCCCTGTGTGGGAGCCACTCACAAGGGTTTACAGTTAGGCAGAAGCAATCCGAGATGGGAAGCACTTCAGCCCAGATTATTGATGAATACCTGTAATGATAACGATAGCAAGTAGCAGGTATTGAGCAACAGCGATGGGCCAGGCACGGTAGTAAGTGCTTGTCATAGGTGATGCTCCTGAATTCTCCCAACAACTTTTCCGGGTAGGCACTGTTAGTTTCATCTTTTTTTTTTTTTTTATTTGTTTTTAATTGAAGTAGAGTTGATTTACAATATTATGTTAGTTTCAGGTGTACAGCAAAGTGATTCTGTTATACATATGTATGTATATTGTATTCTTTTTCTCGATTCTTTTCCTTTATAATTTATTGTAAGATATTGACTATAGTTCCCTGTGCTGTACAGTAAATCCTTATTGTTTATCTCTTTTATATATGGTAGTGTGCATCCATTAATCCCATACTCCCAGTTTATCACCACCCCACCCCCACTTATGCTTTGGTAACCATAAGTTTGTTTTCTATGTCTGAGAGTCTGTTTCTGTCTTGTAAATAAGTTCATTTGTACTGTTTTTTAGATTCCACATGTAAGTGATACCATGTAATATTTGTCTTTGTCTGACTTACTTCACTTATATGACAATCTCTGGGTCCGTCCATGTCACTGCAAATGGCATGATTTCATTCCTTTTTATGGCTGAGTGATATTCCATTGTCTATATGTACCACATCTTCTTTATCCATTCATCTGTTGATGGACATTTAAGTTGCTTCCATGTCTTGGCGATTGTAAATAGTGCTGCAGTGAACGTAGGGGTGTATGTATCTTTTCAAATTAGAGCTTTCGTCTTTTCTGGATATATGCCCAGGAGTGGGATTGCTGGATCATATGGTAGGTAGATCTGGTTTTAGTTTTTTAAAGGAAACTCCGTATCGTTTTCCATATAGTGGCTGTACCAACTGACATTCCCACCGGCAGTGTAGGAGGGTTCCCTTTTCTCCACACCTTCTCCAGCATTTATTATTTGTAGCATTAGTCTCATCTTTTGGATGTGGCCGCTGTGATGAAGATGCAGCTCCAGGTCCCACAGCTGTAGGGCTGGAACCAGGACTTGTCCTCCTTCAGGAAAACTCCAGGGTGCTCACTCCTGGCCACTGCACTTCAATCCTGGTTTTCACTGTAGGTACACACACGCTCTCTATTGTAATATCTAGTGTTAGTATGTAGTGTGTGCAGAAGTATATACCATGTCACTCTATCTTAAGTGTGTTTTATACATGCATTTCTTGAACAGCTGCAGCTAATACTTCACATATTTCATTTGCAAAGAGGCCTGACAAGGTAACTCTTATTTGTCCCTACTTACTGATGAGAAGGCTGACCTTCACTCAGATTAAATAACTGGCTTACGCAAACTGGGCTCTGAACCCAAGCCCATCTGCCTGCACAGCCCTTGCTTACTTAATCACCACTGTATGCTCCCCACTAAGTTGTATTCCTTGAGATCATTTTGTGCTCCTAAGATAGTTAACTTATTTTTGAGTGCCTGTGGTATTTAAGGTCTTTCTTATTTATTTTATATTCTGGGGATTTAGACTTTAAATGTGTGCTCTAAATAACTGAGACATCTCCTAATTCCCCAGTTATAGTGTGATGTCAATTCCTGGCAGGAAGCCAACTTCCCGTCACACCTCCCCCCGCCACCCCCAAACATACAAACTAGAATGTTGTTAAATTCTTTTTTTTTTTTCCTTGGGGGAGGAAAATGCTATGCTGCTTCCTTCCCTGTGATTGAAGCCTTTTTTACTTTTATCTTGACAGGTGACAGAATGAATATCAGCTGTAGAATTTACACATATGTGGGTCTATAGATGTTTGCGTGTATCCCCATGGACATGTGCAGATTCATAGCTTGTAGTCTTCCTTATCTGTATTGCAGGCCACACGTAGAGAAAGCAGTGAGGCCATTTCAAGGAAACTCGCCACTTCCTTGTCCTAATCCTCCTCTCCCAGCGCTGTCCCTCTGCCCCACATCTCAGCAGTCCCATTTCAGGCGTCTAAAGTGATAACGGTATGGATGGTTTCCTTTTCCCTTATATTCAGAAACTCTTCCAGAATCTTGAAATGCCTTTAGGCCTGCACTGTCCAGTATGGGAGCCACTAGCCAGAAGTGGCTGCTGAGCCCTTGAAGTGCGGCTAGTCCAAATCGATGTGCGAAATGTATAAAATACACACTGAAGTTCAAAGGCTTAGTTTAAAAAAAAGAATGTAAACTATCTCATTACTCACTTTTATATTGATTGTATGTTGAAATTAAAATATTTTGGCTATATGAGGTTAAATGAAATATATTAACGTAACTCCCACTGTTTGTCTTTACTGTTTTAAACGTGACGAATAGATATTTTTAATTGCATGTATGGTTTGCATTTGTGGGTCTCATGTTTCTGTGAGACAGTACAGCTCAGTATGTACATCCTGCCTCTCTGTACATGAGGACTAGTAGACAGGTGGGAGGGGGGCAAAGATTTATCCCCCAAATGGATAGAGAGCTGCAGTGAGCATGCTCCACAGGGGACCTGGCCTGCAGCAGAGGCTCAGGAAATATTTCGGGGTGCAACCCTGGATGGCAGTGTTTCTACATGGAAGGCACTAAAGAAATAATCCCTTCGGTTGTTTCAACACCTTATCCTTCCTAATCGCATTGGGGATATTGCACTTACCCTACTGTTTCAAAATACTTGGACTTGCAGAGTGTTTCTATACCCAGCTGTAGTGCCCTTGACACCAGTAGATCTTGGCTCATCGACTCTAGTGATTCCATTAGCATAGGTCATCAGAGAGAAGAGAATGGGGTTCCTTGAATGTTCCAGATGGCTCTCTATGCTGGGCTTTGATAACCTGCAGGAGCTGCTACAGGGGTCCCTGGTGCCCCAGGCTCCTATTGGGGCATTTCTCTTATTCTCTTATTAGATGCATTTGTCTCTTTGATACTCTCTGATACGTATTCTTTACCTAGCACAGGCGTATCCTGCCTTAAGTAAGCTTTAAGTGTAAGTATAGTTGTATTTTTAAGATAGAAACAACACGCTATGAATGTACATTATTCAACAAATGTTGATTAGGAACCAGTATCATTAGGCGTGGTGGGCTCCCTGCCTTCAGAAAGCTCATTCAGTGTGTAGACAAGTAAGCAATGTCGTAGATAACTTCAACTTAAGTGAAGTCAGTGATTGCTGGATTGGAGCTATGTTGTTTGCCTTATAAAAAGATTATTTGATTTTTTTTTTTTTTAGAGGATTCATAATCAGTAGCCCTTAAAGAGACATGCAGTCCCCATTCTATTTATTGTACAGGTGATCTAGGGAAAACATGATTGTAATTGTAAATTTTCAGTAACCCCTGTGGAAAAGTGAGCTACACACTTAAAAGTTTTTTTTTTCCCCCCTCTAAACAGCCATCCCAGTTCTTAAAAACCCAGGGAAGCTTGATCTGCAATCTTTTCTAAGATTTTTTTTTTCCCCCATCAGCATAGATGGAAGCCTTCACTGGAATGAACATATGGGAATTATAGCTGTCACCTCATCCATTAAAAGCAGGCATTCAAGTGGAATATTATCCCACTTTACTTTTCGGTCCTTAAGAAGTCAAGGGACAGGGTATTAGATGTGAGATGGCCTTAGGAAGACTGGGGCCTGGCAAAGATCAGTCCCCAACACGAAATGTGCCCACTTCCATGTTAAGTGCTGAAATTGTTCACCTATCCCTCTGCCCTTATCTGCCTTGAAGCTGCAACTTCATTAGTATCAGTTGGTTTTTAGGGTGTTTATATCTCTGGGCCACTGGCTCCCGGCGATGATTATTGCTTGAAATTTTCCATACACTGCTTCCGTTTTCAATCACCCTACCCCAATTGGCCTAACATCGACTCTTTGAACTGCACAGGGGAATCATGTTAATGGTAAATTCTTCCCTTTGCATAACAGAGGAGGAAAATGCCTTCAGCTGTCTGTGCTAAACGGTTCTTTGTAGACCCCTTGGAGAGGAGAGCCTCCACCCCTACATCAGCCCCGCCTTCCAGCAAATCACCTTCTAAACGGAAGCAAACAGCTGTGCCTGGGGATGTCCTTGAGGCTGCAGAACTTCGCAGGCAGTGCAACTTGCAGCTCTAAGGTTTTGAAGGGCAGCCCTACCCCTCCTCAACCCCTACCCCTCTTAGGTTGTTGCTGTCCCTTCTTCTGCAAGGACGGGTTCTGGAAAAACAGCCTTGGGTCCTCCTGGGTTGTCCGTTTTGCCAGGTGGCCTCAGATGCAGAAAGTGAGGTGTGCTGATTGGATTAATTTACAGTTGGAATATGATGAATGGTTCGTCTCCTTTTACTGTGTTTTGGTTTGAGGTATTTGGCCCTAAGAGCATTTGGCAAATCTTCCTGTTGTCCAAAAAGATTTTTTGTGTTTTGATTTAATAGTTCAAGCCTTTTAAGTTAAAAAAAAATTTTTTTTGGTGTCGGTTCAGTTATACATACGAAAGGTATTTCGAGGACTTGTAATTAGAGGCAGACCCTTCTATCTCCATCTCTCCAAATTGATATGCAGGAAACAGCACTACCGAACATTCTGGAAGTAAGCTTGTACCACTAAAGGTCAGTAATGGTTGTATAAAAGCCAAGGCTAGTAGTGGCTCTAACATCCAAGACGAGAACTGCAATCCCAGAGAACGTACAGAACAGGAACCCCTGGGAAAAGAGCAAAAATTCTGTCATGTAATGATGTTTGATTTGGGGTAAAAGGAACACTGATATACCAAAGCCTTAAATTCTCTTTCTGATCCTGTTTTTATGCATTCTAAACGTTTTTTTAGCTACTCTCCTTGTTGTGTTCCCAAAACGTACACGTCCTCATCCTCTCTTGTCCTTCATGGCATCTGCAGTAATCAGTTGGGGGGTACAGTCTATAGAATCTACCTCGTGCTCTAACGTTTATTTCAACCTTGGTAGGCTGTGGGCTTCCGCATCCTTGGATCCATCCCTCTCCTTCAGAGTGCTGTCAGGGGCTCTTTTTCTTATAACTTTGAAACCATTTTTCTTTTTGGAATTCTATTTTCTATATTCATTTTTTAAGATCTCTTGATGTGGACAAGATTCCTCCCTTAGAGAAAGCGTATTTATTTGTTTCAGCTTTGGTTTACTACCATGCAGATGACAGGGAGCATGAGGTCAGGGGTCCTGCAGAGCGATCGCCAGCAGATGGGTGGGATAGCTGTTACTACTTCTCCCCTCTGCCACTTCTCACAGCAGACATTGCTAATCAATCCCAGCACTCTTTCTCAGCAAGCCTGACTGTGGCCTGTGAATCTTTCTTTTAAAGAGTGCCAGCCTCTGCTAATCGATATAGTGCTTGGCATGAAATCTCTCTGCCCAGTTTGGTCTGTTAGGTTTTACTGTATGTGAATTTGGTGGATTGTATGCTATTACTACATGGTGGCACATATTTTATCTTAATACTGTCAGATTCCTTTTATATTATCTCAGTTTGCTAAGCCACTTACACCTTCAGAGTTAGCTTTTCGGACACACGCTTTTTTTTCAGATGTAATCTAGGATACACTAGACAACTCCCAGAAATTCCTTTCAAGGTGATGATTCTGAAATAGGCCAAGTACCAATTCCCCTTTGAGCTATATAGCTCTTTTTCAGGTACAGAATTTCTTGTGCA